>NW_011967239.1:1405491-1476194 GCF_000949405.1 Vollenhovia emeryi | reverse complement strand
GAGAGAGAGAGAGAGTCTTGGCTCTGCGGAGCGTTAAGATTTTCCAAGATGAGAGCCGCGCCTTACGGTCATCCTTCTTGGCTACTCTCCCGGTCAGTTCTCGTCGTTCCATCTTCCAGCTCCGGTTTACTTTCTGCCCGGGAGACCGTCCGAGGATCTTAATAAATCGCTCTACGGCTCGATCCCGTTTCTTCGTAACGGCCGTCCGGAAAAATGGAGTATCGTCCCACATACTCGAGAGAGATCCCTGAGAAATTGACGGTCTTCTTCCGCGTCGACGACGCTCTTAATCCGCGGATAATTTACTTCTATCACGTCGTCGGCGTGACGGCTTTTTTTTCTGTAGAAATCGGATGGAGAAGCTATACGTTTCCGTGTTGATGATTTGTCCGGCTTACAATTTGTATCATCGATATCGCGACAACTTTCAGAAAATTTATATTAGATATACGTATCAGATATTCGTAGGAAATTGAAAATATTTTAACTTGTAAAAGAGAAGACAAATTTCCTACCGAATTCTTGACTAAAGTTTTTCTCAGTGCTCGTGAGTTTTTGGCGTGACTGTTAAATTTTGCCAAGTTTACGAACCACTCGATAACTAACGATATTTGAGGGACATAAGAATCTTAATTAAAATTTTTAGTTAGGTACTTTTAATTAAAATATCATTGCTATACGCCTCGTATATCAGGCGGCATATCGACAGCTCAAAAGTCTATCTCAGCGAGTCAAATTGGTGCGATCGCTTGTCGCCTGGCTGCAAAGTGGTTGAATTTCGTCGACAGCGCTTCCGGAGGGCTGCCAGATTTGGCTGAGAGTTTTGGCGGAATTCTATTGAATTCACGGACTCGCGAGCCGCCCACGTCGATCACCGTTCTCCGTTACAGCTGTACCTAAGCTTCATTGCGTGCAATATCGAGATATACCTTTCCCTAAACTCGACAGTTTATTTAATTCGAGACTCGGGAACAAATATTCAAATTGCGTTGCAATAATAATATATTAACTCAGTTATTTCCTTCAGTCGCTATTATTAAGTAATCTAAAATTTATTTTAATTTCTACCGTGCAAAAAGTACCATAGGTAAAAAAAAATAGAAAAGGGAACAGGTCGACTGAAATGGATTACGCTCGAGCGCGATCGGATTAGCTGCGAGCAATGCGCGCTGCGTGCGAAAAGTTACGTTTGTTGTTGATCATAAAAACGGGATATTCACGAGCGTCCGGGAAACACGTGGAAAATTGCGGAAACAATCCGCGGCTAGTGAAAATCTCGTCGTGGAAAAACTGCGCACGCCGGATATTTCAATCAACTCGCCGGATTGCGCGATACCGTTGCTCCAAAGTCGGCGTGATTGGATCGCTTCGGCCCGACTCGATACCAATCGATCGTTCGACGATCACCGGACGATTGCGAGTACAAGCGGGAATGAAGGAGAGGAGCCGGGCGTTAAAAATAATCTACGCGAGACGGAATAATCATATTTCGCGATCACGTCGTCGCGGCGGCAGCGGCGACGACGGCGCGCGGAAAATTGAAAAACGAGGCCGAATCAGCGCACCGGATGGCCATCGAAAATTAGTTTTCGTGTTCATTTGCTTGCCGAGAAAGTATATTTCATCGGCACGCGTGATGAATCGTAACCGGCACGCAGCCCACCCTTCCGAACAAACGTTTCAATCTGTCGGGGATCGACTCTCATTGTTCCCGTTCAAGGGACAATAAAATATGGACGATACGCAGGAAGGGACGAGATGCCCTCGCGCACGACAGTCGATTAGCAGTGATATTTTTTGTCGAATCGAATAACACGAGACGAAATGAATGAAAAGTGATGGGTGCAAGCTGAAATTAAAAATAAAATATTCTTGCATGCCATGCGGAATGCACTTTTTGCGAAATCAGGACAAAGAGCATCGAACTGTTTTGTACCACTTCTGTGGATTATCTCGCCCGATCGATACTTTTTACGTATCTATTTTTATTACTGCTCTTTTTTTAATATTTCTCGTACTCTCTCTCTCTCTCTCTCACTCACTCTCGTATTGAAGCGAATCGCGCTTAAGCTTTTACGTAAATTCCCCTCGCGCCACGTAATCAGCTCGCGGAATACAAGACGAACGTGTTTAATAATGACCGCTGCCTTCCCTCTTGGAATAAACGTTGCAATCTGTCACAATTCTCTCTCCCTTGAAACCCCGGCTAAAAAATGGGAATACGTATGCCGTTTGAGGCGAGGGGCGGCAAAAAAACAGGTGGGTCGGGTGGAGTGCTAGAGCGGCGGCGGAGGGAAATGAAGAGCGAGAGAGGATCCCCCTGGCAAAACTCGACAATAGAGCGGATGATCCTACCAGTGGCGGAACGCGCGAATGGCGAGTGGATAAAGCGGGACAGAAGGGAACAAAACGGGAACAATGCTGCCCGGTATTATTTTCTGTTTGCTGCGTCAGACCAACCACCCACTCGGAACCACGGTTTTCATCCACCCCTGATCTGTCCCGGTGCTCTGCAATGGCGCGGCCATAACTTCCGGCGTCCTTATGCGACGCCCGCTGACGGTGACAGCCCTCTATCTTTGTATTCCGATTCCCTTCCGTACGATCCACCCCGTTTACGGGCGTTTCGCTGTTTTACGTGAGAGCCATTTTCTCCCGTGACAAATAATTTACCTATTGCGATCGTCTCTGAGATATTCCAGTCGCATCAGAAAGTTATGCCACCGATGCAGTCACGCGACAGTAGCGGCAACGAGGGGGGGGATAATCGATTATACGAAGAATCGCTATCGGCGCATTCGAGGGGATCATGAATTTATGCGTTACTATGGCAGCACGGCTAATGGATTTACTTATCCGTTTATTACAGAGCTCGTCGGAGTTAAATTTGGTTATCGGGTACTTACCCGGCAACTAACGCAAAAGCGAATCAATGACCCAGTTCGCCCCGGCGCGCTAAATTATTTTTCCGCTATCGATCGCGCTTTTCGCTGACGTTGACGCTATTATTTCGCGTTAATCATGACTAATGAAGAGCGTCGCGCGATTAAACACGCGTTATCGGAGGCATTTTCTATTAAAACGCACCGTGAAAGCCCTTTGCTTGTTGCAGATTTTCAATTGCTTACGAGCGCGCGATAAATATTAGAGAATTGAGCGCGAATTATTTGATGACGCGTCAGAAAGGGATTAACAGTTATATCACAGTATAGCTAGTGCGTCCGCTCTGTCATTTGTTTTGCTTTGCGTCGATACTTTCTGCGCATCCGCCATTATTTTGGCGGAGCCAGCGAGACGGATGTTGTACCTATATGTGGTAGCGTTAAATCAGTGTGACGGTGTGACAGGATTTCACCCCAAAACCATGGCGGAATACCACGTGATCGAAACCGAAAGGATGAAAGGACCGACAGAGAGTGGGCCATACTAGTTATACTATGGTTATATCGATAGCGTCTGATTGATTTTAAGGAGTATGAAAATGGAGGGACGGATCGTGTATATAATAACAATCCTTAATAAGCCGTTGTTAAATCGTAGCTGAAAGTGAAGTCGAAAGGATTATGAAGATTTGATTTATGAACATTGTAAGAACAAACGAGTCGTTTAACGATAACGAGCATAACGAGGGTGAATCTTCCTTAGTCGCGCGGAAGAATTTTATCGGGTAATTACCGGCTTCTGGCCGTTTCTTCGGATTCGAGAATCAGTTCCTTTTTCTCGTGCGCCCTCCAAGTCCGTTTCCGGAGATCCGACAGGGGAGGGTCTCCTCTTTTGTCGTTAATCATTTCCGTGCTTCTCGTCAGCCCGCCTGACCCGCGATCTGGAAACGAAACTGTTCTTGCAATTAAGCGCATTCAAAGGAAAGATCTCGCTTCCTGGCCGGAGCTGCTCTGGGACACGTGTTTCCGCCGCCGTTTCGATTTGCAGCTAATTCTTTGCCATTCCCCCCACCATTCGCCAAGTACTCGAAACAAGAAATTTCGTTCGCTTGAGTTCTTGCCGGTTCTCGTTCTTGCCGTGGTACTTGAGTAGCATTGTTCGGCATGTCTCGTCCCGTCTCTACGCAACTTTCAGCAGGGTGCAGCTTAATGGCGGCTATTAGTATACGCGCTTAAAATCAAGTTTTCATTCGTGAAAATTTAGACCAGCTAAGATTTGCCTTATTCTCAACGTTGACTAATTTAACAATTGATTGAAAATCTAACGTCTTGAAGAAAGAATCTTTAATTGGGCCAATCAACACTTAGCAAAAATAACTTTCCTTCCTTCCGGCGTGCAATAGAACAGCGCGAAATGTGGGTCGGGTGTTCGCAGTCGTTTCGAAAGTTATAAGAGGCGAAAACCACCAGCGGGCTTCAAAACAGGGACGGCCAAGCAAATTACACCGCGACAGAAATGCAGCTGAGTTTGTCCGTGGTACGCGCGAACGAAAAGACTGTGCTCTTTCCGCGCGACGATTTCGCCCCCGAGGCTTTCCGCAAAAATCCCGTCGTAGAATCGACGAGACGCGCCGCGTCGCGCTTGGGTTTCCCTCGAAAATTCGCGACACGTGAATTTGAAATCCGACGAGGCCGCTGGGAAGGGAAGCGACGAAGCCCTCGAAGCCAGATTAAACCGAACTTCTTTCTCATTGTCGCGCAAGCGACAACAGCCTCGGCGAAAATGCTCTGCTTGAACTTCTCATGTCTGGTATCACAATACTTGAGAGACAATATCTCGCCGAGTATTTTGCGAAATAACACTCGCGAGAATTGCGGAACTTGAACTGAATATTATTTAGAAGATATACATTTCTTTATGAGTATTACGTATTGTATCACAAATAGATCTGGTGTCGCAATACTTGAAAGGCACTGTCTCGCTGAGCATTTTGCAAAGTGACACTCGTGACAATTGCGGAACTGGAACCGAATATATTTAGAAGATATCTACATATTTCTCACGAGCATTGTGTACTGTGTCAAAAGTAGATGTCCCTAACGTTAACTGACATTGGAATATGCGGTGCGCTTTATCATTTTCTGCGTGAATTCCGTAAATCATTATTAAATGAGAAACAGGCGATAATCTCGTTTTGCATAGCTGTATGCAAAATGGATGATGTTATGGCGGAAATCGATGATTCGGACGTTGATTTCATTAACATAATCCATTCTGCTACGTATACGTATGTAGACACACGATATCCACGATGTATTTGTATTAACCCGTTCTTTGATCCAGGGGCGACGGGGTTTCCGATGTCGCACATATTAACGTGGCTTGCAAGTTTCAAACCGCGTCGCGAGCGAGAATCAAATTACCGAGTTGTCGTGAGATCGATGGCGGTAGGAATCGGGAGCTAATTAATGCCACTGGTAGGGGATTAGCGACGATGTAATTTGGCGGGTGTACCGTCCTGGCGGCGCGAGACGGGAGGAGGCTGAAACCTCGAAGAATCAGAATGGTCGTGCCGAGATAATGGGGAGACCGACTGATTAAAAGTTTGCTTTTTCCCTTCGGTTTTCCGTCGACCTCTCGTTGCCATCCTACGAATTGCCGCAGTAAATTATTTCCCTTCTTCTTGCGCTCGTCCCGAAATACGGAATAATTTCACAGGCTAGTTAGTCGCACAGTACAAACTGTATTGGATCACCTTTCGTGCAGCTTCAATTTTTGTTTTTTTTCATAATTCACCGCAGACAGAGCCGCTCATTTCTTGTCATATATAAATCAGAATCTCTCCGTTTGATTTAATTGCAATACTTACATCCAATTCGCGGTACAGAAATCTCCTCCGGTAATAAAGAAAGATCACGTATGTTAGTTAAGACTTCGACAGGAGGAACTTAGTGTGATACCGACGAGGTTAAGAAGCAATTCCCGCTGGATGAATTTATGGGTGCTCGGGATTAACACGGTTGGCTGCAATAAAAGTCAGGAGATCGCCCTTTCCTCCCCGTACCTGTAGCGTCGTCTTTTACGCCCGCTTTCCCCCTCCCGCCACCCTCATAGCGAGGAACATCGCTATCCAGAATGGTTACCTCCGCGCTTCAATTTCTCTTCTCTTTTCGCTTTCTTTTCCTCCGGATCTCCTCGTCTCGCTCCTGGGAAAAGAAAATAGAGGAGGACAGGAACAGCAACATCGTCTCATCCCCTTGCATGGGGATGGACGACACTGTCGGCATTAAACCACCGGAATGTTCCTGTTTTCAAGACACCAGAATGCCGCGCGGGGGACTCGGGCTTTCCTTTCCATCCTTTCTCTTCCTCCTCCGACTGTATCGACCTCTAGGCCTCGGCCTAAGATAGGTCTTGTTGAATAGTGAAACAAAAAAATAGTGGAAAAGTATAGCGTCAATTAAGAGAAAATGTGAGTACTGTGAATCGGGTGAGTTGTATGAGCTGTAATTAAGGAAATCAAACTTCGGGATTTTCGATGAACCTTTCTCGTGGGTTGCAGTCGGGGTAACTTGTCGGAATGCGAGAGCGTTGAATTCGCAAACGCAGCTTTACGAGTCCACCTAACTCGATGCAAATCGCTGTATAATTTCGCAGCTTACGCAACGCATGATTTTCATAGATTCGTGCCGTACAAGCTGTAGGCGATACCATCGGCGAAAATTGATTACTTACAAATCGGAAATCGTCTCGTAATCTCGTCAGTTTCATATTAGGATTTTCAGCTTCGATTAATTTTCAGACTGTTAAAATATCATATGACGATTGCGGGGCACCCTTGGTAGATACACCGTTCATTAAATCAGGATTTAAATCCAAGTCGTCTCGCGTATAATTCGTTGAAATTTGCCATGCGTCCTACGAGACCACAAAGGCGCGAACCGCGCACCCGGAGGTGCGTACATAAATTATGTCGCGACGGAGGACTCGTCGGGCTCCTTTTTGCCGATTGCACGCAACTCACGCCGTGAAATCTCGAGCGGATCTCTAGGTCGATTCGCGGACCGGAGATATGTTCGCTGGAAATCGTATATCTCGGGGATTTAATTCGATTCTGTGGGACCGTCGTTCCCCGCGCGGAATTCGCTTCGCAGGAACTGCATGTCGGGATTAACGACTCGGCGTTTCGCTCCGTTTTCCCTATTTTCTCCTCCTCCCCCCCCCCCTCAGAGACGAATTAGATTGCAGATCGTGACAAGCTCCTCTTGCACCTGTTCTCTGCCTCACTTTATCCCTTTGTTGATTGAAATTCCTGCACCTTTGCGTTACGTCAGAATCGATTATCGAGCATTTCAGGAACTACGAGAACAAGTTATATTTAAGTTATCTCCTTTCATTATTTATAATTTTATAATCTTAACTCCTTCTTTTGCTGCAAAAGGATAATAGAGTTTCCCTTCAGAATAATTATTTTATTGCGCTCTCGCTTCCTTTTTCCTACTCTTCCTCACGTCCTCTCTTTCTGTTTTGATTGTGCTTTCTTATTTCTCTCATACGCTCGTTCGCCTCAAATCACATTTGCAAGAAAAAGCCAGTAGGCAGAAAATAAAAGCGATGAGAGAGGACGAGAGGAATACCGGAACGTGTCGCTAACGTAATAACATTTCAATTCGAGGACGGAAATTACCGCAGGGCACGACAGACCATCCCTCGCACTCAGAGGGTTGACCGCCCTCCTCGCATTTCTGTCCCTAGTGTTCGAACTTATTCTCTTAGCGAATGTATTATTTTACCAATAATTTAATAGAGGGAATTTACACGAACAAAAACATGTTCGAGAATTATCTCGACTTGCACACAAAAAAAATAACGGCACAGTAGATGGTATGCGTTTTATCAGTAAAATTTCTAAAGACAGCCCCGGTGGTCGAGCTGGCTAAGACGCCCGTCACGGATTGTAGGGAGGTCCCAGGTTCGAATCCTGGCTGGGGTAATATTTTTCGCAATAAGAATTTTAATAGCCTGATACGGTCAACAAAAATCGCTATAGCCAGTGTAGGTCGATAAAACTTATGAAATTAAAATTTCTAAAAATGTCTAAATCGAAGTTTTTGTATAAATCCATTGCTAGACGCCGGCGCGTCTAATCATTCCGCGGTTCTGAAATCATGCGCTGCCCTATTCCAACATGCTCGTTGCACCTTACGACCGCATTCGCCCCGTTAATCCGCGCCGCACGGAAGCAGAATAAACGGAAATGCGCGCGGTTCGCGACGCGGATGGCCGAAGGGGGAGGCGCCGGCTCCAGGCGGGAGTGCATTCGAGGGTTGGCGGATTTTTTTTCCATTTATTTAACGAACCCCCATCGCACGTTCTCGCGCGGACTCGTCGGGGACGGCGGCCGTGGTGTGGATTACGAGGATGTGGCACTTTCCAGCGATGGGGAAAAAAGTGTGTCGCATTAATTAAAAGCGACGCTGCCGTCGTCGCCGAACGCAATTACGAGCGCGCTGCGCTGCAGGTCGATTTATACCGGATCTATCCTCCTGTTGCCTGCTTCCTGCAGCGTCCTATTTTTCTGTTTTCTTTTGCACCCCGCATCCCGCCCTTCCTTTCCATTCCGACGATGCAGCGCCGCGAAGAACGACTCCTCGGTAATTACTCGAAGCAGATGACGTCGAAATTTTAATCAAACTACCGAGCGACCGAGATATTGAGTCGATTTTAAATGCAATCCCGAATTTTTTCGAGTTACATTACACGCGTTATTATGCCGCTCATTCAAATTATTAAATGCCCCGCGGCGATGGCTTTTTCGTAACTGTATATTAATTAATTTGTTGTATATCGGAAATTCCACAAATTAATTTCCTATTGCTGAAAAAGGAAAATATATATTTTAACGTCATATTATTTTTATCGTGGCACAAATATTCATTATTATTTTACCGTACTTCGTGTAACGTCTCGATAGCACAGCTATAAATATTTTAAAAATGGCGAATGGCAGAGATATTCATAGCTCTGTGTCGTTGGCCACGTGAACATATAACTGCTTCGCCGCAATCATTTCCCATTTCTTTTTTTTTGGCTAAAATGGTGGAAAAAAATTCGGGTCTCGCGATTTTTCTCCCCAAATATATAAACTACGTGTGAAAAGAGGAAAAATACCGTGAAACGAGCCGTTCTCGTTTGCTCTGTTAAGACCTGGCTCCATTCACACACCACTCACGTTTTATTTCCTTTTGGGTAACCCGGACGGTCATTCACATAAGAAACACGCGAGATTTATTTTTTCATCGTGCGGCATTTACGTTAGTCGCGTTTTTAAATTCTATACAATGCGGGGTAGGGAAAGTTATGATTTTGGTGATTCCACGTTTCCTTCGCACATATAATTTTGCGGACACATAATTACGGGCCCTTTTGTTTCTCGCGAAATTAAAAACGAATACACAGTCTTATTAAACTAATAATGCCTGTGCTAGAAAACGATTCTTTTATGCTCGCTGTCGTTATATCTTTCCGGGTCTGCTTTGCGAATCTTTAATTTCAAAAATAAAAGACACGCCGACGAAATGGAGCACAAACCTGGTGTACACCGGCAAGTTGCGTTACTACAATTATTAATTGCGTCATGTGCAGTCGACTTAACAATCGGCTTGCTGACCAGTTCATGAACAAACAGGCAACTTTTTTGTCGTGCTGTCACTCGCACGCGCGTAGTTTGCAGTCGCATGACAATGCTCGGCCAATGATTTGTGCGGGTCATTAGGTACCGGTTTTCATCGGCGTGGCATGGACAATAATACGCGGAATAACGTACGATATAATGCTCGTGCTGTATTACAGCGGTCCGCTGCGATTCGCGCATTGCGTTTAACGCGCTTATTTCATTCGCGACGAGTGCGGGTAATCGTCGCGATCGTTAAAATTTTATCGGTACATTGTACTCGCATAATCCATCTTCAAATTCATTACGTATCGACGAGGATGCATTCGTCACGTTGATCGTTTCAGCGCGAGGTTAACGTGTTTGCAAAAAAAACGCCAGTTTTGATTTTTCATTCAAACGCACTTTAATTGGCACGAAAGCACCCTTGCAACTTTATTTACGCGCGCATTTAGATAATAAATTCGTATCAGGTATCCTTCCGTAATTGTTTTTAATGAAAAATCATTCTTTCATTCTTCCATGTTTTCCCTGTTCAGGTTTTGATTTATTCCTTTGTACGCAGCAAGATACTACGAAATAATACATTTCGTTTTAATACCGCAATATTATCGTGTGTGGTAGAAAATAATTTAATCACAGAGTATTCGGCGTGATATAAAATTAAACAAACTGCAATAGCCTCCAATAAAGTTTCCGATCCCGGGGACGGGATTTTGTCGATTTTCATCGCGTGGTGCGAGTTTTCAAACATAGAGTTTATTACTAATTACGTTTTCCACTATTCTACCAACCATATCTCCCGACGCTATTTCCCCCCTTGTCGTAAATTTTTATGCTATCCCCGGCGCGATTGTTGGATGCTTTCTGGAAAATCGCGGATGCTCGTGTGATTCGAATCACCTGACAGTCGCGCGTTCATGTCGTAAAAAAAAACGACCAAAATGGACGGGGGAAAAACAAGAATGCCTCGTGAGGGGGAATCGAGCCACTGCTTTTTGATTGCTCGCGCCTGCGTTTCAATTATTGCGCCCGACTTGATTTATGGCTTTGCTCGCGTGTCGCGTTTAAAAAGGATTATATTTTTTTCATAAATTCGAGAATAAATCGACGTCCTCAAAACCACCCCGTGCAAAGACGAATTCGCGGGCATATCGATGAACCCCGGAATAAACGCTTGCAAATTGCATCGTCCCTTCGTCTGGGCCAAGATTTCTGAAATGTATTATGTAAATTAGTGAAACAAGATGAGCAGAATCAATTCTAGGTGATAGTTTTATTTTGTTGATCAATTTTTACTAAAAAGTTACCGAGGAAAATATTTGTTGCTGTGAGTTTCTTAAAAAAATAATGTTCCGCTAAAGGAAGATTAAGTTAGTGGGACGATCTATACATAAAACATCAAAATTTAATGGCTATGATATAAAACTGGGTCGCTAATTTGTCGTTCTTAAAAAAATATTAATTAAAATTGGTTCCGCTCACTTTGTTCCGCGAGCTTGTGAGACGTATTTAAAAACACTAGTTTAACTGGTTTAACAGGAGAGTTTCTCGCAAAGTGTTCCTCTTTTTCGAGCCTGTTTCCAAGTCTGTGCGAAACGGAATTAACGCTGTAATGGACGTTTATAGTCCCTGGACTGACAGAACGCTTCGTTCCAAGTTGCTTAGATGGTTCTGAAAAGAATTACAGTTAGATCTTTTATTAAGCCTGGTTTCACCAACGTTGTTTAAATGTAAACTCGGCTTAATTCGTTCTTTGTCTCTTTCTAAAGTAACAGTTGGAAAGAGACAAACATGCATTGAACTAAGATTAAGTTAAGCGGCTTGATGAAACCGGGCCTTAGCGACGTATCACGCGGATTAAATCGCGTTATATATCGGCCGCGACGAAGCTTTTTTTCTGATATGATAACACGTGAGTTATTAGATTAATTATTCTCAATTATATGAGGTATTCGAAATGCGTGCTAATCCGGATGCAGTTCATATTCGATAATTACTTTCTAATTGTAAGCGCAATTCATCGGCGACTGCAAATACCGGTTAATTATTTACAAATTTGGGGTGCGCCGGATTTAATCCACTGTAACAGGGACGAGATTTGCTGCCACACTTCATTGCATCAGGCGCGGTGGTGCCAAGCGGAGTGAATGAATTTTAGCTTCCTAGGTATTTATTTATGCATTTTCGAATCAAGGTGTACACCAGACGCTCTCTTCCAAAGTTATCGAACCGTCAAGTCTTTTCGAAGCTCTCAAATCATATTAGCGGCGATTAACAGGAGCAAATTAACACGTCGCGAATTAACCCGCATTATTTCTTACACATGCATAAGAAAGGATGAATTACGACCGTCTTTCCCGGGCTAAAGTTGCGGCGAAATGCAAATAAAAGACGAATGGAAAATTTTACGAGGCACAAGATTTACGACTGACTTCTCCATTTTCCTTTTTTTTTCCTCCCTTTCTCTGTCGGTGCATAAAACTTTCCTAGTAAATCCACATCTGGCAGCGTCCGATCGCAGTAACGGCGAAGTCGTGCGAGAGTCTTTTTACCACCAAAGGGGATTTTTTGTTCTTAAAATGAATGTTCAGTAATGTTAAACGCCTTATACTTTCTCCCTCCTTTCTTTTTTCTGTTCTTTTAGTTGCGGTATTTTTCGCACGTAAAAGATACGATTATGAAAATGACTCATTCACGAGTAACCTTCTGGCATATTCAAATCATTGAGACATTGATTGACTCGCGTATATATTGCCTATGAGTGGATAACAACGAATGTTCGTAGATTTTGTTGCGTGCGTGATTATCTTGGCATTCGCGAGAGTGAAAACGTAATGAGATCGCCAATCGTGGCAGGACTCGTATATCAATCACGTTGTAATGAAATGCATCAATGACGTGTTTTTCAATCGATTGGCCGCCTCGACGAGATTCTACGGGAGCCCGTGCTTTTATGAGAACCATACGTAACGTTGATTTAGCGCGTTAGCAGCCGCCACTTCTCCGGTGCGCATCATCCGGCTATGCGGCGCGGAATTTCATTTCGGTGACGACGACCTCGTAATGTCTGCGGAGGGAAAAAAGGAGGCCCAACTCGAGCGCGGAATACAAACAGGAAGGTTTTCGGCACTAACCCATTTTCCGGCCGGGAGAAAAATGGGCCTCGGTATGAGCCGTTCTCGGTGCGACGCAATTTATGGTCGTACGTTGCCTCTAGTTTCATGGTACAGATGCGCCATGAAGCGTCCTGGCCTGAGAGAAAAAATCTGCGACTTGCATCGACGATCTATTTTTTCCCCCTCGAGACAGACATGCAGAATTTTCTTGCGAGCGTAATAGTTTTGTTGCATCGAGAAATTTTGTCGTTGCAGAATTAATGGATCAGAGTTAATTAAGTACAATGGACGCTAGGGGGAAAAAAAAACTCTCGCATGAATTTACGTAACAACGTGTAAATGCAAAACAGAATAAATAGCAAAATGAAGAGATGGAAATTAAACGCGGATTGTTTGTAAAATAAAAGAGAAAATGAACGGGATGTTGGTAAAACAGGTTTTAAATTAAAAGCTCGATCGCCGACTTTGTTTATATATTTATATTTTTATGTTTTATTATAAACTCCCGTGTTAAATTATACACGTACGTACGAAAAGAACACATACAGAAATCTATTTAAAAGTCCTAAAGAATAAATTAAATTAATATAATTGTGCACAGAACAGCTCTGATGCGCGGCAACTTGCCAAACAGTTCTGCCATGTACTTCTTGATGTTCTCCAAAGAAAAGGATAGCTGGGGCAAAATTGCTTTTAACAAATCGGTGCGATGGTGCCTTAATCCTTTCCGTAGGATCTTGAGGATCGTCTGTCCCGCCGTTGCATCACACGTCGTCCATAGATTGAACCGACCGGCCATCCATCCCTACCCCGTGTGAAACACGTCTCCCCCCCCCCCCGAGTCCGCAAATGCACCCTTACGCCCGCGACTTCTTTCCCGAACCGTGCGAGAGAGCCCACGCGGATGACGTCACCCGGCGCGCGATTGGCCGAGCTGGCGTTCACGTGACCAGCTT
Organism: Vollenhovia emeryi; assembly: GCF_000949405.1. Classification (NCBI taxonomy): domain Eukaryota; kingdom Metazoa; phylum Arthropoda; class Insecta; order Hymenoptera; family Formicidae; genus Vollenhovia; species Vollenhovia emeryi. Next base: position 1,462,563 of record NW_011967239.1, on the reverse strand, counting down.
GGCCAGTGTCTGGAGGGTTGCTGAGGGACAGAAGGAGACGCGCGCGCGACAAGGCGAGTAGGGAGAACCGAGGGTGCGACAGAGAGAAAGAAACAGGGGTAGATAGGAGACCGAGTAAGAAGGGAGAATGAGGGAGAAAGAGAATGAGAGAGAGAGAGAGAGGTACGGAGAAACCTCAAGGGATGAAGGAGGGTGAGCGAGTACATGACGCAAAGGGTGTGATAGATAGAGACAAAAAATACGATAGAAAAGAAAAGACGAGATATGGATGCTGGCGGGAGTCACTGATGGAACGAAGGAGGGAAAAAGACAGGAGCGCTCATGCAGAGGGACGAGGAGGGGTGGGAGGGTAGCCGAGTGACGTGAGAGAGAGGGTGCTGGGGGGTGAAAGAGAGAGAGTAGAGGGGATCGCGATGCGCGCGAACGGAGAAGGGGGTGATCGCGAGTCTCGCCAGTCACACTGCGACGACCGCGACGCCCCAACGTCTCGGGGTGCCATTTGTCCGCTCGTGACCTCGAAAAATCCTCGTCGTATTAATCGCTTCCGACGTTTCCCGCGAACTCTCGATAACTCCGTGCGGTTACCCCCGATAAGATGAGTTCGAGAGATTGAACGAGAGGTTCTCGAATTGCACGATCGACGCGACCGACGAAGGATTCGTCGTTCGATGAGGGAGAAGTAGAGTATCGGCTGTTGCGGGAGACACATCGGCATTTTCTCGCGTCATATGGTGGTGCGTCATTCGCGCTGAACTCGGAATCCCGTGCCGTCTCGAATACTCTCGCCTCCCTCCCGAGTATCCCCGAGTCGCACTCGCTTGCGAAAGAATGAGCTAATCGCGCGCGCGCGCGCGCGCACGGGGGTGATTCAAGGTGCGAGGCATTTTTCGCGCGTCGCGCTTCCGGGCTCGCGGTTGTAGAGGTACATAACCGGTGGGTGCCATCGAGGACACTTATAGTTGTGTAGAACGCGGCCACACGATGGTCCTCCACGGAGCGAATCGTAAGTTATATGTCCCCCGTCGTCGTCACCCTTTCCGAGCACGTTCCACAACTTTATGGGACGTCCGATATCATCCGTATTAAATATGTATTTACATGTATAGTTTCATCTTTCAGACACTATTAATTAACGCTAACAATCGAGTTTCAGCACTCACTTGAGCTTTGCAGTCTTTGAATTGTGGTCCAAGTTATCAATATCGATCTCGTCTCCTAACACTTACGTATTTAATCTTGCGTGAGCTGTAAGTGAAACGTGCTCCAGACCCGTCCTCCTTTCCATTCTCCGATATACGTTTAGACTAGCAGACAGTAGTGCCCCTCGTGAAATTAGTCGCCCTATATTATACGCTCCCCATCGTCTCAAGATTAAGAGGTCAATTTTTCGACCGAGATTACGTTTCTTATTCAACAAGGTCGACAGATGGCTGAACGAACAATGGTCATAATGAAAATTGCTCTCGCGTTTCTCCTCGGGTTTATGTGCCCGCCACAAGAGCGCCTTAATTTTTGTCTGTCATACATAACGAATTATCTCGGGCGTTCAATGTAGCAGTCAATCACGTTGTCGTGCATTTCTACCTTTCGCAATATGCGAAAGGTTTCCACGTCAGTTCCAGTCTTCGCACACCGCGAAACGTAGCGGGTGTGTCGATTACAAACGCGCACGAACGAAATCGCACGAAAAAAAACTTTGGTCGCGTGACCGGCGAAAGTACGGCTCATTGCACGCGTTCGATCACGCGAAATCAGAGCGACGTGACGGAACAACCGACGGGGGTGGACGAGATACGTCTGACGAATGGCGAGAAGGGTGCAATTGCACTTCGAGTTTCATTCCGTACCGCGACGCTTCGATTTTGCGATAGGGACTTGTCTCTCTCTCTCGCACACTTCTGTATCTTTAAGCAGGGAATTCGTAGCCAAAAGACTTAAGATTCAATTTTAGAAAAAGAGCTTAGATTTGATATCGTCATGTGTTATGCCACATCTAATTATTTTCCTTTGTGACTCTTGAGATTTCAATTAGAAACTGAAAATCGAGCACGTTTCCCTCGCATATTTCTGTGTCTTTAAGCAGAGAATTCGTAGCCAAAAGACATAAGATTTAATTTTAGAAAAAGAGCTCAGATTTTATATCGTCATGTGTTAGGTCACACCTAATTATTTTCCTTTTTGTCTCTTGAGATTTCAAATGAGAAACTGAAAATCGAGTACATTTCTCTCGCATATTTCTGTGTCTTTAAGCAGGGAATTTGTAGCCAAAAGACTTAAGATTTAATTTTAGAAAAAGAGCTCAGATTTTATATTGTGTTGTGTCACACCTAATTATTTTCCTTTTTGACTCTTGGGACTTCAAACGAGAAGCTGAAAATCAAGAGCGCGAGAGAGCTTACAACTGTTAACATTTTATCTCGCGCAACATCGCATGAGTAACTTCGATCGATGATGACTAAGAGCCGGAGGAAGTCGGCATAATTGCTTGGCGGCTAATTGCAATTGGAAACTAGTGTTGTTGCAGAACGTTGCTGTCTGCCGGGAGGTAGTTTTGATTTTCGGATAATAATATACCAGCGGGGGGAACGTATAAAATCGTGAGAAGGTTTTTACGTAACCGCGCGGTCGATTAGCGTGACGTGATGGAAACGGCGGGTCAAGTACGCCGCGCGAATAACGAAAGGAGTGAAATCACAGGCCGCGATCGATAAGTATCGCGGACACGGCACGATCAAAGGCCCGTAAAAAATTTACGATGACCAGGCAAGACCGATCGCATTTCGACGAGAGTGCGGTCGTGTCTAATTCCGAGATCGAATTGTACGGTTGTCCGTTACCTCGGGGACGATGAAAATCGTTTGCCATCTGATTCAGGGATGATAAAGATCGTTTGTTAAAAAGTTGTTGGCCGAACCTGCGGTGAAGATATTTTTTCCCCCTCTAAACAGAACAAAGAATGTTCTTTGTGCGTTATTTCTTACTGTCGGAAAAAAAAGACGGATTCGGCGGGGATCTGCACTCTGTGCACTCTCTCGTTTTGATACGGACTCGATTATATGAAATCAGTGCAATGTGACGGAATATAGGTGGGCGAATACGCCATTGGAATAGTAAAAAGGACGAAATCGGCAGATTGGGATTTGCAATATATGTCGCGTGTGCTCGGTGTGCGCGATCCGGTCGAGAATCGATTAAACCTTTACGACCAACGATGTGGCCTCCATCGCACCGCGAACACGTATATCGGCGCGTAAACAAGCGTGTTCGCTTGCACGGCTAATGATAATAAATATCGCCGCATTGCCTCGTGCGTCATTTTAAAGAGATCGGCTCGGTGATTGAATGTACAATGTAACGTCACCCGACGGTGCTCTAAATAATAATTCGCGCCGGCGTAAACGGTCACGCGCTGCGTAATTGCGTGTCTGGAATAATGACGCGTGTAAATTGCATAATTTCGGAATTTCTACAAATTAATATAGAACGATAATTTGATGGTCCAGATCCTGTGTTTACGACCGAAACACTGATACAGGTTTTATTATGCGGTGAAAATAATCACGCATGCAAATTTTTATAAGTTATTTATCGTTCTAATTGTGCGCACAAGATAATAGCACGTTAAGTTTCTAATTTCACACAGTGACATTTCACCGTCGCGTGATAACAAAAATCTCGTTCCGTATTTTATTGTGTTGAGTAGGATACGGTTCGAGATATTTCCTTTGTCGCTTTTACCTTAATTCAAGACCGCCCAAATAATTCTCGATCTCTCGCCATTAAATGCAACAATGCATCCCTTCCGCCGTAATCTTTTCTGCCGGCCATACGTACCAGGCTGGGTCCATTAAAAAACGATAACCATTAAAAATCTCCGAGGAAACGCGGGGATTCACCCTCGTAACTGCTCCGTTACTCCTTTCTTTCGGAACGGCGATTGTCGGTCTTCCGCCGCGAATATCCGAGGGAAAAGGAGAGAGAACGAGAAAGTAGGATAGAGAAAATAGCATGAAAAGAGATACGACGATCTTTCTCCGAGTTCGTTGCGAGAAAAGACGAGGGTTGGCCACAAGGGTGGCGAATGTTGGATCGCACTTTATAGTCCGCAATTATCGGCGGGGTTGGGCCGAGGGCATCTGGGAAAGCGAATTTTCTCGCGGCCCTAGAGCTCCCATTGGCTCGTAAAACTCGCCTATACCGCGCTGGTGCAACGGCGTGCCTTTCGATGCATTAGCTAATTGTTGCGTCGATACCGGTTGCCAATTTGTCCAATTTGTTCGTCACTTCCGACAATACGTCATCGAACCTCGAGTCGATTCCGTTCGCTCGTCGTGAAAAATGCGATCTTGCGATCATAAATAGTCACTGGAATTGCACCGCAGAAAGTTCTCCCAGAACGAAAATAATATTGAATATTAATTTAAATTAATATTGGATTTATATTAAATATATTTTCGTCTGTACAACAGAAAACAGCGATTTGCTATATTTTTTAACGGCATGATATTTGAAAAACGCGTATCAAAAAGTTAACGAATTTTTATCAGCCATAGAGCATTCCTTGTAATTAATTATTTTACTGAAAACTCTTGAGAATTTTGGTCGTTTATTAATTGCTTTGTTCGAAAATCTGTTAAATTTTTAAGGATAAATAATAACAGATTATTTATAAAATCAATTATTCTATCCTATAAAATAATTTGATTGAACGTGACAAGGCAAAACGTCAACGAGATACAAATACGTGAGCCATAACTGTTACATAGTATTCGCCTGCAAACACCATGTAGACGTAACAGTGTTGCTGAAGCAATTCCGTGCATTAGCTAATTGTCGCCGTAGCTAGGCCGATTTGGCGAATTCGTTGGTCCCTTCCTCTATCATCAACTTCCAACCCGCCGGCGACATTCCGATGATACCTCGATACGAGAATTGCCCGGAAATCGATGCCGATGAATTCTCATTGGCGTTGCTCGCCGTCGACTGATTGACGTTATCTGCGAATTCGAATTACGCTTTAAGCGGATCTCCCGGCGCTGACGATGTCATCACGAAAATGGCACAATCGCGAGCGACCTGACGGTAACATCTTTTTTTTCTCATTGTTCATTTTTATCGTCCATTATTTTTATATCGGCAACATCGATATTGATAGCGACGAGCAGCGTATCGACAAGCGAGTGTCATTTGCGCAGGGAATGACTTCAATATCTCTTCCGAACGTCGGCATCGTCATGGTAACGAGGACAAAAGAGAAGGATAATAAAATAGAACGAATATAGAACGGCGTAGACTCTATCACATCGGGGTGATAACGTGACACAACCCAACCGGGCTCTCTCGCCGTTATGTGTGCGGATACGTGTTACGCGATAATACACTATACAAGATTAAGTATTTCGCAACTGGCGGCTAACAAGCTTAAGCTTTCTCGCGCGTAAGGAAAACCGAAACGCGCGCGTTTAGGTGTGCTCGTTTTCTCGTAAAAGGAAGCATGAAAAATTTGTATTACGCTCTGAGAGGCAATTTTAAATAATCGCTACGGGAAAGTGCAGTTTAGAAACGTGCTTGCGTTATATTTTACATTTATGACAATTAACATTTTACGGCGGTGGCGAGTGTGGCGCAGAGAAATGCGCGCTGCTTAGTAAACAAACGAACGGAAAGATCCGAGTTTAAAACCACGGACACCGCTGGGTGTTTTCGGAATCCCCCGAAGAGAAGTGGCAACCACCGAGAGTATCTTGCCACACGTACCCCTTTAGGTTTAGTCCTCCAGTTGGGAGGTTCCCTTCGGCAAGGCAAAGTTAGCAGCCTACCGAAGATGAAGTAAAACCAAATGCTCAAAGTACCAGAACTGGATAAAACTGGCTTGAAGCCTAATACACGAGGTCGCTTCAGGTGTTTCAAATTCTAAGTCCCTGTACAGCCTAACGTGGCGGCCAAACGCGCGGCTGTTGAAATCACCATTGATAATAATTAAGTTCGTCGCTCTTATCAATCCGGTCACGTATCCGACGCGCTGTCGTCGACGGGGCCGCTGCGAGAGAGCACGGCTTCAAAAAGCCGTACTACGGGCTCCTTATAAAACACAATTATGAGCCTTAATCAAGTTTCGACGCACTTAATTACCTGAAAGTTGGGGAAAACCGTGCTTGCTGTTTACCGACCCCGTTGTGACGTCGTCATTCCGACGACGACGACGACGAAATAGAACGGTGGTTTTCAGTCATGACGCGTGGCTCGACAGTAATGAGTCTGCGCTATGTGCGGCGTACTCCACCTTCGCGAACTATGCCTATCAACGCAAGCAGAATTTAATATACGACGTTAGAAATTCGCCCCGCGGGCTCGAGCCGGATTTGCGGAGCCTCGAACGCGCACTCTGGCGCGGCGCTATTATTTCGACGGTAATATTAACTAAACGCAATATTACCGATGTATCACCGATGTTATTTGAGAACGCAACGACCTGGAGCCAATCGATCGCCCGAGGCCGACGACGTATGCTCCTCGGTACACCGTCGTTTCGCTTCCTGGATCCGATATCTCCAAGTATACCACGTTTAATCTCTGTTGCCGCGTAATCGTAATCTCGTCGCTTTATGTCGCCGCGTAAACGAGACTACACTCGACGTAATCGCGAGTCTCGAAGTCTAAATTCTGGAGGGCAAACTGATACCTAAAACCCATTCAAATTATTAAGAGCCTCGGGTTCTCTCCGAGTTACTTAACAATATTCTCGAGCGCGGCTCTCGGACGTCCATTTTAAAATGTGATGAGGGGCGTAACAGCGGAATAAAGCAACGCTGTGTTGAGCATTTCTACAGTAGTTTACATTTCAAAATGTATTTCGTTATTTTACATATTGATAAACAAAGATGTTTAATGCGCGGCACAAGTGATCTCGTCGTTTACTTAAATCGTTTAACGCCATCAATTACGGCGACTCGGTGCTCGGCAGTAGACATTTGCATTTACAAGGGCCATAAATTGTAGAATCCACGTCTGCACAGTTTGAGGCTGCAATTTCTGCATCGACGCTTCGCGGTTTACTGCGTCGGAGGATCTTGATTCAAGAAAATATGGTCGACCTAAATTTCTTCATGCGCAGCAAACGTGCGCGCGCTTCTTTTAGAACAGACACTGCCGCGCGCGCTCCCGAGGGATTTCCCCGTTTCTCTCAAAAGAAATCCATGCCTGGTTATCCCAAAAAGTATCCCGTAATAATATTGGCTTTTCTATCGCGCGGGATTCATCCGGGACGGTATCGCTTTTGCGCTTGTTCTTTCACTTGGATCGATACGTCCAATCGGCAGTGCGTGCTAGGTCCTTATCTTTTTTTTATACTTACGAGAGGAATAGAGACGTAACGTCAGGAGAGAAACGAAAACCTCTTCTCCACGTATCTTTGTCCACTTATCGGATAATAATCGCGATTTGAACCAGCACTCCGCTTGAATATCTTGAATACCATTTCCGTCGCGTTCCCGGTCCTTTCGCGTAGTCTCGCCCCTAAATCACCCCGCCCTCGTAAATCGTCCGACGCATCCCCCGCGATGCTTCACGCGGTAAAATACGAGCATTACACGCCGCGGATGCATGCATGCATCGGGCGGGTCGGCGCGATGCATCGTGGACGATGGGCGTTGCATTCACGTCGGGCCACTCCACATGCAGGCCGTCTCTCGCAGGGCGGAATGAACGTAGCACCCGAGACGCATCCGCGATGAGCATCCCCGTCCGAGACCCCGAGATTCTTTTCTCGCTTTTCTCACTTATGGCGGTCCGCGATTTACCCCCCGCGATGCCAACGTCGTCCGTTGCGCTGGCGTTCTCCGTAACTTTCGGCATGTATCAAAGCGAGAAGGCACAACCGGCAGTTGGCCGTAGCGGGAATGTCGTCCCGCTAAAGTGGGCCGCGCGGCAGTTTCTTGCAAAGTGCATACCTCAGGTGTACCGGAAGAACGGGAAAACGGCGGGGTTGAAATGCGCGCGCGAGAGTGCAGTGCACATACCGGCGGCACAATGGGACAGTTTCGTAATATATCGTAAGCGAATGGCGCCAAGTCCGATACGCGTGGCTGTGGGCTTCCTCCCGTTTACGATGTCCGAGACCGAGCAAAGAATACCCGGGGAAAAAGGAATGACTGCACGGGAAACTATCTCGTGCAACGTGCCCTCGACATGTACAAATTCTCATATAAATTCTCAGAGCGTCGTGAATTATTAGCAATTGAATACGGATGCAATCGCGACAACATTCTATACGATGCGATCTCTTGTATCGCAACTATGCCGTTGTTCCACTCAAATCCCGTCTCCTCGCGTGTCACCGCGCGCATGAAATCACCATTGATTCATTCTATTCTTCGTGCGGTCGCGTCCAAGTTTTACAGAACCCCGCGGATACACTACATCGCTTACGGTTTATTACAATCTATCATACCTAACAAACGTACCGCCTATCGCGGTGCCTCGCGTCAAACGTACACTGTAAAAATATTGCATGTAAAATTACAATGATTATAGTGGGCAATATTGCGACCGTCTATTAAAGGTGTATATTTACATACGTCGGTAAATTTCATAGACATAATACATCTAGATCGAGCGTTTGCCTTTATTTGAGCGTTCGCATGCAATCGAGAGAGAGAACGAAATAGCAGAAAACAGAGTTTGTCCTTTCCTACGTGAACCTCTACCCCCACTGCTCAATGCTCGGTCTAGATATATTGTGTCTATGGTAAATTTACACCTTGTCGGTAAAATTATTACCTTATGTGATAGTAAACTGCTTGCTTTTAATTGTGCAAGTTTTACAATTTTTTGTAATTTTTCATCATGTATAAGTAAGCAGTTACACAACAAAGAGGAAACAATTTTGTAAAAGTACATAAATTTATATATTTCTGTTATTAATAGTGTATAATCGCCACACTTATTACGTATGTAATTTTACACACTATTTTACAGTGTACTGTAAAAAGAAATACATACGCACGCGCGTATACGCGCCTCCGAGAGTCATCTCACGAGACACGCGGCCTCGTCGCAGACGCGTTTTCCATTTGCAATATCCCCCGCGACGAGGCGAATAAAAATCTAATACATATTTGTTCGTATTGGAGGCGGCTGCGACCGGCATAACTGGCGCGACGTCGAAGTCGGTAGAGAGTCTGCAGGCCGGAAGACGGGGGCGATCCTCGAAGGCGAACGCCGCGGGGTTCGCGGGGGATTCTCGCGCCCCCGGAATCTACCGCGGATCGAGCGCACCCCTTAGCCGAGGGATGCGGCGACATTATCGGTTTCGCATCAACCTCAGTTCTACCTTCGCGTACCATTCGTCCTTTGGTCTTACGCCCTCGCGCGTCGTTGCGTGTACACACGTGCGGCGGCGTGGGAGTGGAACGAGTACCGCGATAAACACGCGGATATTGTGTCGATCCTGGAACGCCAGCGAGATGACGGCACGGGGTAGCGTCGTGTTCTCCGCGAACAATCGAACGAAGAGAGAAAGGGAGAGAGAGAGAGAAAGAGGGGGCTGTTTTATCTGGTGAGAAAAGTAGATTGCGGGGGTGGCGCGTGCGTCATTTACGTGCGTATTGAGGGAAGGGTGCGAAATGAGAAGATTCGGCGGGAGGGCTGTTTAACGAACGCGCGTCATGCTGCGAAGAAAACGCCGACGTTAGTTATACCGTCATTGTGTTAGCTTGCTAGCAGAACGCTTGGTTAAATACTTAGCGGTTAAATATTTTAATATTGTAATTATATCGGGTAGTTTGAATTTAATTAATTTGGAGGATTAAGACTATTTAGCCGGGTTAAGCTTGCGAAAAGTATTGTATTATGCTCGAATAATTCACGTTCGCCGAAAGAGCAATTTTATGAAAGTTTCACGCGCAGGTGTCTCCTTTAACTTAACCAATTCAAATATATCGATCGCCCACGTCGGGATATATTTAGTTCCCCGACGGAAGATATTAATAAGCAAACCCTAAGGAGGTCGTTCGTGCACAAAGATATTATTTCACGAGGTGACAATTAATTTTTGTCAGGGGGACCTCGTTTCGTGAAATTATCATTTTGATTTTTCATACGATACGTAGAGACGTTTACCAAATGTATTAAATTCGGACTCGGGATTATCCGGATTAATTGCCGCTCGTGATTAAGCCGAATCGAGTAGCTGCTACAAAAGGGAAGAGAGGTAATAAGGGGCGCGGCGTTTGAGGGCGGTTTGTTCGTCGGCGGTTTCGAAGCCGTTTACACAAGTGGCAGGCGGTGGCGAAAGAACAGTTTTTCGAATTAATAGACTTGCGTAGAAGCAAAAGGACGCGGCGAGGAGGAGGAGGAGGAGGAGGAGGAGGCGAGGCGGAAGGAGAGAACACCCAGGAACTCTTCATGCATAATACATGCCACGCGCGGCAATATGTCGCCCTCGTTGCTTCTCTTGTTTTATGAATCTTTCCAGCCTCTTCAGTCTGCCGTCCGGCTGCTTCCAAAAGCTGTCGCGCCCTTCTTTCGGCGCCTCCGGGAGTCCGGGAACGAGATCGCTCCTTGTCAAAACGTTTTCTTTCGCTCGCGCGACCTTAGAGTACCGTTCACTCGTTTCCCGCAATTTTGCTCCTCTTTGGAATAATAATTATTCTTTCGATGTTAACGTGTGATCTTACCGCAACTTTTCGCGAGCAAAGTATCTCTCGGTATCTCAGATTTTTGTCTCGAGTTTTCGGACCCCGGTACGAGAAACCGGAATATTGAAGATAAATATTGGTACCGTAAAGTGCTCGCGAAAATGTTTTCGAAATATTAAAAAAAAAATATTATGAACGCCGTGCGGCGCGATATCTCTCGGATAAACGTAGCGGAACTGTAACGACAGAAAATGAAATCGGTTTACCACGGATGGACTCTTTCCAGAATCCCTGCGCTCCGAATCCTTCCTGTACCCTGGTTCCACCACACCGCGCTCCGTTCCCTGCCCCGCTCCGTTACCTTCCGCTCGAGGAAAATTTATGGCAAATTGTTTTAACCGTCGGCGTGGTACCACCTGGTGCACGAAATATACCGACGGTATACCGACCTCGCGAAAGCGGACACAGCCGTTGTAGCAGATTTTGCAAAAGGGGGAGTGTCTCCTTCGAGATCGCGTAAAAACGGGGAGCGAGCTTGGGAAGGAGGGAACGCGCGGTTGTCTGCTGGTTTTATTATGCGGTTTATGCTTGAGATTTTCTGCCGATTAACTTGGGAGACAACAGTGCGTATGGTGGAGAGCCATATCGCGTCAGAAACGGCCCCAGTAGTACAAAGTGTGTACTAGAAAGTTGATAGACAGCGAGATCAGGTTTGAAAGGTCGAAGCAGTAGTTGACGATAAAAATCTGGTAACGAGATCTCTATTGTGATAAGTTAAACAGTTTGATTCAACGTGCAAGGTGTATTAATGGTTTTGATTTGAAAAAGTCAGCGTAGAGTCGATTGCACTTTTAGCGCAGCGCCGAAATGACCTCGATCATTTGTGCAACTTGCATTCGAGAGATACGTAATAACGTTTTATTACGAGGCTCGCGCTTAATTAATCATGTCGCGCTTAATTTTCGCTCCGGCAAAGGAACGTACGCCGTGGCGAAAACTTCCGGGAACAAGGAAGATAAAAAGCGGCTGGGCGGAACTCGGCCGTTGCCAGAGCAAATATTTCTCGGTGCAAAGCGGAGGAAAAGGACCGTACGTTCCTCCACTTTATTATGAGGCTTACGTCGAGTTTCCTACCTATTAACTTTCGCGACTGCGATGGAACGACGCGGCCCGTGGCAAGGGTGTGGGAGGAAGAGTTCACGTCCGGTCGGAACTTTCCTCCATGCGCGAATCTTGGAATCGAGCGAGAGCACAGGAGGGCGAAATAGAGGCAAGCAAGAGGAATGTTGACAGAACACGTAACGTCGCTTAGCCGGACGCAGTTTCGAGATATTAAAGTCTGACCTTTCATTACCCGTTCCCGCGATTGAATCTTCGTGACGGCTGAGTTTAAACTAAACTTTGGATCGGTGATTATTTCATACTGTTGATTAGCAATTATTATTTATCTAATTTAATTCAGATAGAACAAATCAATTTATACACCACTAAGTTATTATTTTATAACACATGAAGAATCATTTGACGCCAGCAGATAAATAACCATGATTAAGCAATTGATCGACACTGACTGGCTATGTGTTTTTAACACAGAAAATTTATTGTGAAAAATATTACCTCAGCCAGGGGTTTGAATCTGGACCTCCCTTCACTCTAGGTGGGCGTCTCAACCAATTCGACCACTGAGGCATATGACAGTATTTGTCGCATTTTCTGTATAATTAAAAAATGCCAGGTATGGTCAGAAAATACCACGACGCTGTTAATTGTCGCTGGCGACATCGAAGAATCCTTGTTAATCAATATTAAACTGATCCGCGTCGGAAAAAGCTCGGAACGTCCACGAGAGATACAAGAGGAAACAACCAGGATGAAAAATGGTTCGGGGGTGAACTAGCACGATGGTCCATTAGCCCTCACGCTGATCCGTGAATAGAATACGTGTTTTCGGCGAGGGTACGGGACGTGCCGGCATCGTTATACAAACTGTGTCGCGGGGATGGGGCGCAGGGGCAGGTTGTAACGACCTCCGTTGGTCCTGTCGTCGGCAAGATTATGCCGGGAATGCAAGCCGTAGGACGATTATGCAACGGCGGCGGACCCAGCGTGCGAAACACGCCCGCTCGCGTGCTGAGGCACGCGGACACGTGCGTGCCCGTGTCCTCCGTTGAAATTCGTGGATTACGGCCGAGAAAATGGCAGGCGGCAGTCCCTTGTAGGGCCACGTCGCTACCTGGAATATACTTCTCGTACCGGACGCGGAATATTAATATCTTTCTATAGTCGCCTCCGCTTCGAAAGTGCTTCTTCGTCTCGCACACGAATATTACATTTAATAATGACGTGATTTACATTGTGTGTATATATATATATGTATATATATATATATATATATATATATGACGCGACGGCGAAAAGTAATGAACGCTCGAGATCGAAAGGAATCAAACGGAAAGGAGGAATTTAAGAATATTCAAAGGCATAAAAGACTAAGAGCCGCGACAGGTTGTTAGTGTCTAAATATTTTATTCTAAATTTGTTTTGCGAAAAAATATCACCTCAGCCAGGGTTTGAACCTGGACCTCCCTCTCACTAGGCTCTTAGTCCTTTATTCCTTCAAATTTGTGTTTATCACATTTGAGCCATACGAATTCTATTAATTTGTTAAGAATATTCATCTAAGACCGAAAATGTGCGGCGTTAATACGAATTTTGGCTAGAAACAGACAATTTTTCGACAGGCTAATGTATTGCAGGATCGCGAGTCCTTTGTTATTTATCTTATTCGGACAACATTGGTTGGTGATAGGATTTTCAATGCGTTCCCGGAGATTATTCTGCTTTCGGAGGGAAATTCCTCTCTCTTCTGAAGCGCGCGGATTTATGACCGTGCGGTGTGACTCGCGAGAGGAACGCGGAGGAATAACAAGCTATCGAAGTATCGATCGAGAGGGGGTGGATTACCATTCGCGGAGATGCAACACGGTTTACTATGTATCTCGTCTGTGATTTCGGCGGTGAACGCATATACTTTCGCCCCTCCTTCTCTTTCTTTCCGCTGTCTTAAGCGCGGGAATGACGCGCGCGCGCTCATTTGTATTCACGCAGTAAAGTCAGAGTTACGAGAAACGCGAATATAAATTGCCATTACGAGGTGCGGCGAAAAGAAACGCGGCCGAGAGGTAAGGAAATAAATCTTCTTGTTTGTCAAAATGCCTTCTCGTTTTTGGGCTTGAAGCTTATTTCTCTCGCATACGAATCGCGTGTGGACTCGTGCGTGACGCGTGGGTCGTGCCCGAAGAGAGGAGAGCGATAATAAGCCAACGAGAACGGGTGCGCTCGGCGGAGAGAAACGAACGAAATAATTGGAATTGGAGATGGTAGACGTGTTATGCGGGGAGAAAATACTCAGAACGGGAATGGAATTCACCACGGCGGGAAAGATCCGGAGGGACGCGCCGAGCTACATCTCCAAATAGTCCCGGCCTAACAACGTTCAAAGACTACATTTATTAGAAAAGATCGAGAAGATCGAAACTTACCCTCGGGGAATAATCAATTACCGCGAGCATTCAATAATTATCTCGACGCTATATTTCGGAGAATGCGAGATAAAAGTATTTTTTTTTTTACGGATCGTTAATGCCAAGGAACTTACGGAAACGCGCAGGGAATACTAATGTAATTAGATCTAGAAGTTTTGATCTCCGTTTCAAACTCGACTTGAACATTGCACCGCTCCGCATCAGTTCCAATTAAATCCTGTCTTAATTAATTTCGTCGATCTCGTGTCTTATATCAGATTATACGCGTCAGGTGTGTACGACATTCGACAGCGACACGATATTGTACGCGTCGTGCTCGCAATAAATCGGATATAGCCGGCGTTTACTGCCGCCAGCGTACTAGCTCACGGTGCATCGCGGGGCGCGGGTGAGCCAAGAACTTGGGATATGCAATAAAGTCGGGTAGGAGGTGGGAGAGAAGAACGAGAAACATCTCCGTGACAGAAATGCCATTCCGATAGGATTCTTCGCCGTACATTATACCCGGCTGCGACGCTCATTTACTCGGCTTGCGCCGCTCGCCGTGCAAATGAAATTACCGATCCACTTCTCGCCAGCTATGCCGTCTGGATGATCGCCACAGTTGCCTCACACGTTTCAGCGTAAATGGGAAAGCCGGCGTACAATTGGACGCGTACAACGAGCGATATCCCAGACACTTAAGACACACTTCTTTTTATAGATTCGTGAAAGTCGGAATTGATTTTGAAGACGAGACGAAAGCAATCTAGATTGCATTTTGTTACTTCCACTATATCAATCTAGTTATGCAACCTTATTACGATTCTTAGCGACACCATCGTTATCTGTCTCGATGCATTTAAATATCGCTACTTAAAAAAGGCGTACGTTTCGCTGCGAAGAGCTAACGATCGTCAGGGATGTACCTCAGTTAACGGAGACCGGTAACAATGGTCGGGTCGGTCCCGTGGGCAGCCTCGAAATATCACAGAGTATTTTGGCGTTAATTCGTAGCGGTGCGGACCAGTGAGAAGGACATAGCTGGCTCTATCATAGCTCGACGAAGAAACGAGGGTAAAGCCAGCCATCTACAGTCGGTGTAATGCTCGTCCCGGTCTGGCCGGAATGGCATAAGCTGCCCCAGGGGTAGCCGCTCTCTATTAGAGGCAGATACACCTCCGGGTTCACATCAGCGGATCAACATGCAGACACCCGCCCCTCGCACAACGGCGGCCCATCCGCATCTGCGGGCCGGGTTATAATTCGGAATTGTGTGCCGCCGTTGCTCCCGGCACGAGAGAGGGAAAAGAGCGGAATTTTGCCGGGAAAAAAGCTATCCCTGCGAGATCTGCGTAGCATCGGCCGGAATATTTCTGCGTTTAGGTAATCTCGTAATGCGGTTGCGCTTATAATTTACGCAATTACATTTAATACAAGATATACTCCATTAAGATTGTCGCGAGTTTATGAGTCGCGTATACTTGAAGAATTGACACGCTAAAAAAAGCTGGGGATGGTAATGAGTAGAAATTCACAGATATTACAGAGAAATATGTTTATTGCGGTAAGAGAAAAACAACAGCACGTATAAGAGCTCGATGTGCATAAAGTATCCGAGTAAAGTGGGTATATCACATTTGGCTTATATTCCGGCTACTAAATAGAATATAGAGTTAATTGCTTTCAGCGAGGTGGTTCCCAGGTATGCGATTAAAGCTTTGCATAATATAGGAATACATGCTTGCGCCGTCGGCTTCCTGGGGGAGCGGTAAACAGGTCGCCTCCGCGACCACCTACTCTTAATCGATGATGATGATGATACGAGACGTTTCCGTTCGGCCTTGCGAGGATTTGCCTTCCGGCATATCGAGCGCTCTTAATAAAGCACTCATTTTATTCATAGCGAACTTTCTTTCCGGCTCGCGACCGCCAAGCCACTCCGATTGCTCGCTCGCGAAGAATGTACAATACGCCGGTTTTTCTTTGCGATTTTCTCCCTCGTTCCTTATCCGCGGGAAAGGCTTGAACGATCCCTCCGGAATAACAAACGACCAATTCGAACTGATCCTATCGATTCTTATTTCGCTTCCATTTCGTGTGACTACCATAACAAATCCGCCAGTAAACAAGCGTCCCTGGTTACTCAACCGAAACTCGTTATTGGGAAGTTAGATGAGAGTGATAGGGCACGCGGCCGCAGGATCTATAATTTCGTCTTACAAATAGGAAATTGTATTATCTGAGCATGACGCGGCAGCTGCGTCCCGTCCCTTTCCCTTTTCTGTTATAATTAAGCAATGCTTTCTATTCAGCTTGTCCGACAATAATCAAATCTAACGGCGGATTTCTCTAATTCTGCTAACGAGAGATGTGCAATTGCATTCAATTCGTGGCACTTGACAGTTCCATCTTTTAAATTCGAGCTTTAAAGTCTGTACTGTCACGATGGGTGGCATTCGGGAATCAACATTAGACTGTTTATTGCGACGAGTGTTTCCATACGCCTCGGTGGTCGAATTGGTTGAGACGCCCCGCCTAGCGAGAGGGAGGTCCAGGTTCACACCCCTGGCTGAGGTTATATTTTTCGCAATAAATTCAGAATATGAAATATTTCGACACTAACACCCTGTCACGGCTCTTGGTCCTTCATTCCTTCGAATTTGTGTTTATCACAATTGAGCCATGCGAATTTTATTAATTTGCGAACTTTAAAGTTTAACGCTCCTTGAATTTACTTTTGCAATGTTTAAAAAAAATTTGTATACGCCTAGCGTGCTCACTGAATTACAAAGCCCCGGCGGGATAACAATACGATTAAGGGTTAAAGTTGACAACGGGCTCTTACCGGGGGCAGTCGAGTCGTCGAATGAAAGTGGATTATCCAGCGTCGACCGATCCGACCCTTCCTACGGGATTCCATACAACGCCGGCAATCACGGGATCCGACTATCCCCGTAGTATCATCTTCCGATATCCTCCTCCGTCCTTTTCGTAATGGAAGCTTCCTCAGCAGGAGACGCGCGCTAGATTTTGCAGGCGGGAAAGCTACCTTTCTCTCTGGCTGCCGGTTCGACGAACGATTAGGCGTACGTAGACACGTGCTTGCGGATTAGGGGGATAGGTATCGTCGGTAACAAGATTATCTCGCGCCAGGGGAAGGGACACGATGGACGGTGAATATTGCCACCAGGAGGGTACAACTCGCGTGCTCCACTTGAAGCCCTATCCGCATAGAGATTCGTCGTTGATCTCGTTACCGGCGCAGAAATATCCGCGAAAAGTCCGAATTCTTCGCCGTAGCCGAGAGCAAATACTTTCCGCTGATGCGTCGAACTGATCTCGACTCACCTTTCATGCTCAAAACACTCCGTGTGTTCTCTCTTTCGATAGATACTTGAGCAAAAGCAATTGGCAGGAAATAAGGAAATTGATTATAAAAATTACAAGAGTTTTCTTTAAATTGCTCATCTTATTATAAAGTGCATGCGCATTTTTACATTAAATCGCTGGGCTTGCGCGGTGTCTGGCCCGACTTTGCAGAAAGTCTCTCGATTTCTGGAAATGGCGTTCATCCCGAGGATAAGTCCCGAAACTTATTGCCCCATGGCCGTCGCCGAGAGGATGCGCGTCTGCGCCTCGTAAACTTCTCACTGATACGAATTTCAAAATATTCCTCATGCTCTTCCTCCCTCGCTCTGCCATCAGCGCAAAGTTGCGCCCTAAAGCAGGACGCGAACTTTGCGTCTGCGACGTTTTCATCGCAAAGGTTCCGTTAACCCCGAATCGTCCTCGTCGCAAGTTTCCTCGAAACTTTCGCGCTCGCTAATGGAAAATTTATATTCCATCGGAATACAAATCCCTCGCCAAAGACAAATCACCATCCTGGGCGAGTCGCGATTAGCATCGCGCCGCAGGATGAGTACGTTCCATTATGCGAAACGTGGAATTGCAACTCGACAACTTTCGAAGAGCGCGTCACGGAAAGTCGGGCCAAATTTGAAAATTTCCCGTAAAGCGTAAACGACTGCAGTCTCAAGGTGCAACGTTTCTTTTTTTTTTTAAGGAACGAATGAAATTTCTCCGCGAGATCGCGAATTAAGTGTTTCTCGCGACCGATGCTTCCGACGACGCGATATTTTCCGATACTTGGAATTATCGAATCGAAACTTTGCCGGTTACTCGCGAACTTCTGTCGCCGCTCGTGCTCGTCCTTCTCACACCCCCTCGACATCTGTCTCTCGGCGCACGTGGAAGTTGCATCCGCGCTTCTCTTCGCCGAGAGAGCCTCCCTTGCTCGTCGCGGCGCGAGCTATCTCGCGCTACGGCGGCATGCGGCAATAATTTTCGAGATTTTCCAGCAGTCGCTCGCGCTCTCTGCCGAGAAGCGATAAACTTTTTTTACCCCCCCCCCCCCATCCCTTATTCTCGCCCCGTGGCGTTTTCTTCCTCCTATCTCTCTTTTTCCCTACGTCGTTCGGCCACCGGCAGGAAATTTGGTAGGTCGTTCCGCGGCACTCCTTGTCCGACTTCGTTCTTCAACGATTCCTCCGCAACTCTGTCCCGCGGCGAAACAGATTTTCTCGTTTACTTCACTCGAGGGAAGTTTACGTACACAAAAGAAGATGCGCAAAGTTGCCGGCAATCGCGTAATTTTCGCAAAGTGCCGCATGCGAAATGCACGACGAGATATTTCTCTGTCTCGTCGAATCTCGTCATCCGAATAAAATATAGAATAACTTTGCAGAGGAAATATAATATTTTTTAAGTAAAATATGTATAATAATTCTTTTTTCTCATTAGCACTTGCGCGTATTTTTTTTTATACAAGTTATATACAGCAAAATAAGTGATTAAGGAGCTAAGCGATTTCCTTTTACCGTGCAGCGAAGCTGACATTTATTTCATTTAGTTCCCCGAGTTTATGAGAAACACGTAATATCGCCTGGTCGGCGAGTCGTAGGGAAGGTAGAAAATTGAATGTACGACCGCGGCAACACGGTCGACCGCTATTGAAACGCCATTGCTTGGTTCGCGATTCGGTGGCCGCTAAAATGGACGTTTACGCAAATATTTGCGATTGCGATATTCGTTGGCGAAGGTACACGTCCACCAAGCAATGTAGGAGAAAGAAGATACCCCTCCCCCCTTATCTCCCGCTTGTTCATTTGCCTTCGCGTATTTTTCAACATTTTATTCGAACGCCATCGTCGCCGCGCTAAAAAGTAAATGACATTTATTAAAATGTCAGGGAAGTTCAACCGCGAGTGGATAAAGAGGCGATTATATCACGCTTCGGAGGTTCTTGTCTCGACAGTAGCTGTCCGTTATTTCTCTCTAACAGCGCTCAGGGCGATTATGAGGTCGCATTTCATTTTTGCATTTAGAACTGGAATTACGTGGAAAAGATGTACGCGATTAAAATATATTTAATCAGACGGCTCTTCGTTTTAAAAACTCGATGTACATTTTTCTTTGACAAACGCTCAACTTATTGGAACACAAACGTGATTGACTTTTGATACTAGGTAAATCCTATTTTCGCAAACATGTCGTCGCGCCCACAGAAAATATTTCCGGATCCAATGCTATTACACTTGAATGTATCATAAAATAGTATCGGTATAGCGCTAATCATTTATTACAGAGAAAGGAGTGTTTCAATCTTAAATGAAAAAGTCTCAAATCTAGAATAAAGTGATAGTATGTATCGTCTTTTGTCTAATATCGCGGTGCCAGCTTCGTGCGTAAGATGGAGGGAAAATTTATTTTAAACGCAGGAACAACGACAAGTTACTCTTGTCTCAATATAGTAAGTCAATCTTTTTTAATTCGATAGAGGAGAATAAGAATTATTGCTTTTACTTCGGTATCGTCTTATTTTTATACTAAATGAGGTTGTGAGAAATATAAATATATTTTGTACCGGTAACTTTCTGAGGGTGCGGATTTATTTCGAATCTGCCCGCCCGATATACTCGCTCGATGCACTCGCATTGACCTTCACCGTCGTGGCATAAATGTGGCAAGCACAAAAGCCATTCCGCACGCAGCCGTCTCCTTGTCCCTCGTCTTTCCCTCTCTCGCTCTTTATGTCCCATAACCCGCCATAATTACGGGTACCGACTCAGGTACCCCGTAAAGTCGGTCGAGTAAGTAAGGTCTGAGGGTTGTTGCATCGGAGCGCGCGCGGTGACAAATATTGCCGATAAACTCGAGGACAAAACGATCCTGTAATACGCTCCGCGAAACGCGCAATTATCGGCGCTGAATAATTCCATAAATTATCCGGCTCGACGCACCGCACACGCACACATAGACGCATCCCGCCGTCGTCTCTGTTTGTTCTGACGACTCATTATTACCAATTGCGCGAATTACTGTCGCATATTGACTCGACCGAATGCACGGCCAGTTATTAATTCGACGAGATTGCATTCTCTTTTTCATTAGCTTCTTTCGCCGTGTTTTCCGATTGGGAGTTCGGGCCACCAGCAATTAAATCGAATCGTTTTCGACCTGTTACACGATAACCGAAATTGGGAATCGATGCACTGTCTTGAAAAAAGTACGTACGGCGCGCGCTGTGCGCGAGGGAAATTTTTCCGCGAACTATGTGTACCAAACCTCTCGGAATTAATACAATTAACGCGCGCTGTTAAAAGAGCACGATAAGAGTTTCTCGAAACTATTAATTCAGGTAGTGCCGTGTTTATCCCGATACTGAAAAATATTCCCTGCGGTACCTCGTGAATTGTTGAACGCAGAACGGCGCTGATATATCATTAACTATGAATTATTAGGTAGAAACGCGACCCTAAATTAGCACGCGACATGCCGTTATCGTTTCATTGAATTATTCATACACGTTGCAGTACTGCACCAGCCAGTACTCTGCCTTTCGTGGGGCAACATGATACTTAGTGCGTCGGTATCTTTGACAAACTCTCTGCGGTGACGTTATTATTATGCGTACTGATCAGATTACCTCGCCGTGCCGCGACATAGTAAAAAAAAAGATTGCCGTGCGGTGCAACAACAATAAATAATATTTTCGCGTTTGTACGTCTCCGCGCAATCAAGAGAGCTGGAAGACAAGT
This sequence comes from Vollenhovia emeryi, assembly GCF_000949405.1. Taxonomy (NCBI): domain Eukaryota; kingdom Metazoa; phylum Arthropoda; class Insecta; order Hymenoptera; family Formicidae; genus Vollenhovia; species Vollenhovia emeryi. Next base: position 1,441,302 of record NW_011967239.1, on the reverse strand, counting down.
CGCGGTGATTAAGCACTTTATGATCCCGGTAAGACGTGTGCGCAAACAGGGACTGCGTAAATTCGCCTGAACGAGTAACTCGAGCGGAAAAAAAAGGTGGCTGCAAGCCGAGCTGTTATCTTTAGTTTCACGAGATATATCACGGGAGACACTAAGTTGCACTTTAAATTCAAAAATAGCGGGTGCGCTTCTCTTGCCGGAGGAGAACGGTAGCTCGGTTATTATGAGAAGGAAATAAGACACCGTTGCGCGCCAAGGTAGAATTTTTCAACGCGACAGTATATCACGCTCGAAAAATAGTTCTCTCTTCGTAAATAAGGCTTTAAATGCGGGGATAATGATTCCACGCTTTAATTGCTCTTGGCCCGAAACGAACAAAAAACATCCCCCGTTTTCGCGTAACGTACCTCGGTAGCAAATTGCATTTATCCTTTTTTCCACTCCTAATCTCTGCACAAGGAAATTCGATAGTCCGCCGGAACTACGCGAAGCCAAATTTTCTCCGTGAAACTTTGTATGTACTTTTATTGAGCCACGACAATTTCACATTCACAAATTTGTGCAGTATTTTTGTGCATTTGAACATGTACTTGGACTATTTCGATAAACTCGTTTCGCAAATAGAAGCAAAACAGCAACGCGCCGAGTTAATTATATCGAAATGTTGACGGTGTTTATTAGGTAATTACACGGCGATATACAATCAAATTTGGGAGCTTCCGACTAAAACGAAGCGAGCGTTAAATATAACGAGATCCCTAACGAGATCTTCAGGTTCTTGGTCCCCAAGATAGTATCGTCCTTCGCAAGCAGATTTCGAGGATAGGAGATTAGACGAGAAAGGTACGGGTGGGTGAAGAAAAAGAGCACTTCTTCCTAATGATCGAGAAGGCCTGTCCATTAAAATCCCGCTTACTCACCGAATGTCCTGCTATTGTCCTAATTAGTCACGAATTTCTCGAGAGGCTCCCTAGATCCATTCTTTTTTCGCCGCCTGGTTTTTTCCTCCCTTCTTGAAATCTTTCGGCCGTTGACTCGGGCGACGACTTGGAAAGCGTATCGCCAATTACTTTTCTTTCTCTTTGCCGCGGCCTTGGATCGCCACAAAGTAAAGGAACGCTAATCCACCGAGCGATATTCGTTTCCGTTGAATTTAAACGACCGTTTTGCCGAGTCGCGTCGAGGTTTTCGTGGTACAAGAACGGTTCGGACAGACGACTCTTGGTGGATAAACTCGTGATTTCCCCAGATGCTCTTCATAGAAATCCTCGTGTTTCCCGATGCAAACCCGCGTCATAAAATCTTCCATTTGTAATTCTCTTTGTCGACGGCAAAGGGGATCGGCACTTCGCTAAAGCAGCTCGCGCTTCGCTTTTAATCCCGTTTGACTGACGGCTCGAAATTATACCTGGAATACCGCAGCCGTACCTGCCGCAGAAATCCCCGTCTGAATTCCCTTGAGATTATTTCACAAACATTTCCTCTCCCTTATCCATCGGGAATTCTGTTACGGAATAAAAAGCGAATGACGCCTCTTCTCTCCCGGCAAATGCGCTCTACGGCAGGTGTCACTTGCGCCTTCATCTCTCGCTGGCACTTCGTCCAATGGCATTCCATAACGTTGTTAAAGCCACCCCCCCCCCCCGGGTAACTTCAACTTATGACATCTGCCGCTTTATGATTCTAGAACTATGCCCTAAAAAGCGGCATCATCTGCGTTACGAGGTGTCTTAACTATGCCGGCGGATGGACACGCATTTAGGCACTCGTGATAAAACATCGCGGAATAATTATGCCGCTCTCGCCGAGGCATTTAATTAGCGACGAAAAGAGCTCTCTTGCAAAAAACCGCGATTATGCCACTATTTTTACAAATCTGCGAGAATCGCGCACATGTTTGCTCGTATATGAGTATATAAATACATTAGAATAAACGAGTATTGATTCGTCGTATTTTCGGCGTGTTCTGCGAGATTACATATTTACGTCTGCGCAGGTTTTTTTTGTACCTACGATAAAAAGAGATGTACAGAAATGTTTAACGGGTGGAGCGATATAGGTTTTCGCGCTTGCCTCGTGGAAAATGCGAAACGGACTCGGTAAAACAGTGAACGTGCATCACGAAGGTACGGGCCGGCGGCGGTATTGTCGAAATGCGAAATATAGTCGCGTTACAGGTATTACGGTCCGCAAACAGACACGTTCCGGAAAGGACGAAACCAATTTATTATCGCGCTCACGTTATCGCTATCGTGCCTCCCGCAGCGAGACGCGCGGCCGCGCATAATACTGCGAGAGCCGGCGCATAATGAAAACATATAGCGCGTTAAACGCGAACGAGTAACGCTGTACAAAATAAAATAAAAAGAAGGAAACGACGATTCTCGCAAGGGCCGAGGGGTCGTTGCACGGCTCGGCGCATCTCTCGCGGCATCGCGGCGGCGCGGGCAAACAAAAATTTCTGAGCGGGGGAATATTTTATCGCGGAAAAATTATCGCGCGTGTGTTTTTCATCCGGCGGGGTAGCGTCGCCGCGCGGCGGAAGGAAACGCGCGACCGAAACCGAGTGAAAATGTGTACGAAAAAAAGAAAAGAAACGCGTTGATAGATGAATGAAAATTCTGTCTCCGGCGCTAGAAAATTTTGTACGAATTTTCGCACATCGAACGGATCGAGCGCAGAAATAATTCTCGCAAGGTGGTATTTTTAAACTGCTAATCGAACAGCGAAAAATATCGGGTAGGAAGGCGAAAGAATTGACATTTTTAAGTTTGTAACACGAGAATGTCGTTAAACAGGTGAAACGGAACGTGACGATACAAACTCCGTGACATGTGTCACTGTAAAGTTGGCGCGTTATTTTCACAAATCGAAAGTTTTATTAACAGTTCCGTTTGCACCCGCAATAGTTCTGCAGTCTCTGGCAGGTTTCAGAAATAGTTCCGTCGATTTGAGTGGAAAAAAAATGACGTTTGAAAATATGAGGTGTTAACTTACCGTCGCACCTCAAGTTGCGAGAAAAAGTTATTTCAACTGGAAAATTTTACAGAGTTCCAGGCGAGTTCCATATTTCCTGACGCAATTTAACAATAGTTCTGCTGAACTATTTTTAAATAATTTGTAACTCGAAGAAAACTAATTATTTATCGCTGTAAAACTATTCGCCGGGTGCAAATGAAAATGTTGGCAAAACTTTCGTTTACTACGAACGAAGTGCCAATTTCACAGTGGCGCGACACTTGCGGAAAATAAAGGCTAGCGTCGCGTCAAAGACATTTCACGAGAAACAGGAGTCGGCGTTGCATCGTCGCGTTTGTAAGATTCGCAAAGTTGTCGGCGCTTAACGACAAACGGAAAGGCGGGCCGCGTCATGCGCGACGTCGCGTCGCGCCAGTGTCGCGGATATTAAATTACGGGGGCGAAGAAAGAGCGAAAAAAATGACGTGTCCCGAAACGTGGCCCCGTCATATTTCACGCGGACACGTTTCACGCGTCGCGGAACTTAGCCGGGGACCCGTGGCCGGGCGCGTGGCGTAAATAACTTTTGCCGTGCGCGACGTCGTGTACGGATTCGCACGTGCGCGCCCATTTATGACGCGGTGCGACGCGACGACATTTCGCTGTGTCTCGTCGACGTCGATACGAACGGGCGTCCCGTGAAATTCCCGGCGAAGATTGATAACGTCGGGTCGCGTGAAAGCGGCGAGCCGCACCGGTAATCACGCGGCGATAAAGCCCTACGCACTGCCGAGCTAACATTACGTCGAATGCGTGCTCGAATGGCCGGACGAATTGGTTATCCAAGCGAGAACAAATTGCGTAAATTCCGCGGTGATAATGACAATAGATAGGCCGGCAGTTGCGAAGAACGCATTTCGGATATGGATAGAGTCATCGACACGGATAGGTCTGATTTCTGAAACGCAATAATGTCCGATAATAATTCAATAGATTACGCAGAAGAAGACGATGGTAATGTTTTTTTTTTTTCGAAAGTCTGTGTACTGAATTAATTTCAACTTTCTAATTAAAATGAAGTTAAATGTCATTCTTTAAAAAATTTTGATATTTAATTTAATAGCTATGTTTAAAATTTATTACTCAAATATTCGTGCTTTTATTAAGAAAATGTGTTAAATAATTTGCACATGATAGACATATGTACATAGCTAGCATTTTACCTTACGTTTTGTGAATTCGATTTGACGATTCGTGTCTTACTTCGCTCGTTCACCTTTGAATTAAATTATTTCGCGCATAATTTTTACTTTAAGACAATAATTCTTCTAATTTTAACGAACTAAAATTTTAATAAATTACGATTACCTACGTGCATATTCAATATAATACGACAATCGCACATGCGACTTTTGCTTACTATTTCGAACATACGTTAACAAAAGACATTAAGTTATTTAAAAGAGAAAGGGCTTTTCTCTCCTGACGGCGCAATCCCATTTCCAATTTCTCTCCCTACCACTCGCTTGTAATTCGAGGGAGGAGCGGAGGTTGTTTCGAATTAGCCGGGAAGCCACCCTGAAAACGTTACAGCCTCTTTTTCCTCCCCCTCCCTCTCGTCTCGTCTTGTCGCGCCTTTCGTGTCCTCTTTGCTCGACGAGTCGTTTTGCCTATTTTATCTTCTTTTGCGTGTCTAGCCATAAAAGTTACGTCAGAAATTCCGAGGAGAATACCCATACGCTTGCAAATGAAAGAGCGTAACTTCTCCAAAGAATGCTCTATTGCTTTTCTAATCGCGACGCGAGGAGCACAGACTCATGTGAACGCGACAATCTCTAATCTCTTTCTCTATATACACATATAATTTTTTATGTATCAAGTCAAACGCGTGCGTATACAGCGCATTACTGAATTGTCTCGCTAATAAGTTTGCACTTGCATACGGATTTACCATCTTATCGATTTTACCGCATTCCATTAGTTCGTTTTACAATTTTAACGGCAAAGTCGTTGCCGCCGGCGATACTTCCATAAAACGTTATTACATTAATCCTCGATAATTAATTAACGCGATACTGCGCGATCGTCGTGACTCTTACTCTCCGAGCGAGCTTGCACTTATCAGAAATAATTAATTACCTACGCGACAATATCAGACCGCGCAACTGTTCGAGCGATATATACCCGCTTAGTGTAAAGTTTTCGGCGATTAATAACCGGGACCTGGGGCCGTAATATCCCAGATTAGTCCTAGCTACGATAGCACTTCACCGTATCAGCGGCTCGTGGTGGATATTTCGCCGGTAGTCCATCACGAAAATCGCGCCGGATCAACGCCGGCGCGCAAGGGTGGCGCGTGCAATCGCGTTAAAAAGCGCGACACGCGTAATAAATTTGTCAAGTGGAATGCAAACGGGACGGCGGAAAGAAAATTACGACTCTCGATTTGGTTGTACAGAGTTTATTGATACACTTTATTACACAGGACTGAGATGTGACAACATGAGCTTTTTCGACATCATTTCACGTGATAAAAAGTTAGAATGCGGATTTTACGCGCGCGCGAGACACGCGCGTACGGGACGGTTTATCTCCCGAGGCTCGTTTGCAATTAAAGGCCGCAATAAAAAAGGAAGTAGTCTCGGGTCATTCGACATTATGAAGAAATATGAGGCATAGGCATCCCCATTGGCTCGCGGTAAATTATAAAAAAGGGGGGAACGGAATGGAGAGAGCACGGAGGGAAAAGGAGAGAGAGGGATCTCGAGTTAAATTTACGAGGAAGCCCGCAAGCTCGTCGCAGACAAGTGCCGCGTTCACCTCGTAAAACCACCCCTCTCGCCCTCCCCCTGCGAGCTCCCTTTTTCTCGCCATCTCTTTTCCACTCTCTGCCATGGACCGTGTCCCGACACTTTTGCTCTTGTACCTCTTCCTCCCGTTCCCTATCTTGCCCCCCGTTCGTGCCCCATTCCCTGTTCCCATGATCGTTCGTCTCTATTTCTGCCTCTTCCAGCTCTCTCTCTCTCTCTCTCTCTTACGAGCATAAAGTCCATGGGGAAAACTGCCAGGGCGCAGTTACAATTCTTGGACTCGAAAGCCGGCCGTTGTACATGTGTGTTTGCGCGAGTACATACGTGTGCGTTGATTAACCCCCTTGTAATTCCACCCCCGTAGTTACGTTAACGCCACGAGCGCCTGTCCGCCGTCGACGCGCTTTTTCGCCTACCTTATAGCAGTTTTCCTCGATGATTTTTTTATCACGCCGCCGTTTCGCGAATTAAATACTCGACTTATCCGGACGCGAACGCGGAGCGGAAATTATATCACCGGAAGCGCGGCTCGCGGTTCCGCGACGCGGCGCGGCGACACGCCCGTTTACGCTCGGCACTTGTCGTATATTGTGTATCGATGTGCATGCACACGCGCACGAGATTCAGCTGGTCGAATCGCGGCGACCGCGAGCAAGGATATTTATCCGCAATGAATTTCGCGATCGCTGTTTATTCGTGCGTGCGTAGCCCGTTGCCGGTTAAGAGGATCTCCAAAACGGATTTTTAAAAATGCGACAACACAGTAGATTTATTATTCCTGGGTCTATGCGACTCGCGCACCTTTGTCCGCGCGAGATATTTCCCCGCGGCGATCATTAGTAATGATTCGTCGCACACACGCGAAAGACGGCAACGGGAGTTGAAGGTGTGAGGCTTTGCTCCGCACGCAAAATTACAAGTGAAACTGCCGGAATGGCGAACGTTGGCAGTGGCCAGCGTGTCCTTCGTAACACACTCGTCGCATAACATGCATTAATTGTTCGAGGTCGCATAAATTTTCCACGAGATGATAAAGACGTGGGTTAAACACGCTACTCACTCGCATATTCGGCCCTGCTTAAAGCACGCTCCTTATTTATTCAACCGTGATTAGTATCAAACGACGGTGTGATTTAAGGAGCCTGCGCCCGTACCAGCCGCCACGTTAATCTTCAGCTAATCTGCGAAATAGCGGAGCGTTGCTCGTTACTCGTTATCTCGTTCGTAGTTATTTCTCTAGTTTTCCCTCTTTTTCATTTCTATGGCGCGCTATTTATCGTTTTAATTATTATCTCCTGCCCTCCTTCATCGGTAATCTTATTATTAGTCTTTTTCTTAGTAGCGTAATCTAATTATTCTTAGAGTCTTCTCGTTGCTTAACATTTTCCGCAATGTTCTGACGTCAAATACAAAAAGTCGATGAAATTGCAACTGGCAATACGAGAATTACGTTATTACCGTGAAAGGAATAAATTAACGCGCAGCACATTCTTCTTTCCTACCAGATTTCGAGAAAACATAGCAGATCTTTTGTAAATAAAAATAAATTTTTGGACAACGATATGTCCTTTCTCAAGCGTGTCTTATGGAACAATACTTATGATTAGTTTTGCTCGCCGGCCAACGAAAAGCACCATTGGCGTCGCCAGACTATAGGATCGATCAGAACGAAAAGGCTTCGTGGTTCACGTTGGAAAACTGCGCGCTTTCGTTGTCTCCTATTGGTAGTTGGCGGACAGCCAGCGAAGCTTTTCCACAATCCCTTTTCCGAGCCAAGCGCCGAAGACAACGGCGACGCCGGCTGTAAGTCAATTATAGGATGACAAAGAGAGATAATGGAAAATCAGCGCGCCAGACGCAATAAGCAGAGGATAAATAGCGAAACGAAATAATGTTAAAAATCAACGTATCAACAACGCGTAATCGATAACGAGCAAACAAAATCGCAATTAATGAATTCGTACAATTTTAATAAGCAGAATGACAAGGTAAAAACATATGCGCATACATTTGTAGGTAAGTCAGGGACTTGAAATAACGTTACTATGATTGGAAATAAAATTCCGTCACGAATTCGCTTTACGTCTTCCCCTGCGTGGCTTGCAGTTTCGTTACATTTTTATCGAAAATGAGAAAATTGGACTCTACGCGGTTTAAAAGAATGGCGCGCTCTCCGGGGAACCTACCAGTAAAAGTCCGTAAAGCTTTTTCATGGCTCCATAGTGGAGGGCAGTAAACTTCATTTCGGACATGGGTTTCTACGATTTGCGCCACGCATCCCGGCGCGAAAGCTCGGAACTTCCACGGCGGGGACCAGACGCGAGTAGTCACAGATCAATTAAAAGCCAGAGGGAGCCTAGGAGAGACATCTGGAAAGTGTGGCGAATAGGAAGAGGCCGGAAGGATGGTGGCGAGAAACGATGAAAGGTTTTGCCGACTGGTGGAACAGAACGGCCGCCAGCTAATATCGCGAGAAATACTGTTATAACCGCTGATATTTCGCGCAAGACTCCCCCCAGCAGTCGACGTCTGCCTCGGGAAATCTCCTTATAGTTGGATTCGTCGAAAGGGTTGCAAGCGATACTCCTTTCCGCTTTCGTATACCCGCCCTCTCAGTATCTATTTCCCCGGTAATTCGCACGGTTCTCTGTATTTCATGATGTTGCGCAATTCCCGTAGGAAATTTAGTTCGAACGAGGCGCTTGAGCGAAACGTAAGAAGTATTTAAGCTACTGCGGGGCGTATCTTCAGCGCGATAAATATACAGTCGACGCAGCAGTTTACCTGGAAGGTTGCTTTATGTCGCTAAAAGCGAGTGATTATTGGCGACTTTGATAGGGACACTCCGCATCGCAGCGGCGCCATCGACAGATATTTTCGCCTGTACGTCGAAATTTGCAATTTACCCCTCGGCCGTTCGCCTCGACAACTAATATCGCAAGAAATACTGTTACTGCCACGCCGTTAATATATCGCGCAAAAGTTTCCGACATCGAGGCCTGCCTCGGGAAATCTCCTTATAACTGATTCCCGGAGAAGGGTTGCGCGAGCGACACGGTCTTCCGTCTCCTCTCGTTTCCAGCCTCTTCTCGCCCCTTACCCTCCGTCCCTCCCCCCCGTGTAATTCACGTCGGCCCTTGTTCCAGAGCTCGGCTGGAAAATTCACGATGAGGAGCCAAAGAAGAATCCTCCTCCTGAAATTATTGTTGCCTCATAACTTCCACCCTCTCCTTATGTAGAGAATTATATACTTTGCGGATATTGCCCTCGACATGGTATATGCTTGTAATATGTTTCGTAGTGTGTGGTCGGGGAAGATAACATAAAGGATACAATCTCACCGACGCGAATGTATTTTATATCCGCATGATAAAGAAAAATATTTTGCGAAAGGGATCCGCGTGAAATCCCAGGACTCTGTGATTTCAATATCGCTGCTATATTATCAATTCTCTCGCTGCACATTTTGCTTCGTCTTATTGAGATATTTCTGGGGGGGTTTTTTTTTTCATGTTATCGAGATGGATTTTGTCCGGTTCTTCCTTTCTCGAAATTCATTTCGGGCTTATCTGGCGGCGAAGGATGAGCACATTTTATCTTAATGTAGGCTAGAACTCGTCGAAAAGGAGCTCCCGACGAAAGCTCTCTCGCTTGGCTTCCGCCGTTAGGTAACTTTTATAATCCGCGTTCCCTTAATCGGGAAGTTCCTTTTGGAAAGACTTTATCTTCTTACCAGGTCTCTCTTCCGAGAGGATTTTAAACGATACTATCCCATACATTTTACGCCGTTTCTTCCGCGGCTAAAAGCGGAAGGAAAGAAAATGGAGCCGGGTGTCATGGCAGAGCCGTCCCGATGCCCCTTAAAAATAATTTTCTTTATGAACTTACAACGACGACTACTGCTGGCCCAACTTTTTCTCATTTCGCCGTACCGATTAAAGAACGATAGTCAGATTTTCTATGAGCTGAAACGGAATGCACGAAGTACGCGCGGCGCACAAATTCTTTACGAGGAGAAAAATAATTGCTTATGAAATTGATCTTCTGACTGTAACGATAGCAATTTGGAAGATGGCATTTTACCGACGTACTTCGAAATTACGTGCCATTTTCTCAAATTACTGTTCGCCGAAGCGGGCAACACAGCATTACCCGGACTTTGTACGGTATTACAAGTCATTACGCGTTGTCACAAGCGCACACAGGATCAAAGGCTCGTTTCGCGTGTAATCGAACTATGCTCCTTTCTCTTGCGACACGATCGCGCTGTAACGCGCCTGTCCATCCGCCCTGATATATTACGTTCTTATTGTGCGGTTCATTATACCGCGCTCTGCTGGAGCACATAAAATTACTGAACCTAATGCATAGTGGTTTCCCTTGTCCTTATGAATGTTAGCACTTAAAACTTATCCGGAAAATTACCCAAGTAATTGAATTTACCCGACAGTGAACCGAGACGTGCTCCAGCAGCGCATTCATAAATAATATCCACCGTCGTTGAAGATCACCTAAACGAGCGTGAGAGAGAGAGAGAGCGAGAGGGGGGGGAGGGGGATAGGAGTCTTATGTAATGCCGACGCTCCCTACGTGCTCGATAAAAGTCGTCGCGTCGTAAACGGCTGGAAAAGTCGGTGGCTGATAGTTAAAAGGATTAGTCGAGCCGCGCAAGCGGGGTGGCGGGGGAACGGGGGATTGACTGGTGAAAATTTCACCAGGACCGGTTGCAATATCGCTTTTACGGGTGCACGGTAAAACCGAAAGATGCCTCTAAGACCGTCGTAGCGGGCGTACGTGCTGCTCGATGGGCATTAAGGGGTTAAGGTGCGCGAGACGCCAGGACTTACGTACCTACGGACGGACAAACGAAGCAGGGGGTGGATCGCCTGATGGGGATGCAGGTGGCGAGAGGGTCAAAAACACCTTCCCGGGAAATATCCACGACAAGACCGCAGCGGGCGAAACGGGCGCTCGTAAAACGCTAGACCCGGATAAGTGGCGGGAAGACGGGATGAGGTTCTTAGGCGACAATATGTTTTCCCGGCGGCGAAACCACCGTCGGGAATAAATCACCCCTCGTTGTAAGCTTCGGAGTGGCGCATTAACCGTAATCGATGGGTATAGATTGCAATTTTATTCCACCTCGCCGAAACACGGGTGATTTAATTGAGCTGTGTGCTTTTACGCGTAGCGGCCCGAACGGCACCTTAATAAATTCGTAACTCGCAGGTTTTGCTCGAGGCACACGTCGACCGTAAAACAGAAGATACGGGAAAAGTGAAAGAGTCCGGACGTAAAGTAGCCGAGGTAACGCGGAGTCACGGGCAGCTTGATTCCCGGCGCGAACTCGACGACGCGGGGATTAAGAGAACGCCGAAAAGGGACGAAATTAATCCGCAACCGCCGCCAGTGGTGGAGATACGCGAAAAGTCCGACGCGGGCCGACGCCGTTACATAACGTCGCGAGGGACGGCGATTCGAGAACACGTCTCGTTCAGAAATATCCGGTGGCTTTTTTTCCCCAACGACCCGTGGCCTAAATCAATAAACGCCGATCACGGGGGTCTATTCCGCGGACAAAGGGCACGATCGGACAATAGAAAATCGCCGCGGCGTGCACGAGCGGCAAAGCTCACGGACTCGGCCGGCGACACGTACCGCTCTTTCCCTCCGCGTACTAAAATCTTAACGGGGTGCCGTAAAATCGCGATTTATCGTCCCTCGATATAAAAATAAATTACGGTGCCATTATTTTTCGCGCACCGCGAGAAAGCGTCGCGAGGACACGTAGCGTATAAGTCGTCATGCTTGCTCAGACTCGAATCGATGGCTCGCGTCCCGAAGTTACCGCGACGGCGACCGCGATACGGATATTCGAGGGTACTTTGTCGGAATTCTCGCGGCGCGATTTATGCGGGTTTTACGCTACACGCCCCTCGTAAAGTTATCTAACATTCACCCACTGTGTCTACCGGAAGTGGATAATGGATATTCGGTGTTGATGATTTTTATGGAAAAATACACAATCGCGAAGAATTATTGCGCCATTACGTTAACTGCACTTTAAACAAAACGCCACCGCACACGCTATTCTCGCGTCTCTTCCGGATAGTTCGACACGTTTCCCCGTAACTTCCTCCATAAAGCAGCGGCGCGACTGAATCGGGACGGTCAGCTGTGCGAATTTCGGCAAGTTTTTGAGAAGTCCGCCGCCTGCTGGAACCCGGCCACGGGAATCATTAAGAGTACATATGTCAGACTTGGGCGGCGTCGCGACGCCGCGGAGGGAGGGGGGCCAGATGGGAAAAAACGACGGTCGAACTTGGCTCATTACGGCGGTACGGTCTTTGATCTAAATGCGAATCTAACGAGGACACTGCGTGCTCATCGAGGGAGTAGCTCCACAATCTTCGCTGCGAAGCTTCGCTTATGGCGTTCGCCACAAGTAAAAGAGTCACTGAGAATTGCGTAGCGCGATGTATTTTACATTTGAGGTTTCTCTTTCAAGCATTTAACAAAAACCCGCGTACGAGAAAAAAAAATAAACATCGGAAACAATAAAGAAGTTGCTGTAGTTTTATAATAAGATGCTAATATCGAAGGCATATTTGCATTATAATTTATGAAGAAATCGAAAGGCTGATAATATTCGTGTACCATTTGAAATTAACAAGACTCAATTTACATGAATTATCTGGGGGAGACGATTCTCTCCATATACGTATGCATATATCGACTGACAAGAACACGAATCATCTTGCTTAAGTCGCTACGTACGCTGCTAACAGATCGATAACTCGGGCGTTAGACAGTGACGAATGGCTGTGTGCCACTACTTTGCGAAGACAATTTCGGCTTTTGTTTCAGTTTTTAATACATCCTTCCGCATTCTGTACTTAAATGCGTTCGTGCTATTCTTTTGTGCAATTGTGCAAAAACAAATACCTAGGACGGTCAGGGATTTGGAGAGCGAGCCGTCCTCTTGCGTCAAGAAAAATTCCATTTGTCATAATGGAAACAATTGGTTGAATTTTTGATAAACTAATGTCTCGAAAGTGAATCGACGCTATCTGTAATTGCGTAGACGCGATCGTGCGATTAGATACGTTACATTTAATTAATTGTGAAATAATCGCAAAACGAAAAAGCGACATTTAAAATGATTTTTTCCAATCTCTTTTCTCTCGTCCATCTTTCCACCCGCTTGCGAGAGACGTGTCATTCCATGAAAGCGTTATTATACTGGGTTCTCACTTTTAATTAAATCACCCATTGCATCAGCAAATGGCAATGAGGGAAGTAGCTACCTCGTTGTTTCGCCCCGACGAAACGAGCTGAAAAATAGAACACCCCTTCCGCCGTCGGGAAATACGTTTTAAATATGTAACGAACCAGTAGCTAATTAAATTAAAATTTTTGATGTGGGTACCGTCACGCTTTGTGAAAAGCTTTACAACGTTACTATTTGTACAACAAACTGACCGACGCGAGGTATTAAATTTAATTTCCTTAAAGTGTCACTAACAAAAATTAACATTATGGTTGAGCGATAGAATACAATTTATCCTCAAATTAAATTCTTCTGCTTTTATATCATTTTATGTAGAATTTGTCATTCTCTTTTTACTTGGACAATTTTTATTTTATTTAATTATGTTTTATACTTAATTAATTTTATTTATTTGATATATTTGCGCGCGAAATTTCCCGGCGACATGTTAAATTGTTCCACCATCAGTTTAAATCACCCAGAATGACGGGGGCAAACGCGCGGGCAGTGAAATATTTTAAACGGAAGGAGGCTGAAGGTTAAAACGACAACCGTTTCTGCCGCGCGAATTGAATGAACACTTATTCATATTCATTGTACGTACCACCTTTACACGTGCCATAAAGCACGGGCTGACGCTTTAAATGCCGCGACATCGTCCCGGTACAGAGCCCGTACGCCGAAGTGAAAACGGGCGGACTAGTCAGACGGCCGCGCGGTCGGTCCGGCCGGTTCGGCTGTTACCACTGAACAGATTTTATTGTCGCTCGCCGCATCGCGCATCGGCGCCATCAAAATGTCGCCTCGCGCACGAATAATAAAATTCGTCTCCGTTATTTCTGCCGTTAAAGCTCGCCCTATGTCACGAGAATGCGTCGTAGGAATTTCGATCTTGTCGAGCGATCTTTATGGGCGAGAGTTGGAGCCGGAAAGGGGATACTCTGTCATCGTGGAATTTCTTCGTAGCTTCTTGGCCACGAAAGAGACGCGTTGCATACTTTATTCCCGATCGACCTAAATTATTCTTAGAAATACTTTTTTTTTAATTATTATCCAAGAAACACGCTTCAAACTCTTAATATTCAGCACGTTGCGCTGTGGAAAAAAAAGTGTCTCGGTGCACGTAAACGCCGACAAAGACCAAGTTAATTGCGAGCTCGGGAAACAGCGCCTATTACATTTCTCGGAATTGTTCTGGAACGATTGCATGAGCCGGCAAGACACACGGGGAAAGACCTGTATAGGTGTTTTTCGTTTTCTCGCACTCGTTTCCCGTTGACAAACCACGAACGGGTCTCGTTCGGAGCGCGTGAGTTAGACAGAGGCGATTGGCCTTTTCAACCCCCCTTTCACACGTCGCGGGCAATCGCCGCGGCGTTTTCCACCGACGGCCACCCAGATTGGCTTCCCCGAAGAATATATACCTGCACGTTCGCCCAGGTCTCGCGCTTTGTTCGACCGGGCTCGTCCAGCGAGTCTTCCAACGATCGCGCGAGTGACGTATGTATACCCGGAAAATATACTCGGCGTCGCGGCGCTTAGACGTGCCGGCGCCGCACGCAACCCCTAAGTGCTATTAGCCGCACCATATCAACCTCCCCGGAGACCTAACCCTCCTCGGCCGGCTGTAACCCCTTCGTACACCCGTTGTTATCCACTTCTCCCGATAACGTCGAATCGCCATCGCCTCCTGCTCGTCGATGGAGGCGGATCCGTAATCTTGTTATGCAGATTAGGATGCCGCGTTTTGTTTAATTGTAAGATATATCCTATTGCACGCAAAAAAGGAATTATGAGTGTCTACTTGATCCGTCCGCTACGTTTTTACGAGTGTAACGTGACAAAACGAGCTGATCCTGACGGCATTGAAATTTTAACATAAAGGGAAGTGAAGAGAAATACTACTTTGAAATACTCCGTTTCTATTTATACTTAATATGCAAGTGATATTTTTATTGTACACAGTTGCAGTATAAGTTTTAAATATGTAGCGTGTACATTTATTAATCGTGACTTTGCGAGTATCGAATAACGAATGAGAAGATAATAGAAGCTCATCTATTATTTATCAGGGCTCTCAATATTGCTGATTGAACGCGGATAATTTCCCTGAATTACGCTCGCGTGGAATGGCGAAATGGGGTTGCCCCGTGAATAAGAGATCGTTGCCGTAGAACGCAGGCCGAAAAATCTTGACCTTACCGTCTCGCCGTCGCCGCCGCCATCTTGCGCACGTCGTTAAGCTTAACGACCGCTTTCAGAATTGCCGCGGCCTTTTTTCACCATAACGAGACGCGGCACTTGGTTCTTCGCACCCCATTCTCCATGGTTTCCCGTGCGAGAGACATTTAAGTCCGTAACTTCATTGTTATGGGGGGCAGCGCCGCGCGGCGGGACGAAACGAGGGAACTTCAACTTCTGCGCTTCGCATAATCGCGCACTGGAGAAATCGATTAACCGTTGAATTCCGCGATAAGGGCCTGGATATAGAGATCACCTTATTTTCGCCACCACTCTTTACTGCAATGCGCCACACACTTCCATCGATTTCATTTCCAGTTGATAAAATACTCTAAAATATCCCTTTCGTCCCCGAGTTATTGCTTTCTCGCGTTGCACTTCTCGCATAAGATTCCATTAACGTTTCCGCTCTATGAGAAGGAAATGAACTATTTTAGCACAATTAATAATCACGTTATTGTTAATAAAGACATTGATCTTTTGGAGACCATGGATATTTCTATTGCTCGTTCATCGAACTCAGCCGTGAGAGAGAAAACCATCTTGGAGCGAAAGTGGCGGGATAACAAACGCTCGGTTTCACCGATCGAACTTTGCCGTCGTTTGCCCGGCACGCGCCCTTCACTCGCAGAACAGGGAGGCAGGAATGGGGGTCGGTTGTTCCGCGTCTATGAAACTTAATATTCCGTAGGAAGGACTTACATAAGGACGCCGCCGGCAAGAAGAAAGGCGCACGGTGAAAACCCACCCTCACCTCCGTCAGCTTCACCTACACTCGCGCGAGCAATCGATAGGGTGACTCATCGAGGGCGGTGACAGAGCTTTTTACCCCTCCGTTCTCCGCTCTCCCTCCTCTTGGTTTTTTTGTTTCTGCCTTTCTTGCCTACAGCACTCTTCTCCGGCCACCCTCAACTTCGTTCTTTCGCCCTTGCTCGCTTCCGGCTTGTACACTTCTCACCCCCCCCCCCCCCCCTCGTCTCCCTGCGAAAGCATGTCCAAACTTTAGAACTTTCCGCAGCAGCCCACTTTTCGGTTGGGCTGTGTGCGCGGGTTCCTCCGGGGCGGCGAAATAACGGGACGCAAACCCAAAGTATGCAGCTGCAACTGCGCCGCGCACTTTTGCTCGGGGCACCGCGAACTGGAACGCGAGCGACTTTGCCCGCAGCCAATTTGTCGCCCCGTCTGTACCGGTTTGAGTCAGCTCCTTTCGAAAGTCACTTTCCCCTGCAAGATCCAAGTGGCGTTTAATCCAGTTAAGTTATCGCCGTAATTGCTGTTCTCAGTCTGATGATAATAGCGAATATTGAACACGGCTTCCGAACGT
This sequence comes from Vollenhovia emeryi, assembly GCF_000949405.1. Lineage (NCBI taxonomy): Eukaryota > Metazoa > Arthropoda > Insecta > Hymenoptera > Formicidae > Vollenhovia > Vollenhovia emeryi. The sequence continues at coordinate 1,424,699 of NW_011967239.1, read as the reverse complement.
TTGTCTGAAATTCTGTTAACGCGTACAATTAAGGCACAATTAAGAATTATTACGCGTGCTGTGCTCGCCGATATAAAATTTGTCATTTGCGTCGCCAAGTTTGCCCAATCTAATGCGAAATAAAATCCACAAGCTCGGCGGAATTCGTTCTCGCGAATGAATTCCGGAACGCCCCGTGAAACAACTTCGAACACCATCCGCATTTCTGGGTTATCCTTGCCGCTCTTAATTGTCTCATTCGCGTAGCCCTTTCCGCGATCCCAACAGGCGTTCAAACTTTAAACTGCTTCATTCCACGCGAAATAACGAGACATGTTCGCGGAACGACTGCAAACGCTACGCTGTCGCGCCATAACGTCTGTAACAGGTAGCTGGCGAATCTCTCGTTCGCCGTCGATTCGTTAGCAAACGCCTTCCTGTTGATCCCGCCAATTCTCCATTTCCCCAATCTTGGAAATGCGCAAACTTGTTCCAAATAAAATGCGTACGTAAAAGTCGGAACTCCGACATTCGGGCGATTCAAGCTCTGTTTTCAGCAGCATGCGTAGAGCTCGAATTTTCGACACGCAGGATTGTTTTGCGAAAATATTCTGAAATGTTTCCAAAAGAATCTTTCTTTTACACGCTCCATGTGTTACATCGTTGGTTTTTTTTATAAACAAAGGAGGACAGTACTTCAAAGACAGCCATACGACAAAGTGAGTTCAAAAGTATGCGACAAAGTATTCTATCCAAAGGAGGCTTCTCGCTTTACGAAACTCGTTAAACGCGTCCAAGCGCCCCCTTCCTCCCCCCCCCCCATTTTTATTTCCATCTTCCTTTTTATTCGTCTCTTTCAAACACAACGCGCGTCTGGTTGCGCCACGTGAGAGATTTTTTAAGATGGGATTTTAACGAGCACGTAGGGTATTTTTCAGAGTCTTCCCGCGCTAGTCGCCTTAATACTTTTCGCTCCTCTCGCGCATCGGACGTGCTCTCGAACTTTAAAACACATCTCGCCGTACGCCCGTCTCCCCGCAGCCCCCTCCCGCGCGGCAGGATTTTCGCACGACAAAAATAACGAGATGCATTCAGCGGAGTGCCAGTCGTCGCTCGCACTCGCACGTATCTGTAACGAGCACGTGGCGGAATGTCGTTGCTAGACAATTTGTCGGCCCTTTCGCCGATTCATTTGTCCTCTTTCTTCGATTTCATTTCGTACGGCCTCCTTTTAAATGTCCCGCAAATTACAAATCTTGCCAAATACTAACGAACTTTCGGGGGGGAAAAAAAGAGCGTAACGATTTTTGTAAATAGAAGTTTAATTGGATCCGCGGGCAAAAATCGTGCTCTCTGCTAAAAACGCAATGTTTTTTTATAAATTGGTGCAGTCGAAAATAAAATTTTACATGGGAGTATTTTTAAATATAACGCAGATAGTATGCGTAAACTTGCAAAGACATTTTATTTTATTTCACAAACGAGTTGTTAAATGATAGTACCTCATAGGGTATCGTGTAATGAAACTTTCAGCCCTGCTCAGCTCGTGTAACGCGCGTACAGTTGTTCGTAAAATATAAATTTTATGGCGCATTCTGTTATTAATTACTGCAATTACCGTTTGCGGCGTCGGAGCATCGTGCGTTATAAAATAATTATTTAGTTAAGCCGTTTTTTTTATGCATCATAAAAAGGCTCTCCCGGGCTTCGTGACATTTCCACGAATGAATAACAAATTTATAGCGTTGCATAAATTGCACCAACAACCGCTGTTCCCGAAAGTTAAACGACGATATTAAGATGTCAAACGATTTAACCTTTCAACTAATTAACTAATTAACTCGTCGCGAAAAAAAGAACGTTGCCAACATGCCGGTGCTTTGTCTGCCGAGCAAAGAAAAATTCAAAGTAACAAGGCCATTAATTTTAGCTTTGATCGATCGGCGAGGTGGTGTCTCTCTTTGCTGTAAACGATACAAGCGGCGTCAATTAATCTATTAAAATAAGTGATCAGTTAAACCGTGCTTTTTTTCGACATTATTAACTCCCACGAAGAAGGTTCGTATTTTTCACCGCGTAACTCGTTTAGCGTCGTTTCATGTGCAACAAGTTAATAGGCTTTTTTGTGTGACCGTACGCTAACCCGACCCTCGAAAAAAAAAATAAAAGGGAAGATCGTTACGTACGCGCAAACGTTGTTTGAATGATGGAACGTACCGACGCGGATGATGAGAGTTCATCGCCCGTTCGCTTCTCGAATCGCAGATTCGTGATTGGTATTTACGTCGCGACCGCGCCTGCCATAAACGCGAAACTATGGTGTTTATTGACGACGCCGAGCGAACGCGGACTGAATGGACATCCGCAAATTCACGTTTGGCGCATCTGTCTGCGATTTTATAGCGTCGTTAGTTGTACACTTCTCTTCCCGAGCCGCAGAATTTTCTATCCGGAGCGTAGAGGTAGTCGGACTCGGAATTAACTGCGCTGTATTTATATTTAATTAACGAGAGAAAGGGAAGAGGAAACCTGGATTTAAATCTCGCCGTTTCTCAGGTACAGAATTGGAAGTTTGAAATGGGACGAGACGTCGCGGTATTTTTAGTTCGGCCTATCAGCCTTCGCGCCGCGAGTCACTCCGACGAGAAAGAAGCTCCGTTCGAAAGCGGGAAGCTTTAGGCCTCACGGTGGTCGAATCAATAGCGGGTGGCGCGAGCGAGACGGGTAGACGTAGACCAGATAGGAGAGCTGCGGACGGAAGAAAGGAAGGAAGGAAGGAAGGGACGAAGGAGGCCAAGGAGAGATTCGGAGGCTCGGAGCTCTTGCTCGCGCCCTCCACCGATATAGCGCGTCGATAAGCCGTCTTTAGCCGATTATTTTGCGAGAGTATCGCGGAGTATCGGGCCGAGCTTTTCCGCCAACATGTCAGCCGTCAGACCAGCATGGACTCGTTTTGTCGGTTCCTGTGCAACGTCGTTCTCGCCGTTGCCGTCTTTCTCAGGATTATCAGTGAGTAGCGAGAGCGTGGCGTCGATCGGGCAGGTCCGTAGATCATTTCTGCGAAATGAATTGCGGCTGCGTGTAACGATGGCGTTCGGCGACGAACGCGATCAAAGGACGGTCTTTGGAGAAGTGTCTCCGAAACTCGGCACGCGAAATGTGTTCTCCATTGGTATCGGTCGGGAAGCTATTTGTGGATTTTTGGTTGTATCGGCAATTATGCCAAACAGACGTGTATGAGCTATCATAATGGGCTGCATGATGTAAATTCCTGCGGCCCATAGCTCTATATTAACGGGCGAGGTGTACTCCGCTAATATTAACCGCGCTGAATAAATTTTATTAGTATTCCGTGCGAGTTACCGCAAAGATAGTCGGAATATCGGATAACCGCGGCTGCAGTATTTAACTTGGCCATCTATCTCGGGCCGAGCTTAAAGCTTAACGCTCGTGCCATTACTCCCTCGCCGCGGATAATACCTCGTCTTCGGCGATCTCGAGCGACAAGCTTTCTTACCGTAATCGCCGCCGCGATAGATTAGCGCGAACTTAAATTGGATCCCGACTCGGTCCTTCGCGAGAGGCACAGCCAAACTTGAAACACTTGTCATGCGGCCTATGTCGGGCAAACGGCTCTCAATTTCTTCACGCTCGCGGCACCGGGGAGTTCGATTCCTCGACGATGAAATACATCCAGTCTCGCCGGATTCCGCGACGTTAAAACGGGGCGGCACGCGTCTCACCCCGACGACGGAGACGCGGTCGGCCGCGTATCGATACGCGGCATCGAGCGACCTTTGGCGATGCGCCTCATAGGCAGGCACCGGCAGCTGCGTTCGATCGTATCTCCGCTGCCATGGTCCGCCATAACTCGGAGCCTTGACCTTTGGCCGCTCGTTATCTGCCTGGTATTTAAAGCCGCGGAACCGCGCGCGGTCGTGACGCGGCGTCGCACGCGAAAACAACGGGGCCGTTCGAGATTTCTGCGAAGTAACGCTCCTCGAGGAAAACGGGATCGCTCATTGTATCACGTGCAGTCACGTCAGCGTGGGAAGTGACTACGCATGCGTCCCGCAAAATCGATGTCTAATTTCCTACGACGAATACACGATACAATTGCTTTCAAGTCGTCCCGAGCCGGCCGCTACAATAGGGATCTCTGAAACGCGATATCCATTCTTCCTTGATTATTCGCGCGGCTCGTCGTTTTACGTTTCGCTGCCCCGCTGCTCCATTTGCGTGATTGATGAGAATTATCGTAAGAATTGCCTTGAAAATCGTCTGAATAATTAATTCCCCCGTCGTTACAGCGGGGCATTTTGCATCGATAATATCTTCGATCGTTCTCATGCATATACAATAACAGTTAAACAGGCACGTAGAAAAATAATAAAACGTGCGTTCCCTTGCGACCAAGTACTTCTATCGAGGTATATCCGATGAATCGCAGAACTGGTAGGCGATACGCGTTTCCATGTCAAAGCGCAGATAATTGTGGAACGGCTACTTTAGCAAGACGTGTCTCTCTGTTTCCAGAAAACGGCCTCCTCTCCTTCGAAAATCCCAACTACCACCTGGACCCAGCTCGGCTGGACGACGCTCTGAACAGCAATGGAAACGGCAGTTCTCTGTACGATGAATTATACCAGGAATTGGTCGGCAACGGTGGTAGAAGCGGCGAGGTGACCGGCGGCGGCGGCGGCGGCGGAGGCGGTGGAACGAGGGTGCAGGCACGCAGAACCTACGCCACATTGGATTTGGGCAGCATGGGGGTGGACGTCACCCAGGGCCCCCTCACGCAGGATTCCGTGACGGACGACGCCCCCGACAACACGGACAACCATAACCTAGGGTGAGTGCTGTTAACTCTGTCACGTTTTCTTTCTCACTCTCGCTCTCTTTCTCTCGTCGGCGGCCGACAAATGGTTTCCCCGGTGCGCGCTGATGGAACGATATTGCCGCGCGTGGAAATTAAGAGCGCGATAGGACGAGAATACGAAATAAAAGTATCGTCGTTTCGACAGAGAAACGTGCCGACGTACGTTATCGCGATTTTGCTTTCGATAACGCGGGATTAAGTTTCTTTTTTTATGAGCTCTTCGGGATTTTCCCCGCGCGGAAGATTGGTTAAAGTAGAGACATAAAGCCGCGAAAAATCGTGTTATCTGAACAAGTTGCAGTAACTTTAATATTTGAAAAAAATTGCCTCGATATGATTCTGTTGTTAAAAAGAAATATATGTAACTACGATCATGAATCAGACAGTAGTTGTCTATAGGGATTTTATTTTTTCATTTTGACCGAGATATCCGGAGCGTTCATGCTCATACACATATGAAGAGAGAAAGAGAGAGGGAGCGCAGGAAAATGAATATAGCTTTGAGCAGCAAAATAGAAGCCGGCCTTCGCTCTCTTTTTTTTCCCCCCCGCGTAATATAAGGTCCGACCACCCATCGCGGCCGTCGATAAAACTTTCGAGTCGGACCTCATCGGGATACCGCATAAAATTTCAATAAATCTAGAAGCGAGAAGATAGGGGATGGAGCGAGAGACAGCCCGCCCGATAGAACGGACGGTCGATGTTACAAGACAGTTCGAACTTATTCGCGACTGTTACACGAATTCGGTGCAGCCCCGTGTAGTCGGAATTCACTTCTCTCTTCTTTCTCGTATTTCCATCGGGACTCTGCTCCATTGTCCAACTACGCTATCGAGTTTCCGGGGATATTTAGGATAACACGGAAACGCGATTCCGCTCATGAAATCGGAGACGTGACGGAGAGGAGCCGTGATCCGGAATGAGAGAACTCTTATGAGACGCTAATTACGTTACGAAAAAATGATTATGAAATTACGAAGTACAGTCCGATTATCACTGTACATTACGCAGCGTACAATAATTCCATTGCTTTTGTTTGAAACTCGAGAAGCAGTATTCGAAGTACATCAGTTTAAAAAGCGCGTAATTAATTCTCAATTTTTTTTACGGGAAATAAAAAGGGATACCAACTCCTCCCATTTTTTATTTGCGTTATTTTTTTAGCTTATTAAAAAAAATTGCTTATTTTCTGGTTTCTCGTAACGTCTAAGGGAGATCGTTGAACTCTTACCTCTCATTAATTGTGGAAACGAGATTTTCCGAAAGGTCAAGACGATCGTTTTCCAATTCCAATCTACTTTCAGTTAAGATTGAAATTAGATTGGACGTTTCAGTCAGACTTTTTTATAATTAGTTTTGAATATATCTCTCTCTTTCTCTCTTCGCTCAAGATGTTCCACTTTGAAACAGACATCTTGTGGAAATTTTACATTTTTTAGTAATTACATTAGCTCTGAAGTATATAAATAACTCACTTTCTTAATAAATAAGTTCATAAATTGGTTTCATATATTTTATCGAATTTGATTAGTACTCTATTACCTTCCATTTCTTATTTCTGTGTCGACCAACGTAGACGGATATTCTCCATGCTCGAAATTCTCCGACTAAGCAAAGACCACGTCGCACCGATCTCGTTCATTCCGCGGAGGAGTCGGGATGCGTTAATGGTTAACCGCAGACTCGTGACAGAGTTTCTGCCTTCGGTATAATAAACTCCTTTCTTCTCCTTGGACCCCTGGACCCTTTCGCCGTCCCGGAAATCCGGGCGAGCATAAAAATGCAATTAAGGAAACGCCCGACGTCTGGCTGCCTCCGCATCGCGCTACTTTTTCTCAATAGTGCCCTTTCTTCTGGATCGTCAATCTCAATTCTTTCATATTTTTCTCCAGGTTTATTCCCGTACGCTTTTAGCGTAATGCGCGACAATGCGCGTTAGCGAGAAATCAAAAGTCAGCCGCACAACTTGGAGATATAAAGAGAGAGAAAGAGAGAGAGAGAGAGAGGGAGAGACTTCGGCTTCAAAATGAAGCTCGGGAAGCTAGAATAGAATTTATTCCGCGGCGAAATGCGCGGCGGCGTAGCAGCGAAATAAAAGTATTAGACATTTCTGTCCGCTATTGAACGTGATACACACGAAAAAGTTCATCCCGCAAAATTTCTAAGGGGGAACACGCGACTCGTTTCCTCCGCCGTGTAGCTCCCTTGTTCGCTGTGTTGTCGGCAAAATGGCGAAGTAAGGTAATGACGCCATCAGCCAACGAGAATACGGCGTTCCTGATCGAATTTTACGGCCACGGCGGGGGAAGAGAAGAGCTAAAGGCGAATTTCACCGACGGCGAGCCGGCGAAGGCTTTCGTCGCGGTGCCACGTTAACTTGATTTACGTGATGTGCTCTTAACGTACGCAACGTTACATCGTTAGGCGGTTGACACACCCGGAATATACCCCTCTGAAATGTTCCCACGATTGCGATCGATGCTGCGATGAAATCGGTAATTTCGTTCCCGTTCAACGAGCGCGATAAACAAATTGCGGTTTTTTTTTAATACGCACGGGGAAAAATATCCGATTGCGTATCCGATGAAAAATGTGATCGACTTTTCAATCAACTTTTATCGAATGCATCCATAATTTAGTCGGGAAACGTGATCGGAAGAATTAACCATCGGAAACACCGATTGGTTTATCCGATGGAAATTTTTCTCAGTGCGCTCGATTTTACGCGAGTATAAGGAGAGTGGTTTTTCATTCCCCTACGAGCAAATAATCGGTACTTTCCTGTGGCAGATTTTATACTCCTTCTTTATTTATGAATATTAAGTCGTCGAGCTTTGTAGTTGTGTATTCTGCGCGCCCTCGTGGAATCGTCAGCTTCCTGCGCGCAATGCACTGCAATCCCAGAAACGCATTAGCAAACCGCACAATCAGCAACCACGTGGTTGCATTGTGAGCCCTCGCGAGGCGCTCGTCGAGCGCAGCGAGGGTGACGTTGAACCGCTTTCGCTGATAAGCATCCCGGGCGTCAATAGTTTCTGGGAAAAGGAAAAACTTTACGACCGCGCCACACAATTCTACTTTGGACGGCTACTTTGTCACCTTCAGGGGGGCGGAAGGGGGGAGGCGGGACGGGGCCAGAAGGCATAGAAGCGCGAACTCGAAGACGGCGGGTCTCTGGGCACGAAACGTCTCGACATTTCCACCTCCGGCTGGATATTAGGCGATAAGCTGGCCGTGCTGGGGTGCAAGGAGCCGAGAAAGGACCGGCGGTTGAGTCACGATAGGCTAGAAGGTGCGAGGAAGGTGGCACGCTGTATGCATTTGTGTGTGTGTGTGCGCGCGCGCGTGTCCGTCTGTCCGTTTGTGTGTGTGTTCGGAGATTGAACTCAATCTAAACTTGCGACAAACTTTGTCCGGGGGGGCCCCGTACTATCTCTCATACCTCTGTCGATTCGCCATCTACAACCTCCGACCTTGTTCGCGATAGGGTGGAGGTGACGTCCCGAGACCAAACGGGTTACGTCGGCGGCAAAGTGCGCGAGGGAAACTCGCTGGGTCGGTGGTCGGAAAGAAAAAGCACGTTCTTTTGAAACGGAACCCTTGAATTGTGGCGAGGTGTTTATTCGAGAGTTTATTGCATCACGTGCGCGCAGAAGGGAGCTTAGTACATATAATTTAGGGCAGATAATTAGATGACGTTGCAGAACGAGGTATAGAAGGTGGAGTTGTTTTAAAAATACGCAGCCTCGAAATTGGACTATTTTAAAACGTTTAAATAGGCAAGGGAACACAACTGCCGCTAATTTATGTCGGATAATTGCTTCTTGCCGAACGAAATTCAATCTGACTTTATAGGAGGGCGGAATAAAACATTTTCGCGAAACGAGATCGTATCTTGGAAAATCACGTACAGGAAGAAATCGTTTAACAACAAAAAGAAAACGGGATTTATGAAAGCGTCGCAGCATTTTTAACAGCCTCTTCGTATATCCGCCGGAGCGGTCGGCAAAGAGCAAAGGAATATTAACGAGAAAATGCATTTTCTTCGTTGAATAAAAGGTAGCCGACGCGCGCACAAAGAGTCAAATTAAAAAATTAGAAGTCTGCAAAGGCGCGCCGCGTTGCCGCCAATTAAAAGTCGCTTTAATTTCACATTGCTCTAAAAATTCAGTAAAACGTTGCGCGCATCTCCCTCCTTGCGTTCTCTCCTCTTTTTTCGCCCCTCCCGCAACGAGAGGTCCGCCTCTCGCCGGACGTATTCTCATGAAATTCAAAACCGGTACGGAGTCGTAGCTCCGGAGTAAATCGCGTTTCATCGCGAGGCACCGTCGATGAAAAGTGGAAATTTTCACGCGAAAAAGGAAGCGCTGATAACGCGCGAAACGAGGTTATCGGGCTGGATGTGTGCACACGGGGCTGAGTTATGCCGCGACTCTCGCGATTTCGCTAGTTTCCGTTGTGATAACAAAAATTATGCCACGCTACGACTCTAAGATAATTGCCGCTCGCGTACCGTCGCTGTTAAAATTAAACGCTCCCTTGGTAATTTCTTGACGAACTTCTCTTCAGTCGCTAAGAAATAAAACGAAAAGAGTCTGAGAAATATCGCGCGGATTACATGTTTAAAATATAGAGGGAACGAGCCGTTGAGTTTCGCAATCATAAAATTTCAAGAGAAACTTCTGTTACGCTATGGCAACGCACTACTTTTCATGGGCTATTAATTTGGCGCCGGGCTTAAAAAGACTGCCTTAGAAATGAAATAACATGATCGAGCGTGGCGTATTCGCATTAGTTCTCATCCAGCGAAAGAGTAGACCTGGTTGGCAATGGTAGAAAAAAATAGGGTAGACAAGCCATAGATTAATGTGAGAGGCATCAATCTCCATCGGTGGCTGACAGCTTATCTGGCCTGCGGCAAAACACAGCTACCACTCGTCATCCATATTCACTTATATCGCATCCCTCGCCCTTATTGTACGTCCCTTCGCCCTCGTCTCTGGATAATCATCCTTCGGACACTCGAGAAAAAGAAAGATTGTGGGAAGATCGAGCGTTTCGCCGACGTGAAAAAGAATCTAATTGTGGCGTCGCGCGGCGGGGGCGACACGTTACGCCAAACGAGAAATCAATTTCTCTTACACGCTTTTATAAAATAGCCTTTTCCCGTCTACAAAATTGAATTTTCGGCGCTATATCATCTTTCCGATAAAATCGATTGGGTAACGAGTTAGCGGGAGGACCCAATTTCTGCTCTCGCGTTTCTCTATTGGCAGCTGCCGCGTGAAAAATTGAGTAAACAAATTCGGTGGAGTAAGGGCACGGGGCCGCGAAATAATAAAAACCGCCCTCGCGTCGCTGTTATTTTCGGCGCCTCGGTAAAAGCCCGCTGTCAAACTTACATTTACAACTCGCCGTAAATCTGTTGTAGCGCGGAGAGCGCGAGGTATAGCGCGACTTGCCGAAAAAGGGATCCGTATAAAAGGGATGCGGTATAAATGCGAAAAAGGAAACTGTCGCGCCGAAAATACGCGCCGGCGACGTCTGTTCCGCTCGTAAAAAGAAAATTTCGTATAACTCGTCGCGAGCGCGCCCGCGCGCGTTTTCGTTCCGCGCAATACCGCCGGGTAATTCCGGCTCCACAGTGCGGTCTATCGCGGCGAGGGAGTGGCCGGCCCTCTTCTTTTTTTATTATCGCGCTATTATCATCCCCCCCGTACGATCCCCCGGTGAACGGTGATGCGATACCGGGCGAACGGCCCTCGCGGGCAGAATGCGCGCATAATCGCGCCAACTGCACAAAGCGCCGCCGCGTAACGACATTGTCGACCGATATTCCGATAAAGTCCCCCGGGCTCAGCTCCATTCGGGAAGTATAAAACCATAAGGATCGGTGCGTCGGCTGCCATTCGGCGTCGAGTGCGAATTACGAAACACCCGGTTACTATATCGGGCCAGGCTCGAGGCGAGAGAAAAAGAGGGACCGAGAGCGGGAGAGAAAGGGAAAGAGAGTGTTGCAATAGGTCTCTTTTATCAGCTATAACTGCCCATTTCTCATCTTCGTGCCATCTGATCTTGCCTCTTCTCTTTCTCTCTCTCTCTTTTATTTTTATTGAAGGTTAACGATGAGCCGCTCTCAGCGGGTCAGGGGGCACCGTGGTCTTTAATACAGCTGTCCTCGGGGAGAGTTTACGATGATTTGCTATAGAAAGGCGAATTCCGCGCCGAGAGGAAAGCGCGTTCGTTTGATTTATACAAATCGGTCCTCGGGTCCAGGAAACGTCAGGTGAAATTAAAGAATTGTCGCGCCTTCCGGCCGCCTAGCTCGCCGCGAAGACATCCCGCGGACACTTGGCGAGTGGAAAGGCATAAACCCATAAGGAATGACGCGCCATTCTCGAGGGCCTCGAAAAGGAAGGAATGCAGGGAAAGGGAAACTCGGTGGGGTGTGGAAAGGAGCGAACACCTCGCACCTCGCAGGGATAGGTATCTTAACGATCGTGTCTGAGGCGGGGTACATTGGGCGTGAAATAAGGCGCCTTTGTTAGGGCAGCTTTTCTTTAGAGAAAAGCTCATCTCTTCCTTCTCCCGTTCTCCCGGCGGCTCCTTCCTCTCTCCACGAGGCTTCACCCTCCGTCGCCTTCTCTTTCGTTTCCGTCTTCGTGGCGCTCCTGCGACCGCGACCCTCCACGTGAGGTCCTACCGAAGGAAAGTGCCGCCGCCGCCTCTGACACCTCCTTCCACGGTTTTGCCACGCTCGTTTTCACGAACGAGATGTACGGAAGGGGAGGGTTTCCCGCGATCCCCAACGCGTTCGCGGTGCTAACTCGTGCGTTCTCGAGAGAAACTCGGTGGCACTTGCTGCACCGCGGCGCGATATTAATTCCAGGGACAGCACGGTCTTATTCGAGAAGTAATGAGGAAATAATTACACTTATTTTCGTCGCTCGAAATAATCGCTCTATTGGTACGTTTTCTCCTCTGTGAATTTTATCGCAATATTTTTAACCACATAATAGATTACTTTTATTAAGATCTTTTTACTTCCACGGAAATGCGATTTTGTCGCAGATCCTTAAACACATCGTTGGCCTTACTTTGCACGATTCAAATGTCATCCAAATTATGTCGTAATAACAGGCGATACGGAATGTAGCGCGTTTGCCCCAAACAGGACGGAACGATACTCTCGAAGAAGTCATTTTGAAGACGCGATTGAATCTAGGACCCACGCGACGCACTTTAGAATTTTTATGCACTCGCGCATGGTATCCTCCAAGCCCGTCACGTCCCGTCTGGCTGAGTATACGACCTGGAAATTTATGATAGACTACGACGCCGTTGTCAACGCCGCGCCGTAATCTCCTAACGTCGTTACCTGCAACGTACCCTCAACGACAGCTCACGGCCGTCTTTATCTTCCTTCCGAACTCGAGTCTTGAAATTTCGTCCCGTCGATCACGCGTTGAAAGTCGCACGGGTAAACTAAGGGTGAGAGGGGTCGGACGACCGGAATAAACTCGGTCACGTTTCGTCGATTTTCAATATAACGGCTTTCAATATAAGGATTTTCAATATAACGGCTTTCACCGTCTCTACCTTTATCTCTCGGAGACGAGCGGATCGGCTAGAATTGATCATAGATCGACATAAATTGTTTACTCAACAGTTATCAGTTATCGCAGAACATAGACTCGGGCCATGAATTCGATTGCGGCAACGTTAGTGTCTTGGATAGGGAAACATTCAGTATAAACGTCTGATTTCCGAAACGATTTGCATCAAAAGACGAAAGTCTAGACTTAATTTGCAAACGGATGCTGACCCTTCAAACGCATATGCCTACATAATTTAAGTTAAGTTTTTGTAACACCAAGTATTATTTTTTTATCCTAGCCTCACCGGAGGATGACCCGAAAATGGGTCGAAACGTTTGAATATTAATTAACAAAGTGATTAAAAAGTTCCATATTGGATAATTTCGCGCGAACACCTGCGGTTGGCTCGCGCACCGGCCCTTTCTCCCAACCTTACTATAAATTGTTTATGTCGAAGTCGCGAATAAAAGAATCGATCTTTGGCCCCGAATAGTTTGATTAAGGCAGATTACTGTTAAATTCTTAAAATCGAATTCAATTCGCTGCCACGGTGCGCCGTCGCGATAAAAATCGCCTGGATATTCGACGTGAACGCTCGCCTCGGCTCTTGGCGAGGTCGAGATCATATTTGTGCCCGTCATTCTTTCCTCTCTTTTATTCATCGCGCATGAATCCGCGGCGAATGGAAGTGGTACGAATCGATAAATAGTCAGACCGAACGGCAGCGCGAGAGCGCGCCCGGGACGGAGACGGCGGCCGGATATGTCGATAAACAGCGGGCCGGAAATCTCTCGATGAATTTACGGGCGGAGGAAGCGCGGCCGAAATTTGCGACACGCGGTGTATCAGGCAAGATTCCAAGGTATAAAGTAAGTCCACGGAGGTAAACGCCATACTGTTAAGGTGTGCGACATTCGGGGCAACGAGCTCAAAGTCCTCGCGCGATCATAAGAGACTCCACTTTGTGGCATTGTGTGTGTGTGTGTGTGAGCAGCATTTACGAGAAGACACACGCGAGCGAGCTTATGGCCGCGACTGCCTCCGGCGTAACGTCGAACGCGGGCGTATAAATAATGCGGCGTCCCCCGGTGCCCGCACATGCACCGGCGCATACGTCGGTGAATTTATGTAGAGACTCCACGTCGCCTACGCTCGGTAGTTGATAAAAGTTTCAACGCGACTATTCGCGGTTGCGGATCGAACGATCATTAGGGATTATCGATCGGCCCTCCTCTCCCCGCCTCTGCCCGGAACGAATCCTGCACATGATAAATTGGCAATTTATTCTCGCTGCGGTTAAATAAAATTTCGCGTAATCTTCGCACCGCGTACGGTTATACTTGGACGATATTAAATGAGGGGACGGATTCCTTTTAACTGCGACGAGGCGCGAGGAACTGATATCGCGGAATCGCGCGACGCCCAGACACATTTTATTCGATTCAGGTGCGTCTGGTATTGAATACGTCTTCGGCAATATGCCCCGTACAAATGGAAACATTGTCGGAGACGTAATGCAGTCGGAGGCACGGAGAAACCGTAACTATTCACTGTAACATCGCGTCGCGCGTATTCCCGTGGATGTAAAATCGATACGCATTTATATTTTATGTCGCAGCAACGACTTTCTAAGCCGTGCGAGACGTGCGGTTGAAATTACGGCGGAATATTCTCTGGTTTACGCTCCGCGCATAGAAATGCGCGGCTCGACCGGCCCGGCCGTGTCGCCCTGGTGCCCTAATATAATTACACCGCGTCGCACAAGTGTACAAGTGTAAAACGCGACGTCGTTACACGGCGACGTACCGCGTTCAAGTTACGTTCATCCCCAAATTCCTACGATCGCGAGGAACGCTTTTCGAGAGGGCAGATTTACAGGGTTCTCGTTCGAGGGAAGGAACGCGGTTGAAAAGTTTTCTCGGCCCCTTCCCGCGGGGCGAGGCACACGGGGTCGATAGACGCGGGTTTGGATTAGGGGCGTCTATGGGGGATGTAAGGGAGATTCCCGTTCGACGCGTCAGATTCGCCGAAACTTCCGGGATAGACCCGGAGGTAAATTCTGTATCTTACAATATAGTAAAAATCCTAAGAGTGTCTCTTTCCAAGGGGACGATTAGAAGGAGACAATCGAGGGGTAAAACGCTGACCAAATTCATGTACACCAGTGCTCACTAACGCCCAGTAGGCCTTTATCTTCATCTTCTTCCTCGTGGATTAGGCTTAAAGCCTGCTTTATCTAGTTCTCGTTCTGGTACTTTGAGCATTTGGTTTTACTTCATCTTCAGGAGGCTGCTAACCTTGCCGAAGGAAACCTCCCATCTGGAGGGCTGGTATCCCTAAAGGGTGCAAGATACTCTCGGTGGTTGCCACTTTCCTTTGAGAGATTCCGAAAAGAACCAGCGGTGTCCGTGGATTTGAAACTCGGATCTTTTCGTTCGTTTGTTTACTAAGCAGCGCGCATTTCTCTGCGCCACACACTCACCACTTTATCCTATTATCTTATTTTATTTTTATAATGCCCAAAAGTGCCTAGCAATGCCCTCGGAAACGAAGCTACTCGCTTTTAGCATTTTCACTATATAGTGTAAGATACAGAATTGATCCCCTGCTTTACTCCTCGTTGCGTACGCGGCGCATACTCAGAATTGCAACTCGAGTCGTGTCGATCGCGGGCCGCGTGAACCGTGCACGTGTATGTACACACACCGTGTACGTACACCGCCGCCGCAGCCGCCGCGCTCGTGCGCTACTGAAAATTTCAATCCGCGATTTCCATTGTAACGAGGGATCGGCGTATACGCGCCGGCCTCGCCGCGGGGGTCTCCAATTTCATGCAAATCGCCGGGGCATCGTCGTGAGGGAAAGAGAGAGAGAGAGAGAGACCGGACGGCGATGACGTAGCGCAACTGTGTGCTATGTACCTACTACGAGCGACATGTGAGAGACCGACGTGGACGGAGGAGCTTGTTATTAAAATACCGTCGTGGAGAGGCCAATGAAATGCTCCGTCGATGTTTCGTTTAACCTGGTTCGAGAGGCGCCGCCCGAGCGTGCTGCAAAATGCATCGCGGTCATTCCCGTTTCTCGTCCCGTGCATTAGCACACTTACGCTGTGCGATCTAAACCCCACGTTGAAATTATCGAAATAGAATGAGCGCTGACCTTTTTTCCCGCAAGTACATTTAATAAAAGCGGTACGTGTGAGGACCTTTGAGTTTCCGCAGCTCCTCTTTAATTCCAAAAATGTATGTAAGCTTATTCGAACTCGATAGTTCCTCGGGCGCAGTTTCGCGACGCGCTAATGCACGCAACCGGGGCAAATTGTTTTCCGCCATCGGCCGCGTTACTTTCATGCCGTTCCTTCGCATTCGGTACGGCGAACGCCCTGTAATAGTTCCACAAAATAGGCGCACGCGACAGAATCGCGCGCTTCCGGTAAAGTTTCATTATTCCAAGGAGGCGATAAATAGTGGCCTGTTTTATGCAAATGGTCGGGCGTAGGCACGGGATCGGCTGTACTCTGTCGCTCCACAGGGCCGTGCAAACAGAGAGAAATAGAGAGAGGGGGGGGATGGAAGGGCAACGCCGTTATTAAAGTGCTTGTATTGCGCCGTGGCGTCACGGGAAAGAAGTATCGCGGACTCGCTTAACTTGCGAATAATAAACGGCGGAAACTGGCAGATAACTAGCGCTTTTCCGCTCTCGCGCGCGGGAATTAAATTAAGCTGCAATATTGTGCGAATACGCGAATTGCCCTTCGTGAACACGTTCGGAAAGTGGAGATCAGGCCTCTCGTTGTATTTTCGCAATATTTGACGTTGATAACGATGAATGACGGAACGCAGCAGCGATAGCCTCGAACTGCATAAATCACGTCGAATATTTATGGCTATCCGTGCAACGTGTTCCCGACGCGTTACAGGTGTTTCGAAGGGAACGGAATAAGAATGCAAATTCATAAATGCGATATCGACGCTATTTTATCGCTTATCTCTGACAATTAATTCCAACGGTTGCCCGCGCTCCTCCGCGTTAAGGGCTTATACTTGGCTGATAAAGTCGACACAAGGAAAATTCGAGGGAAATAGGATAGTAACCGTTCGTACGAAGGCTGCGCGAAATGCATTCTTCGGAGATATCGCACGATAGGAGCTCGAGGCGTACACGCTCGTACGAAAATGGCTCGGGGGTCGAATTTCTCCTTTTCGTCGATCAATTCCACGGTAGCCCAACCCGCTCTCCTTCCTCCTCCTCCTCCTCCCCCCTCCCCCTTCTCGTCGCCCCGTCCCCTTTCTCTTTCCCGTTCTCGCCCCTCGCGCCCGATCTCCGTTCGGATATTCATCGCCCGTTTTCGCTGCATTGCGCAGAACGCCGATAAATCGCATTATCCGGGAACGACCGCTGCCCTGGAACGGGCAGCTTATTTGGCCGCGCTTAAATTCCGGTCTAAGCCATTTTCAGAGCCCGGGGAGAGGCGTCAGCGCCGAACCGACGAAAACCATCGCGGCCCGCGTTATCCTGAATGCGATATTCGACGAGGGGGCGGAGATAGAGACGGAAGCATTTTGATGTCTTTATTAAATTTTAATGACGCGGGAATACCATCGGCGGCCGCGCTCGTCATACCGGCTCGTAAAAGAAAATGTTTCGCCCGAGATAAGACATTTTGCAGGATATCCCCGACGATTAAAAGAAGCAGAAATTGGCGTCTGCAAAAGAAAAAGAGAGAGAGGGAGAGAAGAAATTTACTCCCGTGATGATTAAAATTTTTAATTTTTCTATTACGTTTAGACTCGTCCACTTGGGCTTCGATTTACCTTCTGATTTGTCTCGCGCGACCCGTCGAACAGCGTCGATTTTTCACTTTTTTATTACGCTTAGGCTTATCCACATGTACTTCGATTTATCTTCTAATTTGTCTCGCGCCACCCGTCGAATAGCGTCGATTTTTAACGGTGAAAGGCGATTTATCTGCGCCGCTCGTACATCATTGCATTTCCCGCTGTTTCCCTAATTCGAGCTCGTCCGTCAGTGAGCAGAAAATTACGATACTCGCGCACTCGATAAGCTGCTATTCGCGCGGCGAGGATAAAAGCCCGGACGTCTCTCTACGACCGCGCCATTCGTCTCCGTTAGTCTCGATGTAACGTGGTAGAATCGATCGTACTACCGGCTCGTAACTCGTCGATCGGACGCTCACACGCCGCCCTGTGTCGATACAAAATTCCTCGTCCCGTTCGCTGAATTACCTCGCGTTAACGTCGCAGCGCAGTGGAAAAGGCCGGCTCTGGTCAGACGGCCGCGACAGGCACGACTCGATCACCATCGCTGCACCTTAATTGCTATTACACCTGCAGTCCCGATCGAATGCGTCCGATAACGGCACTCGGTGCGCGTTAAACTCAATACGAAAAAGAATATTGCCCCGTCGGGTCCATTGCGCCACTACGAACAATCGTGCGGCGGCAGGAATGTAAGAGCTCCATTTCTCAAATGCAATAGTTACTTGGCGTGTCCAGTTTTAGAAAATTAATCTATTAATTCATGGATAGAACAATTATAATGCAGCAAAAATTATAGAGCAATGTTACGCATGTATTGTACTTTAATTTTTTGTAGGGAAACGTCCTCTATTATGAGATAGGCTCCTAATTTGAAATAGCGGAGTTTCTGCTAAATTAATAGGCATCATAATCTGTTGGTTCCACCATGAATTCATTGCCCTTGGAGTGAAACCTGTTTAGTGGAAAATTGATTGTTAGATCGTGTAATCGTTGCGCAAACATATTTGTGCTCTCTAACAATCAATCAGTGGATTATCACTGAAAACTGTGAATAGTCACTGCTTTTCAGTTCTAAGTATACCACTACGATTTTCAATGGTATACTTGTAACTGTAAAGCAGTGACTATTCACTGTTTTCAGTGATAATCCACTGATTGGTTGTTAGAGAGCACAAATCTTTTTTCGCAACGATCAACACTTTTAATGTCCAAATTCAATCACTCTCTAAAAGTCAATGTGTTCTAAAATGTGTCTCTAAAAGTCAATGTTCTCCCACGTCAAAAGTTGCTCGGTGGGACGCGACGCGAGAAAAACTATGCGCGGGGTGTATTTGGCACTCGTCGACTTAAACGTGCGAGACTCTTAATTGCAAACTGCACGTGGTGCAAGAGGCGCTCGTCGAATTTTACTCGTTAATGCCGATAATGGTCACGCCGAGACTAGTTGAAACTTATAATGACTCAGCGCCGTTTTACAGCGCTACTTAGCACGCTTACATAATGTAAATGAGGCGTCTACGTCTGATAACGCTGTCATCATTTTCGTACTATGAATTAGAAGTGATCTTTAGTCTAATTGAATCCTAATGGTATTTCCAGTGATATTTCACTACTCAACGGTCTCTCAGCCATGCTGATCAGTTTATCCTGATACAGTCTAAAACTGGCGCAGCGAAAGATCTTTTATTTAAACACGTGGTATTTTCTTCCCGCTATTTTTAACCGTCATCGCCGCAATATCAGGCGCTTACAATTCCAGTCTATCTCTCCTTTCGTAAAAAGTACGCTGAATGTCCAACTCGGCTCATCCATCATACCCTGATTTGATGGATGGACCAAATGATACAATTGCGAAGGAAAACATACGTACTGCGGCGAGAATATGTTTCATCGTTACGTATAAACGCTTTGCATTGCCACGGTTTAACGCTTCTCTCTCTCTCTCTCTCTCTCTCTCTCTCTCTCTCT
>NW_011967239.1:1357410-1404514 GCF_000949405.1 Vollenhovia emeryi | reverse complement strand
CTCTCTCTCTCTCTCTCTCTCTCTCTCTCTCTCTCTCTCTCTCTCTCTCTCTCTCTCTCTCTCTCTCTCTCTCTCTCTCTCTCTTTCTCTTTCTCTTTCTCTTTGTCTCTCTCCGCGCGAGAATCGAAAACGGAATTACCGTTCGATCCGCGTAGCCGCCCAATCTAATCGACAGCTGTCGCTTTAATGACGGTCGGTTTTCTCCGCGGCGGATACGCGCCTCGAATAATAGGAATCCATCGGAGACTTCACGTTCGCCCGGGACACAAGGAAAAAAGCGGACACGTCGAAATCGTTTCCCGTGTACAACGACAGCGCCCGTCCATCCGCGGCGCTTCTCCTAACGTGCGGGTATTTCGCCGGACACGTTATTTCGCCGACAAAACCTCGTGGCACGTTCGCATTCCGCCAACGAGCCGGCGGATCGTATCGCCGCGCCGGCCGCCAACAGGATATCGACTGTCCCGCTTCGTCGACTCAATTAACAATAAACGATCGCGATATGCGCGTAACGCGAGCGCGAATTTTCTTCTGGTTGGCCACAGGAAATTGGACTTGACGCGACACGGAGCTCCCTCGCTTTTTATTAAGGCTCGGGAATTATCGGAGATGTCGGTTTACAAAACTTTTCGAATTTCCGACAAACCCGCGGAAACGGTGATCGCAGGCTATCGAATATTCCATCTGCGGAGAATGGATCTATCCGCGCATTTTGTACCCAAAAGTCATTTCAGCCGTGCGTTTTTGACCGGCATTTTTCTGCATGCACACAGCAAGAGCCCGCCGGCACACAGCGAGCGCGCACATCCGTGAGAGACTTGCCTTTCATTGACATTCTACGAGTCGTGGCGAATTTCATTTATATGCTAACTTGAAGCCACGTGCACATTTCTGCATTCCACCTTGAGAACCCGTCGAAACGTGCCCGATGCAGCGCACCCCTGGCACCCGCGACCCCGGGAGTATCTTTCGCGAAGCGACGTGAGCCAAAAATTTTCGTCCGTTGCTAAGCGGTGGCGAAATCCGACGGTGCAGCCCGAAATAGATCGATCGATTTAATTTTACATGAATTATCGAGAGCTGTTGTAAACGCCAGCTTAACACTTTTGACGTATTCAGGACGCTGAAAGCCATTTTTCCTTTAAATAGCGCGAAGCTGAAGCGAATTGAATTATGTCAGCTGTGAAAATGGCTGCTTGTGCAATTTTTAAATGGACACAGCGATTTTCAGAGTTTATACAACTCGGTTTATTTTACGTTGCCGTAATTTCGGTAAGTGGTGAGGACAGTACGGGGGAAGAATTAAAACTTGCCACTTAATTAAAGGACCGTCTACATTGGAAGTAAGCGGTAAGAAGTAAGAAAGCCTAACCTTTAATCTTTCAGTGTAAAAACTAAAGTACAGGCATAATTTTTTTAAATATTTGTAGCACTGGTCGAACTACACTCTAATTCGCCGAGAGTAAGCGCCAGAACTGAAGTAGGAGTAAGAAATGGACATGATTCATTTCTTTACTCCTACTCGTACTTCTTACGCCAGGCTTACTTCATCTATCGTAGACGGTCCTTAAGCGAAATTTGTTCGAGTCTAATATGCATTCAGTGCGATATAGGGCCGTAGACAAAATGTTCTCGCGATTTTTCGTCCTTCGGTTCGAAAAGTTTCTAAGTCGCGAAGCTAATGGCAAAAGTCTGTGTGACTAAAGGGGAAAGAGTTACGGGCGAATTTAGATGTCATTTTCTGTCTTATAAGACCCGAAAAAATTTTTTTACAGTCCCTGCAGTTCTGTTGAGAGTTCCCGATACCCCCCGCGTTACAGAGTTCTACTAGTAAAGAGTTTTACTATAAGTAAAACGTATACCGAGCATAATTACTACTTACATAATTACTGCCTAATAATTTTGTCAATGGCTGTGTAATTCGCGTTTCACTTTCTCTCTGCCAAAGACGATCACACGGAGAGACCGATATGGTTACCACATGTCTAATTAGGGTTGGCGCAACCCGAATAAATAGTAATATTTGGGACAGCTATATCTGTGGTTGTCATACCCGCATTGGTATGATAAGTACTGGAGACAACTACATTGGTTTTGTGCAGTAAACTTGGTGAATGTTGCAACGCGAAACAATGTAGGTGCCCCTACTATTTATACGGCAACATTTTAATTTTAGTTACTTTTGCCTTAGCCGGTCTTTCCGTGCAGGATGGCAAATTATCGCGATTGGGGATCGCAACGTGATACACGATGTACCGACATTATGTCGATCGCACTTAATCATCGTACAACGTTAATTACAACGCGATTAAGTCGGTCAGCAAGCCGACCGTGGCAGCAAGAAATTCAAGTCCGCACGTGCGCCGCGACGATGATGTTCTCGCAAGTGTCACGTTTACATCAGGTTGCATTTGCATCCTCCTCTCTCGTCGAGGAATATAAATGTACAACTTACAAATGTACAAACAAACGAACGAACCTTACTCCAGTAGACGATGCTGTAATAAAAGCGTGTATAAAATTTTTTTTTTAAGCAATTATTCTGATTTTGCATTCTAATTGCGTCTGGCTGCTGGCGCGCGTTTACCAAAGCGGAATGAAACCAGCAGAATGACTGAATCTCTTGTACGATTTAGAAATTCGTAATCTGCATGTAGAGACGCGGGAAACAAATTTTCGTCAAGCGGGCCTCGGCGTTTATTTAAATTATATAATCTCAATGAGATTCCCTCCCGGCGCGAGAAGTCATCGGTCTTATGCATTATGCAGGAACGAGGGCCGCGGAAAGACAGGCAGTTGTACAAAAGAAAACGGAGAGGATAGGCCGCGTTCGCCGTGGTTTGTCATGCGCGACACGTGTCACGTCGTAAACTTTTCTTCCTTCTCCCACCGGCGCGTCTCGGTGCGAATTTCGGCTTCTCGTAAAGTACTTTCGGGAAGATGGCCGGCGAAAGAAGTTCTCCCCGGGATCCGTGTCCCTGCGGCTTAAGTGGATGAGAGACGGCGCGGAATAGACTCCACCTAGACCTTGTCCACAAAGTGGATGTCGTAAAGTAGATGGGACAATTTTTGACACGCGTCATGATTAAAAATATTTAATATAACAAATAACTAGGAGACGACGTAGGATTCTCTTGAAATTATGCTTTGGACATTCCTTTAATAGACCAATTAGAATTCTCCAATGTCGCCAGCGATAATTAACAACGTCAGTGTTTTCTTGCCCATACCTGGCATTTTTGATAATACAGAAAATTTATAATGCGAAAAATATTACCTCAGCCAGGGTTTGAACTTGGATCTACCCCTACACTCTAGGCGGGCGTCTCACCAATTCGACCACCGAGGCATATAATGATAATATTTGTCGCAATAACAGTAAAAAGATGTTGTCTACGCGTCTATTTGGACTTTTTGCCATTCCTTTACTAGTCCTGCGTGAAAAAGAGACATGTCGGAATTGATCTTCGACGCGAGTGTTTCGTTGCATATCAAATTATGGAAACGACCGCAACTTTTGCGGAGGAGTGCAAGATTTACGGTTTTTCCGGCCGAGTTTTACGAGCTATCGAATATGGGATCGTGAGCTCGTGCATTTTTAAATCGTACCAGTCGTCTCATCATCGCGTATTCGAAGTGTCTATTGAATTAAGTATGACGAATTTAAATGTTAATGGGGAAATCTTGCCCGATATTCGCGGAGGGGCATTCGCGATGCGAATTTAACTAAAAGAAATCTAAGAAGTTTGGGCGAAAATGTCGTTCGTACACGTGAAAGCTGGAAGATGCGAGAAGCGAAAGATCGTAATTCGAAATTCTGCGCTTCGTCGCCGACGAGTCCCACGAGGTAGCTTCTCGTGCCTGGCCGAGGCGACGCGTGTAAGGCGAGGAGATTTTGGCATTTCGTAGTCCCAGGTCGCCGCGCTCGCACGAGCGAGCTCGTGCATCGCGATGCACCACGCGAAAATAGAGAAATCGAGCGACTGGCGACGGTCCCGTGAAACGCGCCGTGTCGGCGTGGATGCGGAAGGTAATAAGGGAAAATGGCATATACGGCGGAGAATGCAGAGCAAACAAAACGCAGGGAAAATGGTGGCCGATGTACATAGAGAATGGAGAGAGAGAGAGAGAGAGAGAGAGAGAGAGAGAGAGAGAGAGAGAGAGAGAGAGGGAGGTAAACACGTAACGGGCGCCGAGAGGTTGAGATGATGGATCGATCCGTACACTGAAATGCAAGGCAAGGAAGATCGCGCTCCTTCCGTCCGACTTCCGCAAACTCCGAGGATAATCAAACCCGACTTGTGCATGATATCAGCACGAAACTATCCCCGAGGTATCTAACATCTGCACACGCGGAACCGTTTTATTTCTAGGCATTCGCTTCGTCTTATTCGACGTAAGGGAATATATATATCATGTGTGGACGCGCATGCAATTTCGTGGATATAAATATGCTCGCACTAGCATACGCTCGTAAATCGAATGAAGTTTACGAATTGGCGAACACATTCGGCTTTTATCGCGAATTTATGTTTCCGAGTTATCAGTTCGTGTATTCTCGTGAATTATGTTTCCCGGAGCGTAACGGAATTCGTCTGTGTACAATGTGACAGTAGATACTGCCAGAAAGTGAAAAGGACGCTCGAACGGTTCACCGACGAGAAATGTAGACCGAGAAATTCCCAACTCCCCGCGTTCATGCGATTGCGATGATCTGCCGACGCGAGGGGAGCATAAAGAGCGAACAGGAAACGAAGTACCGAGTTAAGGGTAGAGTCGGTGGGCAAAGGGAGCCTGGAATGGAAGGGGGAACAAGAGGAGGCCTCGAAAATGTAGGTAAACTCGCGCCGAGCAGGTAGAACAAACGGCAGACAGGGACGACCTGCGCGGAGTGGAGGAGTCGATCAAGGGCCAACGAACCCTTCTTACCCTTTGACCCTTTCCAACCGGCCCTCCTCCTGGCCCCTCCCCCCTTCCCGAAGCAACCGCGTCAGCGGGGATCCTCTCGACCGGAAGTGCTTTGCAATGCAAGTCGCCGAGCACGAACGCGACGCTTTGTGGTGCATCGCGATGCGTCGAAGAAGAATCGATTGCGAAAGATGGCCGGCCACGAGTAACGAAGTCGTCGCGCGATTGGCCGGCGCGTAATTCTTTCGTCGCCGGACGGTAGCTCACTTCCGCTTCCCGTCGCGCCGACTTGTACTTTTGGGATTGCATAACGGGAAGGAAAACAAGGAAGAAAAATTCGGTTTAATTAACTTTCTCAATTACCCAAGTTTTCTTTATATCGCCGGCTCGCAGTTACTTTGCTAATTAGCGACCTGGGCTACCTCGTTTCGAGCAGAATTTCGCGACGAAGGAGAACCACGCGATCGTAGTGCCTAGCATTATTCACAAATCGGTATTATTGCTCGTAACTCCATGAAGAATCGCGACAGACACTCTGCACCATGAAGAACTATTTGACGCCTGTGCATGATTAACCAATGTGGAAAAATTGTTAAAGCAGTTCTAGTCGAAAAATAAACGCGCGGATGTCATCCTTTAATACTGTTTATTGCGATAAATATTACCACATGCCTCAGTGGTCACAATTGCTGAGACGCCCGTCTAGAGTGTAGGGAGGTCCAGGTTCAAACCCTGGGCTGAGGTAAAATTTTTCGCAATAAATTTCTTTAATTAGAATTTGCCAGTTAGCGTCGTTTAACAATTTTTCTACTTTGCACCATTTCCATTCTGGAGAACGCTTCATCAGGCGATTCGACGGTTGTTCTAAGTGTATCGAGTGAACTCGGCGCGACGGAAAGGTACAGATAAATATTCAACTAGCCCCTCCCATCAACCTCCTTTCTTTGCGTTTCCTTAGTGAAAAGAGATGAGGTTCGAGTGGACCCTCGACAGTAGGAAAACATTTCTTCTTCTTTTTTTTTTGGCTCGCGAAATCGTCGAGACTTCCCCGCGATGATCGTAAGACCAGCTTCCACTCTCACCATCGCCCACCCTCTCACCCTGTCCTTCGAAATGCCCCTCTCTCCATCTATTTCTCCATTCCTCCGCATTCGCCTCGATCTCTCGTCCATGACCCGAGAAATAAAGATCCCGAGGACGGACGAGGAGGCAGGGAAGAACGGCATCGAGGGGAAATTATTGGCGATGGCGGGGATGCAGCCGGCGAATTCCAGGGATGCTTGTGGAAATTACATTCGATCGGCTCGTCATCCGGGAAAAAAGACGAGCCCCACGTCGCCGCCGAAAAAGAAATTGTGCCCGATGATGTCTGGACGGTGACGTCTTTCTTCGAATGTCGTTCATAATTAAAGAGAAGTTCGTATACTTTCATGAAGTGATTAAAACGTTAGATTATACCTGACACGTTCGAGCATTAATATCACAATAATCGCAGTATTTGTACAAAGTACAATGTATTCTAGCTTTGCAAATCTTTTGTATTATAACATGTAATACGTACTTTTTTATTTTTGTGCGTTTCCCAGTGTTTCGCGATTTAAATTGGTATCGTTTCCCCCTTTTTTTATTTTTACTTTTAATAAAATATGCATTCGTTTCCGCAAGCGGGTGGATGGAAATTACGAACGATGACAAACATCGGCTTTTGGAGCCATCGGGACGACGTTAAGCGATTTACGTGTCCTCCTGTTCGTACTAGCCGGACGCCGATAACGGAATTTCGGGATATCCGCGCGGCAAAGCCGCGGCAGAGAGTCCGGAGAGTGCTTTGAGCCGCGATAACTTCCGGTTCGGCGGTTTCATTGCTCACGCGACTCTGCGCTCGACTCCGGGATTTAATTTATCGTCTTCGTCGTATTTGCGACGAGAGAACGATCGTCTCTCTTTCTCTCTCGCTATCCCGCTCTCTATGAGCGTTCTATAGGATATCTTCCCTGTCGCTTCTCTGCCAAAATAGTTATCCGGCCGACGTGTGTGTCACCCGCATACACACCTATGTGCATATCCGCTTGGAAATTACATGGGCAGCTCCCTATCTTTCTCTCTTTCTCTCATAACTTACGCGAGAGTTTCAAAGACGCCGATAATTCTCGCGGGCTATTAGAAGTTCGACCGCGAAGATTTGCTCGAGTTCGATGGTAGCTGCAGGTGCCGAGATGATTTATCTAAGAAATTTTGCAACTTTGAGATTCGCGCTGTGCACTTAAGAAAATTCAACGTATTCGATACACGTCCGCAATTTTCCACCTTCTCTCCCTCCGTAATGTAATCATGATATACGGTAAAATTATACATGGCGAGCGCTCATCGGGTCGCATATTTTCGTCATATTCTTTACGTTCGATTTTTTAAATTTCCCGCTAGGGTATCCGAGAAACCTTACCTTGAGACGACCTTAGGCCTGATCGATCCACCCTGACTATCCCGAAATCGCGCGGTCAACAAAAAAGACCGGCGGCGAGGCGTATTATCAGATGAATAATAAATTCGCGTCGCAAATCGGCCGTCCCGACCGTGGGGCGTTTATTGGATCAGTGTGTCTCGGTATAGCGATCGGCACGCGCGGAACAAAGCACGCTGAAACGCGAACGAATAGCCGCGGAAATGAAGGCGGGCGACGCGATCAATTAGGGATATCGCGATGGAATTCCTTCGCACCCCTCGGCCGCGCGTGCACGGCGCGACTCGTCGGCGAGGGTGACGAATGAATCCATAAAACGTCACCCCTCGCGGCCGATAGAATCTACAATTATACTTACGAGATGACGGGGTTATTTCGCGTTATTTCATGGGGTCGTACCGCGAGCACGGGAAAAGGGAGGGTGGGAGAGCCACGTCTTGCAGCCCCTCCAAACTCTCGCCGGAGGAGGGAGACTAAGAAAAATATTGGCAATAAAGGGAAAGCATACCGTTCTGTCGAGTGCATCGGGCGGTCCCTATTGCAGCGGCGAACTGCCGCATGTAATCATGTAGATTTTTATGGCGTTTAATATTACCGCGAGATATATGGAAAGGGGGCAAGAGAGGAGATTGCACGGGAGAGACTGTCTTGTGATTATTTGGGCGCGGCCGTGCTCGCAAATGGCATTCGCGCCGATGATCGCGGCTTCCATTGCGCTTTTTATCGCGCTCGTTCCGCTCTCCGAAAAGGAGGCGGGCCGCGATCCCTTCTTGAAATGACTAAATTCCATCGTTGCCTTTTTCTCGCCCGTCCCCTTTTATCGTCGAACGGCGGGCAGTGTGGTTCTCCATCGTTCAGAACGACGTCAGGCGTACCGCGGAGAATGGGGGCTCATCCGAGCGCGGAATATATCTGTCATCGACAGCGAGAATGCGCCCGATAAGACCGCCGAGGCCACTGTACTCTATTGATTGGGCTGCGGCATTCTGTGTATCGAATCCCGTCCGTAATCTCTAGCAGACCGTGGGACGCGTAGCGTGGCTTCCCGATGCCGTCGATTCTCGTCGTCGGGCCGTAAACCGAAAAATCGCGAGCCGATTCCGCGCGCGTTAAGATCGCTAAAGGCCGAATCAGACTAGCAATTGCCGGCTCGGATTGGATTGGGATTGGGATTTGGGATTGGCGATTGACGATTGTCCTCTAGCCAATGAGAGTCGATTAAATCGCTGACTGCCTTGCTCTCATTGGCTAGAAGACAATCGCCAATCCCAATCCAATCCGCGTCGACAATTGCTAGTCTGATTCAGCTTTAAGGTCCGGTTTCACCAAACGTCGCTTAACTTTAATCTTGATTTAACTCATGTTTGTCTCTTTCTAGAGGAACAGTTGGAAAGAGACAAAGAACGAATTGAGCTAACAATCGGATCGATGTGTCGGTGAACTCTTTCAGCATATCGCGCATCCAATTCCGGACCGAAATCTCGTTCGCGAAATCAGTCGGTATCCCCCAATAAACCCTCGTTCCAGGGAAGCCATAAACCTTCATTACGCCCGCCCATTTAATATCTCCCCCTCCGTTCGCATAACGAGCGGAGAACTTCGATCGTGTCCAGCGTCACGTCAACGTTAGCCCGTATTCGACCCCCTAAATCTCCGTATATCGAGCAGAGGGATGAGTAACATTCGTGCCCCGGTTACGATCCGTGAATCTCGCGAGTGGGTAGGGGAGCGGTCTATATCGTGACCTCGTCGTTCGCGTAAACAAGTCGTCCCTCCTGTCGACAACTTCCACCTTATCTGCTCAATTAGACAAACTACTTCTTCCTCGGGCAAACATCGTCGAGGGGAGGAGCGACCGCCCCCTCGGTCGCCCTTGTTTTCGACTCATCCCCCCTGGTCACCATCGATGGTTGCCTCGGGGAAAACTTTCGGATTTACTCGCGAGCGCCGCGAAAAGATTTCCTGTGGTGAGACACTTGGCGACAGTCTTTTTAATACAAGAGGGTATCTCTGTCTGTTTTTTTTTATGTAAAAAGGAGATTTATCTAAAATGAGAGACGAGGGGAATGGAACGTAACAGAGTAGAGATGTGCGAATCATGCTTTTGCATGGAGTCGAATCGAATCTTTTTATGTCCGAATTCGAGTCAACCTTTCTTGGGCTCACTATATGTTAATTTAAAAATAAGATCATACTTGATCTAACCCCTTTTTGTTCTTGCCAAACCACCCTTTTTTTAAATTTAAACAAATCCTACAGATAGTTTATCGAATCTTGAAATTTTCCAACGTGAAATAATCGCGACTATCCCGACGTTGTAATACTCGGCGTTAATTATTTTCCCGTTGATCGCGACGGTACGTTCGATCCCTGAAACGTTACCGTTTCAAGTGCGTCACGCGCATATCGACGATAATAAATTCCCCTGGGCGGATACAGGCCGGTATTCACGGTCGCCGCGGCATTTATTGTAATTGCCGGCGACGCGTCGCGCTTCTCGCGATTTATCGCGGCGCCAGGCCGCGCTCGCGAAACGTCTAGCGGGGGCTAAAAAATGCATCGCGATGCACCTGCACCCCGCCGGCCGCCGGCGCCGGCAGGCAGCAAGTAGTAAGGGCCACGCGATGGTACAGTGCGGCTCCGCCGGGATGACGTCACCGCGGAGCAGTAGCGAACACCACCGAAGTCAGCCGAGACGGGCGAGCCGAAGCGCACCGCCTAGCTCGCCGTCGACGTTCAGTCTGTCGCCGACCATCGAGCGGTCGTGATTGCCACCTCGCGCGGTCCCTCGCGGAAGAGAGGCTCGCGTCGCGTTTCCCCCTTTTCTCCTGCCTTCTTTTCGTCGCCACCTCGATGGTTCGGCCGCGTCGCGCGTCAGCTGGTCGTCGTCTCGCCCGGTATCGATAACGCGAAGCGTGACAGTGAACAACGGTGAATAGGAGCGGCGACCGAGACCATCGCCCGCGAGGGGGTGGCAAACGGGGCGGGAAGGGAATTAGGTGGAGGGAAGGGCCCCCCGTTTCTAAATGAATAACAATCCGAGTGCGGTGGAGGTTGAGCTTGTGCCGCGACTGCCGTTGCACGCCGATCTTCGTGGCAGCTGACTGTAAGTCGTGTGTCCCCTTGGCATCGGGTACCATCGCGTTCGCGGCCGCACGTACGCGGCCAGACCGCGATGGAAATCATAGGTTAAATATTGATTTTTCGCGCTGGTACCATCCGTCTCCCCTGTATCTAGCGCTCGTCTAACGCCACCAGCCATAAACTCGCCCATTTCAGATTCGAATGTTCGCCCTACCGTCCGTGTCTCTTTTTTTTTCCCCCACGATGAATATGAATATTCTAACTCGGACCCTGCGATTTCGTCGCGTCCGTCGATGTCACCTAAAATTTCCTTTTCTTTTTTTTTTAATACTGTAAAAGCAATCTTGGCTGTAACTTTTATATTTCGCTCCGAAACGATGAGAGACACTCAGCCTTGTGACTTCGCTGATAGTACACAGTTTTTAATGGCGCGTATTGATATTTTGTACAAAATTGATATCCTTCCTCGCCATATGTTAATTAAAATACAATGTCTCTCGCAGACAGAGCTGTCGAGAGGGACCGTATCGGACACCAATTTTTTCCACGATGATTTACCAGCGGCGTTAAATCGTGCGCTCTTCCCTCGCTAGACCTACTTATGTCTGATCAATACGGATTTCTCTACTGGCCGTAACTCGACGCGCCACGCTCCCGTTAGAGAACTGCAATTAAACTGGAATACGAATAACTCGTTTCTCGCTTCCAAACGCCGCCGATCTCGCGCCGTTGCGACAATCCAACGCGACGCTATCGATCCCGCCGTGTCTAAACACGCGTGTTCTAACGCGCGCTTAAAACGCGGCGATGCGAGGCAATTGTTTAAGGTCACCCCGCTAATACGTCGTTAACATGCATCGCTACTCACCGCGAGGAGAAGGAAATAATCCCCGATTAGAAATTAACGTACGGCGAACATCGGGGACCACGGTCGTCGTACCGCGAGATAAATTATCGCGGCTCGGTCTAAAGCCAACGGCACACGATACTACTTTTTCCTACTGGACTGCTTACGAGAGCCAGTGAGGATTTAGTCTGGAGTCACATGATCTAAAAACTGCGTCCTTATTGGTTCTCGTGAGCAATCCAGTTGGGAAAAATGTACCGCGTGACGTTGGCCTTAAGTCACTTGATCTAAAGGCAACGGCACACGATACTATTTTTCCTACTGGACTGCTTACGAGAGCCAGTGAGGATTTAGTCTGGAGTCACATGATCTAAAAACTGCGTCCTTATTGGTTCTCGTGAGCAATCCAGTTGGGAAAAATGTACCGCGTGACGTTGGCCTTAAGTCACTTGATCTAAAGGCAACGGCACACGATACTATTTTTCCTACTGGACTGCTTACGAGAGCCAGTGAGGATTTAGTCTGGAGTCACATGATCTAAAAACTGCGTCCTTATTGGTTCTCGTGAGCAATCCAGTTGGGAAAAATGTAGCGCGTGACGTTGCCCTTAAATCACTCGATCTAAAGCCAACGGCACACGATACTGTTTTTCCTGCTGGCCTAAGCGCTCCAGTAGGAAAACATAATATCGTGTGCCGTTGGCTCATGTCCTTTGCGTTTGCCATGTATCGGCACGCATCCGCATATGATAATGCGCACGGCAGATGCAATTTCGATAACAATGCACCCCGATCGCCTGGCGCACGCTCCGCTTTTGCGAGAGCGCGCGCGCGCGCGGGCAAATTCTCATCCCGAGGCCCGCCGCCGTTTTGCTCAGCGCAGCGTGAAATGGATCGGGTAGCGGAAAATAGTTATCGAGCCGGCGCATACTGAACTGATACGCGGCCGCTCGCAGTAAAGCATTCCGCCGGCCTTCACGGAGACGCGCCGGGCAATTTTTAATAAATACCGCCGGGAAATAGCCCGCCGAATGTCGGCGGAGCTGGACCCCGCGCGGGGTCCGCCGACTCCTCGCTCGTGGAAATCGTTCACGTTCCGCTCCCTGCGATTGTTTTATTGCGCCTGTCGCTCGCGGAAAATACGTTGCAACTAATTAATTTGATGTAGTGGCGAGCCCCGTTGATTCGTAAATGAAATACTGCTCGATAATGAGGCAAGTTGTTGGTATTCGATAACCGACGCTTCAATTTCAGAGCCGCGCATTCCACCAAACGGAGGCGTGCATTTTAAATGAACTTTACATTTAATTGTATATAATTATGTATAGATGTAGGTATGACGATCTTCTTTCTCTGGCAAATTGATAAATTATTATCTCGGCGGGGAAACGCGATTTTTTTAGATATCAAATATAATATTCTGCAATGCTGATGTCTTTATCGTCGCTTTAATCGGGATGGGAAGTTACAAGCGCCGTTTGTCGCTCGGCCGCAACGCTAACGAATCGACCGTACGGTGGATAGTTCTCCGAAGGGCCGCCAATAAAATCTAGGACTCCCCGAAACTCGGACCCGTCTGAGGGATCCTCCGCGTCGAGGAGGAGCGAGAGAGCCGGTGGCCTCTCGCGTCCCGTCGCCTAACGTCAGCGGCGATCGTCAGAGTTTACCGGCGAGAGTCTATCGTTGTGTCGTGGAAGGCAACGGGGGCTCGTAACACGTAGGGCCGAGAGGAAGGGAGGATGGAGTGCAAGGGCGACGGACGAGGAGGTGGCAGACACGGAAAGGGGTGGTCGATAAAGGCCGCCCTCGCGTCGCTGCGTTATTACGTATAAAAGCGCGGGGATTGCGCCCAGCTCGGTGACTTCAGTCTCTCTCTCTCTCTCTCTCTCTCTCTCTCTCCTTCGTGTGCATAACGCGGCGCGATGCACTTCCTCTATTTTGCACGACGCTTAATAATGATGATCGCGGGCGTTTTTAAACCAGAATAAATTTGTTGGCTTCTCTCTCTCTCTCTCTCTCTCTCTCTCTCTCTCTCTCTCTCTCTCTCTCTGTCTCGCCAGCACGTTGTAATCATATACGTCCGCTTCCGTTGACGCAAAACGAAAATGACAGCCGACGGCCGGTATTATTAAAATTTGAATATTTCCATGGCGACGTAATTAGATGGGAATTGGTGTTCGGTCCCTATCGATGTAGCTCTGTCTGCAAGAGGTATTATATTTAAATTAACATTTGACGAGGAAGGGTACCAGTCTCTCTCTCTCTTTTTTTTTTTAAGGATCGGTACGCATCATTTAGAAACGTGCGCTATTAATGGAGCTGCAAAGCTGATTTTCTTTCACCGTTTTAGAGCGAAATATATTAAGAGCCACTGCGAGAGATTGCTTCTATATTTATTCCGCTGTTGGAAGGGCAAATCTCGAATAAATGTTAATCTTAACGAACTCGTTAATCAATACGGAGGCCGCTAATAATATCGCGCTGCGAAGTTATCTTTGGGAAAAATCGCGATACGCCGCAGAGTTTTAGGCGAGCAAATAAAACCAATAATCAATGAAGGAGCTGGGGCGGCACTCGCGGCTAATTTAAAAAAGCGAAACGAGCGGACGCAAAAACAGAAGAGATCACATCCCGACGAGCGTAGCTTCGTTAACTCGCTCGGAAAAATTGCAGTTGAACGATAAACGAGACCTTTTTTTTTAATCCTTTTTTTCAACGCCGGCGTTCACAATGCAGGCGCTCTCGACCGAGCCTGACTTTGCCATTTCGCTCTCGCGACAATCGTTAATTAAAGCCGTCCAGGGCATTCGCGTTTCGCCAGACTTCTCACCCGCTCGAGGGTGGCTTCCAGTAGGCCGTCATCGACGTTCAATGGCGGCGCTAATCGCGTCTCGTCATCGGATTTTATAAGCCGCGCATACTTTATGGAATTTGCCCCGAAATCTGCACATGCACGCTCACCGAATCCACGTGGTGCGACGGCACGTGCTCCGAAAAATGCGCTAACGCACGACAGAGATGGGGGGGGAGAAAGGAAATTTCGCGTTCCGCGCGCTAGAGCTGCGGGAGGGGAGGAGTAGATCGTTTGTTGCTAATTAATGGTCTTGGCACGTGGCGCGATAGATTATTACTCGCGAGCAAGACTTTCTAAATGCGCGAGACATGCGGCGGTACAGTACGCCGCGTTAATTCGATTTCGGTAATAATCAGGGATGGGCAGAAATCGCTTGATCATTTAAATATAGACGCTTTTCGACGATACAACCCGAGCCGAATTAATGCACCGCACCGCGCGTATCCATCGAGCCGAAGCGTTCTCCAAATTTGTGCGATCCACCGCTGTTCTCAGTTCATCGATTGTCGCGCGGAACCATAGACATAGTAATACTAGACCGAGACGCCAGACCTGAAGCTCGGGTAGAAAAGGATAGAAAGTAGGTGCCGCGTCGACCTTTCTCTTTTTATTCTTCCCGTTAGAGAGAGAAAGGTGGACGGCACCTACTTTCGATCCTTTTCTACCTAGCCTTTATTGCTTAAAAGAGAACATACTCTGTCTAGTATCGCTATGTCTATGCGCGGAACGATCGTCGGGAGAAGCGGTACGCTCGATGCGTCGACGATTCTTTTGTTAATAAGCTAGAAGACTGCCGAGGGTATAATCACGACGGTATTTTACGAACGACGGGCTCGTCTCGAGTCTCACCTGGACTACGCGGGTCTCTGTCATCGTCGCGCCAGGGAGACGGCCGTAATCCCGCTTCCTTCTAAAATTAGATCCACTTCACACGTCTGATCCTGTCCCTCTTTCTCCCTTGACGCGGCGCCCGCCTTGGATCGCTCCCCACGTTCCCCAACCAATCTACCTTGTTCCCCTTTGATCGTCCGTTCCCTCTTCCCGACTTCCATATACCTTTGAAACAGTGTCGCCGGACTCCGTAAAGTCTACGCTCGCGTTACATATACACGGTGTCGCGCGACGATCTCTCCCGTGCCTTTCACCGGCGCGATCCGCCCCGGTCGATTTCGCGCGAGCGCGCTCTTCGTCGTGGAAACGAAGATCTTCCTCCCCCTCCGCCCCGTAATTCAAGCGCCAATATTTCGCCGTAGCCAAAGGTAAAATGGTAGTGAAATGTAACGCCGAAGAAATTTAGCATAATGGCGCGTGTAATATTCACGATACGCCGAGATAAGCGGGCGCGCGTGAATTATTATTCCCTCTCTACCACTATCTGTCACGTATCCTCTACCCGTGACGATTATACTGAATATTTTATCGCGACGCATTACAATTGCATAACTGAGCGTCACGGGAGCAAAAAGCGCCGTATTTCCCGCGAGGGAGATGTCCTGTTGCATTCTAAAATCGGAATTTGCGGGGACGGTCTCGGACGACGAGGGGGGGAATAGGTGGCGCGAATTCGTTCTTTCGGAATTGCTTAATTTTAAAAGCCGCTTGGCATTCGGGAGTGCTCGATCGAGCCCGCATTCCCGAAACAGTTGCATTAATTTCCGGAGCAGCTTCCCACCGCGTGCGGTATTCGGGGTCAGTTTGACCCCCAAAGTTGGAATTACATAACTTGAGGGAGGCGCATCCAAGAGACAACTCGCGTCGCGGCAAGAACAGTTGGAATTCGGCACAGTAGTTCGCGAATTCCTCGCGTTTTCCGACGCGAAGTTCCGCACGTAGGCAGAGCGGCGGGAGCGTTTTGGGCGGCGCACAGGCACGTGCGACGGCGGGTCGGAACAAAATGTTCCGGGATCGAAGGAAAGTAATGCGATGAAGAAATGTGAGCGAAGTTTATATAGAATCGACCGTTGATAGACATATTGTTAAAAACATTCTCAATTTTTTTTTGTTTACTTCCATAGCACGGTCTATTTATTAATGAGAAATCAATCAATCTCTTGTACAGCGATAGAGAATGGTTGCGACATTTTAATGACTTTAGGAACGTGCATTTAGATTCAGGATTACGTTCCAAAATCTTCTTCTCCGAGGAGTATTTTACTCGATAGCCATTCCGAAACCATTTTGAGCGTTTTCGACCCATGTCTCAAGTAAAATTTTCCTCAGAGAAAATGTTTTGGAACGTAAACTTGAGTCTAAATACGCGTTCCTAAACTCATTAAAAGAAAAACTGTCGCATTCTGCCCATCGCTGTACACAAGACGTGCTACACTCGTTGCAATTAATTCCAAGCGAGTCGTCAAGTTGGTCCCGTATTTTTCAAGAGTAATTGCAGGTACGAGAGGCTTCGCAATGTTCACTGGTAGAACAATGCGCGTTCCTAAACTCATTGAAAAATGTGTCGCAACCATTCTGTCCATCACTGTACACAAGACGTGTTACACTTGTCGCAATTAATTGCGAGTCATCAAGTTGGTCTCGTGCTTTTAAGATTAATATCAAGTACGAGAGGCTTCGTAACGTTTAGTGGTAGATTCCTAAACTCATAAAAAATTGTGTCGCCAACCATTCTGTCCATCGCTGTACACAAGACGTGCAACACTTGTTGCAATTAATTGCAAGCAAATCGTCAAGTTGGTCTCGTGTGTTTTTTTTTTAAGAGTAATCTCAAGTACGTGAGGCATCGTAACGTTTACTCGTAGGAAAACTCCCTTGTGTTGATGGGGCCAGGCCGTGCCTCCCGAGTGTCTCTAATTCCGAAGTACTCGGGACGGCCTCGGCTCGGGGCGGGCCGGCGAGTAAATTAGATTACGCTTCGTTAGTATCGCGTCCGTTGAAAAGTTGAACGTTAGCATGGGCGGGCGCGGGGCCGGGATTAATTATGCAAATTAATCCGCGTGACGCCGGAGTATTTTGCGAGCGAGTCGTCGGGCGATAATTTACCGTCGAGTTCTATTAGACCGCGTCTGCTGATTTACTCCCCGTTTCCTGGTCAATTACGACGCTTCTGCAGCGTTGCGTGAATTTATTGCTCCGGGAACTCGCACTCCACGGACCTATCCGAGGCTCGTAAAGATCGCGCCGCGCCGCGGACCTCTTGGCCGTGGCGTCGAAGTCGATGACTCTCGCCGTGGAATGCATCGCCGCGTGCGCGTTTTCACGATTGCGTAACGGAGCAGGAGTAGAAATTATCGCGGGCTCGTTATGACGTGTACGGCCGGCGTACGGCGGTAGTCACGGAATGCCGACGATTACGCCGTCGTAATTATGTAATAAGCGTAACAAAGTAACGGGACCGGTCCCTGCGATTTGCATAATAACGTCCCGGCGAAATGGCCGGCACGAGTCCGCCGCTCGGGCTCCGCTCGCTCGCTTTAAATCCGCACCGCCAACGCGCGCGTACGCCTGTTATTTAACCAGCGAAATTACTCACTGAGGATGTTGCCCCGAAAGAGAGCGAGAACCGCCGCTCGTCCACCTTAATCCCAGCGGCGCGCTTTCGAATTAATCGCTGACAAACCTAATTGATTCGCGACGCCTAAAGGCGCGACACGTTCAATCGGCGGCGCCGCTCCGGATCATTTAGCACCGCCGACTTTACGATCCCCGTAATATCCGCACAGTTTTCCCTTTCTCCGCCGGCCGTGGATAGCGCGACCGTGGCTGAACGTGTGTCTGCTTTCCATTAACGCCCGGAAAGCATGAAGTACCGGTAATGGTAATAGAGGCTCCGCGATAACAGCAGGTATACAGATAGCCGCCGCCGTATACCCAGAAGGTGCAGATCGTCATCGCACTTTTAACAGTCGCGAAGCATTGCCGATATTGTTTCGATGCCGTTAGCCGGCAACGAATGCCGCCCGTGTATTCCTATTGTATCCTGAATTACGAAATTAACTAATCGCTACGTCGCGCGGATTACAATCGAATATAGATCCGGTTAACAACGAATTTAATCGCCGTTGTACAACAAATTGCGGATCGAGTTATCGCGAGTTACATCGCGTGAATTGCAATCGGATGCAGGCTCTTTCTGTTAACGGCGGATCTACCTGCCACTTTATTTTCAATTAACAATCAGTCCGTTGTCGATGCAAAGAAATCGAATGGGTTTCTTAATGAATAACGGCAGCTAAATAAATTGGATTGCTGCTTTGTCCGGAAATTATATATTGAATTATCATCTTATTCAAATGGAGAATTAATCGATCGGGAGCGCGCTGCCGATTTCTATTTCCGTCGTGCGCGGCTCTCGAGCGCGACATTCGTTAGAGAGAATCTCGGCGGTTTTTGAAGCGAGCCTCTCGTCGCCGCGGCAACTTTACCACGCGCGATAATCGTTGCCTCTCGAGACGCTCTCGAGACTCGGATATTTCTGGCCCGACCAATGAGCATAGCGCGAACGAACCTTCGGCTGCCGGAGGGACCTTCGGGGCACTATAATGGTACGCGGACACGAATAAAAGAAAGCATCCGGGTGGGTCCATTATCTTGCAAAACGCGCCGCGCCGCGCCGCGCGACCGGCTTGGAAGTCGATCGCGCGCGACCGGCAGTTCACGGTGAACGTACAGAATAATTATTCCGTTGCAATTCCATTGCGCACTCGAGTGCCACTTATTTCTATATAATCCAGCGACGATTGCAGACATGCCTTACATGCGCAGAAATATATGGATGTTTACGTGTACGTTTCACGCCGTGGGCAAACGGTATTCTCCTCAGTTCCGCTTCCGTCGTCCGTGGACGGAGACAGGGACAAACAGACAGACAGACAGACAGAGAGAGAGAGAGAGAGAGAGAGAGAGAGAGAGAGAGAGAGAGAACAAATCAGAATCATTATTTATTGCACGCTCTGGAACAAGTCACCTAAAGCGTGAGAGCAAAAGTTGTCATAAAAGTATAACTGTGCGTGAGAACGCAATTGATAAATTATATAAATGTATGTGTAAAGAGTATAAAGGTATAAGAATATGTATTATATAAAATGGGGTTTTTGGAACAGGAATTGAAAAACAGAGAGGGGGGAGAGAGAGAGAGAGAGAGAGAGAGTCAGAATCATTATTTATTACACGCTCTGGGACAAGTCTCCTAAAGCGTGAGAGCAAAAATTATTATAAAAGCATAACTGTGTATGAGAACGCAATTTATAAATACATGTGCAAAGAGCATAAAGGTATGAGAATATGTATTACATAAAATGGGGTTTTTGGAACGGGAATTGAAAAACGGAGAAGAGAGAGAAAGAGAGTGAGCGATGCTTTCGACACTCTGTACTCGCGCGAGTCCGTCACGAGCGGTTATATCGGCGTGCGACCACGCCTCGGATCGTATCTCGATTGCCCGAATGGCCGGTTAGAGATTAGACCGGTAGTTATCGATGATCGAAACGCCCCGGTTGCACAAGTGTCTCGCCTGGCTCGAATGGAACGATACCGACGACGGTTGGTTTTTATCGCGGCGTCGCACCCACGGACAAAAGACGAAATAAACGGAGATCTATT
Source organism: Vollenhovia emeryi (assembly GCF_000949405.1). NCBI lineage: Eukaryota > Metazoa > Arthropoda > Insecta > Hymenoptera > Formicidae > Vollenhovia > Vollenhovia emeryi. The sequence goes on along the minus strand of NW_011967239.1, from coordinate 1,384,805 downwards.
TATCAGAGATCGCTCAGTTTCCTCGGCTCTTTATAGCGTGACGACGCAGGATGTGAAAATAAAAATAGAAACGCGGGAAATCGTTCCCCCGGCGTGATTATAATATTAGCCAGGCTATTATAAATCTAAATGGCAATATACTTTTACCGGCGACCTGTAAAGACTTCATCTCTAGCCGGAGGACGGACGTTTGATGAATGGAAACGCTTGTTCGTCGGCGCGCGTCTTTCGCAACAGGGACGCCGGGAGAAGGAGATGCGGCCGCGATAACGTGAAGTATGAGGAAATTACGGTGAAACCGACATCATGCTGCGAGTCACATGCATGCGCGCGCGACGCGTCCATAAATCCCGGAAATGGAATTCCCCCTCCGGTGCGCCGTCTTCCGCGAGGACTCCTTTTTCTTCCGGGACACCTCTTTCTCCGCGGTAATACCTGCAGGACGTAATCGGTGATCCCGGCAAGTCGGCACGCTTGATAAGTCCTTCCACGTCGGGCTTTGAAAAAGCTCCGGCAGTCCGGAGACCGAAAAAACGGCGACGGAGGATGGAAAGGAGCGGGTACGAGAGAAAGAGAGGGCGGACGAGGAGCAAAAGGAACGAGGGGAAATGATAGAAAGAATAACGTCCCGAGAGGTCTTGCCAGGATGCCCAGCCGCTGGAGATTATCGGGCTAAACTGAAATCCGGAGCGAGGGCACTCGTAAACGCGAACGAATCGTTCTGTCCAGAATGCAGGGGTGTTCCCTGCGACGCCGATAGCCCCGTCCTGAAGATATATGCCGGGAGAGGACTAAGGACTGTAAGGACGCCAGCGATAATAGTCTTACACGGATGTTAGGAAGATCGGTGAGATCTGATCCGCATAATTCTCGCGCCGGGCTCTACGTGCTCGCCGGCAATCCAATTTTTGTCTGGCCAGCGAGCACCGCTGCTACAGTTTATAATGCGCTGTGTGAAACGCGCAGTGCGCTCTATTAATATTCTATTGATCCCGAGACATTTAATATTCACACGCTTATTAGTATTCGATATCGCGCAGGGAACTGCCGCGGATGCAATCGGTCGGATATCAAATATGAAAAGCGGCCGATGGTGCCGCAAAATAAAATGCAATTCGGCGCGAATCGATACTCGCAGCGCAAGAGCTGCCTGATCTCGAGAAATAACAAAACGGCGTGCATGTTTTCTCCCCCCTTTGAAAAAATATCTTAAGACGCCGATTCGCTTTTGATCGCGTTTTATCGCGCAAAGTTAGATTAAAGTCTAGCAACGCGCGAGTTGATGCGTCAAGTGAGTAAAACGGGACGTATTGCCTGGAAGGGGTCGATTTTAAAGAGAGCGAGCGGAGTTTTCGAGTTCCATAAAAAAAAAAGAACTCATAAAATAGCGACGAGAGAGGAATGGGCGAGGTTCTCGATGAAAAAAAAAAACCCGTACATCTCTCGGCTCGAAACTTTATTAACCGTGTTTCGCGCAGATTCCGCGACGGAACGACCCGCGACCAATCATAAAGGTTTATTGGCTGCGGCCGGCGCGTAAAAGAAAAAGAGAGAGAAATATCGACGAAAAAACACGCGATTTATAATACGTCGTAAAGGGCGGCGTTGTGGACCGCGTGGATTTTCACGGCGGCGGCCCGATGATGAAGCGATAAACGGTCCGGACTTGTAGTAGCAAGTGTGTGCTCTAATACTCATTTCCGCGAAATGACGAAACGATCTTGTTACTCCCAGTATAAACGGGCTTTAGTGGCGATTTGCCCCGGGTTTGTCTTTATATAAGGCGGGGCGAATCCGCGATCGCGAAGGCGCTCGTTAAAGGCGTTAAGCTTGAAAGGCATTAAATCACGGGAGTACATGAAGGAAAATTAGCGGCTTAAACACACGGAGGGGCGAAATTATGCAAGTGGAGATTATCTTGTTAAATGCGAGATTACCCTGTACTGTAAACGGCGAGATTTCCCGGAGAAACGTGGCATTTAAAAAATTCATCTAAATACGGATTAACGCAGGGGTGAGAAATTCCTCGACATTATTATGGCGACCGTGATGAGACGCTATTTCCTAGCTGAGAACGGCGCGATGAAACGGGGAAACGGGCAGTATAGTTTACTGTGCCTAAAGCAAACGTTGTTACTATGCGCCGTCTAATAAAGTTATACCGCGTCCGATAAAAATTTTACGGTGCTAATAATATACGCGAAATTTTTCGCTCTTTTAGGATCACTAGCTCGCACGTGGGCAGCAATTTATCCGCCCGATAATTCGGTAGGCACAGTCACGAGTTTAAGAATAAGGTAGTGGCAGCAAATATCGCCTGCCCTAACTATTTTTCGTCCCTGTGGCCACGAAAATGGTCGAAAAAACAAGCAACAGTACAGCTAGACTATTTCCCGTAAGCCCCTGTCACTAGATCAGCCGACGTCATTTTACAAAAGTGTCATTGTCGGTTACAACTGTATTAAAAATACCGGCGTTGTTCATAAAATAAGCTAATTATCCTACTTTACGCACAATTCTGCCCACAGTTAACAGATATCAATATTGGTTTCGCTAAAACGGCGTTGGGCGATATTTGGTGCCACTACCCTATTTTACACTTGCCGCTCGGCGATTTAAACGGAGGTAAAGAGAGGGCATTGATTATTTCAGAGAAAATAAACGTAACGATGTAAATTCCGTCTTAACTATTCCGGAGATCTTTCCCACGGACGTGACGCCGATTCTTTCATGAATCGGCAGTTTGTGGGAATTGAGTCATTTATCGGAACATTCTCGTCACGAAGCGTGCGTAGATCGGCGTCTTTCAATCGTCTTGCTTGACCTTGCTTTCAACTCCGCAACGGTCTTGGGAGCTCTGTTGCTTGATTCCTCCTAACGAACGTCTGAGAAAGTGAATAACTTGATATGTTAATTCTAAACTTGGCACTGTACCCAGCAAGAATTGAAAGGCGCACACACGCCTTTCCATTTATTGTATCCCACGATTTCTATTTTTCTCTTATATCGTAATTCATTAGTTTCTTGTCGGGTCTTTCTCCTTTCGCTCCGCGGCGACCCGTTCTGTCGAGTCTCATTTACAGATGACATCGGTATTATACACATTTTTTTTATTTAAATTCCCTAGTCTCTAGTTCGCGTTCTGTTCCGTATCTGCCCATTCAGCATTTTCGTTTTACGATCTGTCTACCTCTGCTGGAGCCATCTTATCTTTGCCACAGGCAAAGCATGGCAGCAGCTCTGCTGGCGCCTTATCTCTTGCATATCTTTTACTTATATTCTTTGAAATTACTTAATCTATTTATAAATTAATTTAATTTTATGCCTTCGCGTTACAATATATAATTTACTCCACTTTTTCAATTATATGTACTTTATCGCTGGCGATATAAAAATTCTCACCGACACGTAGGTTAACGATTTTTGCAAAAAGTTGTAATAGTGGTTTAATTGCGAGGCCACCGAATGTATTTAGAGAAACCACGAGCAAGCTCTCCGAAGCTCTCGAGACTTCCTCCCATCGGATCGGCCAGAACTTAATTACCTCGGCGGGCTGTATGCGGCACCGGCAGCCACTCGAAGGGTGAAAGGGCCGCAGGGAATACCCCCTAGCTTCGGCAGGGCCTAACTAGCGAGCCTACGTGTTCCAGGCAGCAGTAAGAAACCAAACCCCGTAATATCACGCATTGTCGCGATTCCTATCGCGGGGGAAAACGAACTCGATGCCGGTATTAACTCTGACACCGGCCTGTCCGCTCGGCCGGTGGGCTCTCGTCGGAACTCGCAATCCTCGGAGATGATCCTCCGCGCGTAATACGCTCGCCGATTGCTCGTCAATCGCGTCGACAAAGTCGATCTCGGCCAATCAGCCCGAGAAGACGACGAAAATGACGGCGGCTTTGTCGATACCATGGCGATCCGTATCGCCCTCGGTGTGTACGGCATGTATGCGCGTGCGACACATTCATGTATGCCTGTGTGCGTGTGCGTGTGTGTGCGAATGCGGTGGTAGCTGTGCGCTCGAAATGGGGTGACGTTGGCGGGTGAGCGCCGCACAGTGGTCGAGGGTTGTGCCGTGGAGTAGAGACGTGGAGGGTGGGTTGGGTGGTTGCTGGTAGTGTGTATTGATCGAGCGAGGAGAGGAGCAGCCCGACTCTCTCTCTCTCTCTCTCTCTCTCTCTCTCTCTCTCTCTCTCTCTCTCTCTCTCTCTCTCTCTCCCCCCCCCTCCCTCACTCTCTCTCTCTTTCTCTTTCACTTTGCACCGCGCTCCGCGTGGACGTCCATCTACCTACACGGTGTTTCGGCCGTGCGCCACTTTTTCCTCTCTCCGGACTTTCTCGCTTTTTTTTCCTCTCTGCCCCTTTCCCTTTTAACTCCCTTCGCGCAAATCACCCCTCGCTGATGCCCACGTCACGGTCGATCGGCCGTTGTTTCTGCCGATCGACAAACACCGACAGCGAATTACAAACGCCCAGGAGGGCCGATACCGACCTTCTCGACACTCTGCAACCTCTGCGTTTGCCTTTCCTCTTCTCGCGCTTTCTCCCCCCCCCCTCTCTCTCTCTCTCTCTCTTTCTCTCTCATCACGTGGCGAAGCGTTTGTCGGATTCCGTTAATGGGGGAAAGCCGATCGTTGCTACGTGGATACACTGACAGAATGCAGGACGCGTGAAGGATCGATGCGGCCTGGGATGCAAAGGACAAACTCTCTCGAAAGACGAGCCATTATTACAGCGTTCGGCCGTGAGCTTCTCTTTTCGTGACTTTTGTTTGACTTCGCAATATCCTTCCGCGCTTTATAATTACGGAAGCGATTTCTTTGTCTCGTGCCTTACCTGACGATTTAATTCGCGCTTCCCTGAAAAGGGTCGCGATTTATGACGATAGTAATGTAATCAAAAGATAACGATCCGCGTTCTCGAGCAGAAACCATAAAATTACGAATACTGTAATCATGGTGCCAGCGAGATAGACACGAGCGGAAAAGGGGGAGACTTGCCGGCGTAATTTACGGCCCAGCCAGGTGCGTCAGAAGTTGCTCACCTTACGACCTAATTGGGTTTAATTACACCTGACTGAAAGTTACGGCGATGCGCGCGTGTACGCGCCGGCTGGATTACAATTACCGTCCCGCGGCAGCTGATTTAAGCTGCATCGCGATCAGCTTATCTTTACTCCTCGCCCAGCTAGCGCGGTACACCGTGAATTTACCAAAATGCGCGTGCGCGAATAACTAAAGAGTCCTCAAAGGTTCAATTTCTCCGATACCCTTTTTTTTTCCTACGCGGTTACGGACCTCTTTCGCGTTTCGTCTTACGACGTAGGCGTCGCGTTCCCGTTATCGCATTGTCATTGATTCGCGACCATCCGAGACGAATCTCCGAGTATCTCGGCCGCTCAAATTGACCGCGTCGTCGTCCATCCAGACGATCGTCGATCTTGTAATGCCATACGGAGCACGTCGATCGATCGATGGCGCGCTCGGTGTCAATAACCCGATATTCCAGATACTGCTGTCGCAATACCGCCAATCCCGGGATTAACGGTATTAATAACGATCCCCGACTATAGCGTTATCGCGAGAAACCGAGTTAACGTTCCTGCAAAACGAATTACGTCAATGCGTCAATATCGCGATTTCATTTCCGATAAAACGCTCGTCGGTCCGCTCGATCCCAGCCCGGCCGGGATACGATATTACCGGAATTAATTAATAACGTGTTTAATAGCCGAGCGCGTCACGCTTATATTATTTGTAATTCGATAGGTCGTTGCGTCCGATCGTCGGCGACCCGGCGCGACGTATTCCGGGGAGGACGCGACGACGCCGGAAAAATTCCCCGGGTGTTAATCGACGATCGACTGCGGAATTCCCACAGACACGTCCGATATCCCATCGATCGTCCTCTCGCGCCCCTGATACAAAACACTAGGATACTCCCCCCGAAACTTTGGCGGAATTCCAAGGCATCCGTCGTGCCGTCCCTTAACCCATTTGCGCGAAATTATGTCGTTTGGCTTCGCGGCTCGTCGTCGTCGTCGCTGTCGCCACTGCAAAGTTGACATCTCATTTCCGAAAATGGAAAGTTTCTTTCTAAAAGTTAATCCGCGCATTGTCACTGCACTGAGACAAACGTCCGATTAAATATGATCGGATAATCCAATGACATAATAACGAACGGATATATCCAATTAAATTGTATATCCGGATGAAAAATATGATTGTTTTTCAATAAAATTTCATCGGTAACTGCATTTCATCAGATAAATTTCTACGGATGTGTCCATCGTTTAATCGGGAAACGTAATCGGGAAAATTAACCGTCGGAAACGCTGTTTAATTGGTTTATCCGATGGAAATTTTTCTCAGTGCGAAAACAGTTACGAGTATAGCACTGAATCATTGAATACTCTCTGCTTTTAGTGACAATCCACTGATTGACTTGTAGAGAGTTCATTAACAATTCCGTTCGCACCCGCAATAATCCTACAGCTCCTTATAGGTTTTAGAAATAGTTCCGTTGATTTGAATACAAAATGTTTGAAAATATGAGGCGCCAACTTGCCGCGGCGAGTTGCGAAAGAAGTCGTTTCAATTAACGAATTTTACAGTTCTAGGAGAGTTCTGTGGTTCCCGATGAAATGTAACAATAGTTCCACTCGTTGACTGTTTTTAAATAATTTTTTAATCTGGCCGCTGGCGCCTTATTTTTAAAAGCGAGGCTGCTTAGTTTCGATCGATTTTTTTACGGGAAGCCTTTCTCGAACACGATATCTTCTTGACGTTGCAACACGCGGAGAAAAGTTTGAAAATTTCTTTCCGAGCACGTTGCACGCGCGGCTCGTAGTTTTCTCCCGTTGGAAGGGACGAGGAGCGGGTTCGCCAATTAGCGGCACGTACGAGAAATTATCGCGATGATTATCGGCCAATTAACAAAGTCGGGAATACCGAGTGTGTATCGATGCGTCCGCCCGATTCCTAGCAAGGATTATGTAATAGATGTGACGCAATAGCATAGCAGACACTCAAACACTCTCGTTAACAACCGTGCAATCTTCACTAAAGGGAATTGACAACGAGTCCGATCGTCGATAATGCGGAAACGACCCCTGCACTGCAGCCGGGAGGGTAGCAGAAGGGTTAAACGAAAGGGGAAGAGCAATAAGTGTCACGCAGTCGCAGCTGCACCTGCGGGATAAAATTTCAGACCAACTAAACGGGAGGATGCACTTTAATAATTTCATTAAGCATAAAATTTCCGCAGGAACGATCGAAACTTTTCTGCCATTTATTATCGGTATATATTCCTTTGTTTTCCACTTACACGTGGAATAATTCCGCGTCGGTAGCCTCGATAAAATCACGACATCTCGACCGACGTAAAATAAAATAATCGTGTGCTTCCACCAAGCTTGACACTCGAAGGGAAACAATGACGCCGTTGTCCTTGCGCAAACACCTTTATTTCTGTTCGCCGAAACTTTTAACATCTTCCGGGCGAAGTGAGTCAAGTCGAGGAAAAGTTTCCGCTTACAGACTTAACGTAGCCGGTTATAATCCCGCCGATTAAAGGCCTCGAAGTCCAGAATTCCTTGAGTACGCTCAAAGGGAACGCGGCCCTTAGATACCTCTAGCGCCCGAACGATACTCAAGAGAGGCAGCTGGCGTTAGTCAGCAAACCGCTCGACTAATCCCTTAATTACTTCGACATGGTTAGCGACCCTGTACTAACCACGTCGGTGCCTGGCACTGTTCCCCGATCGTTAATTAAAATGCCTCTTCCTCGCAGCCGCGCGGTCCCCGTCCGCGGAGTACGAGTGCGTGCGCTCGCGGCAAGAGCACATCCCGCAGTAGACGAATAGAAAATATTTAACTATATATTTTATTTTAATAGCGCTTTGCGTCGACTTGGCGGATATCGCGCTCGAGTGTTATGCTACGCAGTTCACAAGTGCGTCAGGTGAAAGTGCATATTAAAACTAAGGTGTATCCGAAATAGTAAAACCAGGGTTGGCAAAATTTCACATCTTTTGGATAAAGTCCATGCCAGTGGTAAAAACCGACTTAGTATTTAACGCAAACATCTTTTTTCATAAAGACTACAAAAATGACTAATATTTATATAAGTATCCTTTAATTATTAGTTATTTTTATAATTTTTGCCAATTTATTCCATCGGATAAAGTCCGGGACGGTAAAAACTGGCATTTACCATGGTATTTTCCACCCCCTGGATTTCCCCAGCCAACCCTGAGTAAAACCGAGCGTGCTTAATTACTTAAGACCGGCAATATACTGTTTACTTATTAGAAGATAAATACCAATAGAAATGTAATGAAGTTTGGTAATTGAAATTGATTAGAAGCTCGGCGTAACCCTTAAATGCCCGAATCTCTTTGCGACGAGACGGCGTGACGTGAAAGTGATTCGCGCGAGCGACGACGAAGGGACTCGCGTCGTTTAAGGGTTAATAAGCGAGCCCGTACAATCGCGACAGGCACTGTCATTATCACCATTGCGATTCATTCCCCTTGTAATGAACGTTGCATGAACGATGCTGATTCAGGTACGGCTGCGAGGGTGTGGCGGAGTCCGCTCTCGTCGACGACACCCTCAACGGGAATCCCCGCTCGTCGTCCACGTCGTCGTCGAGCGCGATCCTGCCTCAGTCTCACGCCCTTCAGTCGGAATCCGCGGGATCGATCGACGCTGCGGACACTTCCGGGTCGAGAAAGTACGTACGAACACACACCCTCGTGGCCTCGTGGTACCCTATTCTCCCTCCCTCCCCCGCCCTGCAGATCATGATCCGCTTGCCGCGACACCGTCCCATCGCTTCTCTTGTGTGTGCCCGAATTGTTGCTTCTGTTTGTTTTCGCTGCAACGTCCTCATCGAAACGCAACGCCCCTCGTTCTCGCGCGAGCGATCCTATGCAGATTACCGCCCCGCTGTTTGTAAACGTGCATTCCGCGTTGCCGCTGGATGCTGCGCGGTGGATACCAAGTACACAGGGCGCGCAAACGGACGAATCGCGGGCGTTAAACCGAGGGGGATTCGCACTCCGCGTCCGAGAGACACCGTGCCTTGCTCGCTTCGATTGAAACGACGTTGCGTCGCGTGTCACCGTGAAATTTCGAGCCCTTCTCGTGCTCCGCGGGAACGGGTCTGGATTTATTTCCGAAACGCGCGATTTGTCCCCGCGACGTATTTTACGTGGGCGCAAGAGAATGCGTGTCTCGAAGCACAATTCTCCGCGAATGTTACCATCATATACATCAGATCCCTCTTGGCTTCCGTGCGTCGATCCGAGACGCGATGTCCGCGTGTCGGAACGTGAAATAGAATTTCGTGCTCCGCAATCGAATTTGTCTCGGATCCTCGTGTTACAAAGCGAAACACATTTTTCCCCAGGATAAAAATGCTTCCTTCTGCGCGCACCTTTTTGAAAAAAAAGAACATGCGCAGCAAGCCTGTTCGCGGTGAACGCGAATGAACGGACGGAAAACGCGAGTGTTGGCTGGTGCCAGGCTTGCCTCGCGTATCGCATTTGTTCTCGGTGCGAAATCGTTATCGCGCTAACGATCACGCGCCGAAGTTGCTGCGATACGTGATAAATGGACTACGATGAACAGTTCCGAGAGTGACGAGGGACCATTGGACTCTGCCGCGACCACGTTATTGCGTAAAGCCGGGCGTAGGCGAAGCGAACGAGCGCGAACAAACACAGTACTTGCAACTTGCCCGAGTCTCAACCGAGGGGTAAACCGCTGACCAAAATCATGTACACCAATGCCCGCTAATGCCCAGTGGGCATTACTTTATCTTATTTTATGTTTAAATGCTCCAGCAAGGCCTAATGCCCAAAAGAAGCCAAGTAATGCCCAGTAATACCGCAAATCTGTACACGACAACTGTGCCCTCGGCGGTTCACCCCTCGGTTTCAACGGCGCCAATCCAGTAGGAAAAGTAGCATCGTGTGCCGTTGGCTTTACAACGCGAGTCGTTTATTCGCGCTCGTCGGTTAAAATTCTTTTTTTAATTGAAAGATTACTTTACAAAACGTGTCCCGACTGAGAATACGAACTGTCGTCACTCGTGATAGAACGAGCACTCGGCGGACACCTGTTACGATCCCCCTTGATCGCGATTTATCTCCAGCCATCACGATTTTGTATGGAGACCCTCACGAGCGTGCGGTACATAATTCTACATCGTTTCCAAGTACGAAAGCGTAATTTCTCCTCGCCCTCTCTCGCGAAGGACGTTTTATTTTACAGCCGCCGTAAATAATCTCCCGCCGGCCGGCTTTGATTAGCACGCGAGGATTTCTCGTGGCGGAGCGATAACGGGGAAGTCCGTTGCGGCGGATCGATGGCGGTTTACGAGCGGGACGACACGGCCGATCAGACGATCTAACGAGCGGAAATCAATTTGTCATTCCGTCGTGGTCGTTGACGCGATCCTCCGCGAGTGCTCGGCGAAACGGCCGAGCGACTCGGGTCCGCGAGACGGAACACGGTCGGACAACGACGCGATAAATCAAGCCGCTTATTTCGGCGATCGTGATTCGCCATGAAATGTCGTGAACTCGAATACCCCGGAGTCACGCGAGCGCGACCACAATCGCGTTCTCATGGCGAGTTTCGCGATATAATAGGAGACGAGAAAGAGGGAAAGGGAGAGAGAAAAAGAGCGGGGAGAATTTCAGTGGATAACACTGTCGCGTGACCGCCTCGTGACGAATTTAAACAAATCAAACGCAGTCGGGCCGGGAAAGTAATCGTCGTTAAATGAAATTTTTAGACGCAAAGCGGCCGATAAAAAATGAAAATGTTTCTTTCACTCTGCATATTGCTGTGATGGAATTTGTGGCTTGCGCTGTATATTAGCCGCTAGTTCCCCCGTTGAGCCAGCAAGAGCTGCGACTCTACTTCCGCTGCAATTCTTACCATCAGTTTTATCAAGTTTCATTAATGCCAGCCTTGACTTTTCTTTTCCGTTTGCACCACAAATGCACGTGACAAGCGCAGAAGATTGAAATTTAATTTGTACAAATGTACATACGTTCGTGAATTCAAGGAGAATATGCATTTCTTATTGCTTGTGATTACGATAATGAAAAAAAAAACATCATGAACATGCCCGTTTGAAGAGAGAGCCAGACGACGCAGACTCTCGAAAAAAATACCCACCGCGCGTTCTCGAGGCTTCCCTTAGAGACGTTTTTAGAACCAAGAGCCTGGACTTTTGTATCGCTTCAGTATTCAGTGAACATCGCGGCGCTAACGCGACTGAACCCCCGGGCTGAACCGCGGCGCTGTTTCTTGATCCTGGTCTTTCTTGACTTTCCACAGTTATTGCGAGAAACCCGACAACGAGACCGCAGAGATGGGCGGCGTGCCGCATGTGGAGGGTGGCCTGAACAGCGAGCTGTACGCGGTGCCGGTGAAACGGCGACAGCCGAAGGACCAGAAGAACAATGCGATTCTGCAGAACAATACCCAGGAGAAACCGGCGGACGTGGACAGCACCGATTCCGAGGACAAGGATGAGAATCTGCCACCGGGCTGGCAGAAGCACGAAGGTAGATATCAAGGACGGAGCTGCACCAAGTAGCAAAAAGGAAGCTCGTTTCGAATCATCAGGACGGCTACCCTCGGTCTTATTTTCGCCGCAAGAGAAAAACTTTTTTTCAGCGCGCCAGAAACCCCCTGGACTCTCTTGAGAAATTGCGTCAGATCTGTATTAATTATATCGGGATAAAAACGAAGTGGCGAGAGTGTTGGCGCGCAAATGAAAACTTTCTAGATTCTAAAACATTACTCTCGAAAGTCCAGCGTTTTCCCGGAGGTTCCGAGGACACGAGCATGCCGATCGATACCGGTGCATCGGAAAAGGCTCGTGTTTAACGTTAAACGCGGCCGTGCGATTATCAGTCCGTGATAGCGAGTGCGATTTTCGTATCAAACCGTTGTTTCCGGGAATGTGAAAGGGATTTAAAGATAATACTCGGTGGGAAAGAAATCGCTAAAAAATTTGAGATAACAATATAAAACTGTGTTGAGGTAAAAATACATTTAGCAGATATCGACGTTCCCTCAATTTTTCATATCTTCTTTTATTAATAAAACGGTACGGATTGAAAGCGGAATTGATGAAATTGATTATAATCGGCAGTTAATTATCGCGGCTATCATAAATTATAGCTTTGAAATTTTATTGACGATCGAATCGAATGCTATTTTAGATGAGAATGGACCTTATTATTGGCATGTAAAAAGCGGAAACATACAGAGAGAACCGCCGGAGGCTCCTCTGCATACGAAAACGGAGGCGCGTCGAAGCCTCGTCAAGGATAATGATAGCGTGAGTAGAATAATCTGCTTAAACATCTTACAAACACATATGTTTTTTTTTATTGAGCGCGAAATAAATTATTGGTAAAAACACGTATGTGTATATCAAGATTATTACATAGTACGATATCACGTATATTAAGCTCGCAGTCTTCTGTTTCATATCGTAAATTTTCGCTTATAATGTTATAGATAAATAATTTTCACACTTTGAGCGGTATGGTGAACACAGTAACTCGCAGCAACACAAGTTCCGCCCTGGACCAGGAATTGGAGAACAAGAGGAAGGTGGAATTGGCGCTCAAGTAAGCAAGCGTGCCCTCCGATTAGTTCAGTCTTTTTTTCTTGCAACGATTGGTCGCCGATACATCTTTGTCATAATACTTTTGCGCAGACGAAGAAGCTATCCTGCTAGAGCGGACTCCGAGGGCAGGGACAAGCCGATCAGATTCGCCGTGCGATCCTTGGGTTGGACGGAGATCGCGGAAGAGGATCTGACACCCGAGAGAAGCAGCAAAGCTGTCAACAAGTGCATCGTGGATCTCTCACTCGGTAGAAACGATCTCTTGGACGTCGTTGGACGATGGGGCGATGTAAGTTTCCTCGGAAACTAAGTAGGTTAAATCTGCATTATTAATCGTGAATTTAAAAATGTATGGGCAACGGAGAAATGGCGACTCGGTGTACTTAAGAAATGATAAGATGAACGACACGAGCTGTAAAAGACTATTTGTAGGACTTTTAATCCCTCAAATACCCCGCGAGGTATACCGATTTTGATTTTGCTGCGCAGCAAACACGCGATGAGACGTATGTTACGAAATATTTCAGGGTAAGGATCTATTTATGGACCTGGACGAGGGCGCGCTCAAGCTGATCGATCCGGAGAATCTCACCGTGCTTAACACGCAGCCTATTCATACAGTTAGAGTATGGGGCGTAGGAAGAGACCATTGTCGGTGGGTTAATTACGTTAAAAGTTAATCGACACAAAATGACGTCCTTGTCAAAGTGCACAATCTGTAAAATCTCGAATTTCACCATCTTTATATAATAAACGTTAAATATTTCATGTTATTTACACGGCACACATGTTTATTCTACTAATATATTCATATTATTTTCATGAATGTCTGCTATTCTTTGGACGGATCTAACAGCGAAAGGTAAGCTGCACGACAATGTAAATTACCGCCTAGAATAAGGTGAAATTAGAGCGAAAATTCTCGGCCTGAAACATACAATCGACTTTAAAGTGCGTATTACTTTCAGGGACTTCGCTTACGTAGCAAGAGACCGATCGACCAGGAAACACATGTGCCACGTGTTTCGTTGCGACATACCGGCGCGCACGATCGCAAATACGCTTCGCGACATTTGCAAGAAGATAATGATCGAGCGTTCCCAGCATCAGAATCTCGCGAAACCGGTGGACATCAATGGCCGGACAAGCCTCGCTACGAGACCTACGAATCTGCCCACTGAACATCGGCGCTTCCACAGAAACGGTCAGGCACTAGTCAGTAAGTAGCCTCAAATTAATTGAAATCTTTTTGGTACCTCTTCAAAAAAATGAAATACTTAATTAAACGTAGTAAAACTCAGATTCTAATAAATAACTGCTTGAAAATAACAGAACTTAAGAAGTTAAGTAATCGTCACGTTATATTTTTGCACAGCACAATCTTTCCCAACACCGATGGAGGAACCGAAGAAGGTGTTGCGGGCGCAGTACCTCGGATCCATGCAAGTTAACCAGGCGACCGGCATGGAAGTACTGAACGAGGCGATAGAACATATCGTGACGAACACGCCGATCAATCAATGGCGAAACGTCAACGTCGCCGTAGCTCCGAGCATGATTTCCATTCTTACGCCGAACGTGAGTAAACGAAGAGAGACCTAAGTACCGACAAATTAGTGGCCGTGCAATCTACGTATTCGTAACAATCGTAATCTTTTCAGGACGACAAACTTATCACCGAGTGTCGAGTACGCTACTTGTCATTCCTCGGTATTGGACACAACGTGAAGCAATGCGCTTTCATCATGCACACCGCACAGGACTTGTTTATCGCACACGTCTTCAACTGCGAGCCCAGCAGCGGAGCCCTCTGCAAGACGATTGAAGCCGCTTGCAAGGTGAGGATCCTCTCTCGAGGACCGAATCCGCTCAACTAAACTGAGACGTTAAATGAAGGAGATGTTTCTGCTTCTGTTTAAGCTGAGGTATCAGAAATGCTTGGACGCACATCCACAGGGCTTCAGAAACGCCAGCAGTCTCAATACCCCGAGCGGCAGGGGTTTAGGCGCGACTCTGAAATCTTTAGTTGGATCTTTGACTGGCCGCAGGAACAAGCAGGGCGAGTCCTGAGACGAGGCTCTCTCGCTGCAGGTAAATTACTTTAGGATTATCCAAGCTATCATCCCCAACGTTAAAAAGTTTTATCATCAGTTAATCATTTTATCAGAAATTTAAGATAAAAATATAGAAATACAAATAGTTTTCTCGTGATTATTACATAAGAATAAATGAAATTGTTGGGGGACAGGAAGTTTTAACCGAGTGGTTGGATATTTTGGATTATAATCAGATCAGTCCCCCGACTGTCCGTTAGGAACTCTGGCCACTGCCTGCTGAGCGAGAGGTGATCCGACACAGGCATCTGCAGTCGCCGTTGACGCTCAAGTACTTCGGCGGCTCGCCGCCAAGCGCGTCCCTCAAGTCGCTGCTCTCACCCTCCCTGGACACCAGGCGTATCCAGTTCGCCCGTTGGGAAAGCAACCCCTAGAGAAACACGGGGAGTTGTGCCGGGAAGCGGCCATAGGGCGAACGGATATTCTCTTCACAATGTAAACGACTGAATTTCGCGATAAATTGCGCAGAGTGCTATACCAATACCACAGCTGTAGTGGACTACGCTTACCTATGTCGATATGATGTTATGTATGTTAACGCAATGAGTCCGATGAAGGAGGGAGGGTGTCGCGAGTCTGTCAAGAGACAGGGACGACAGCGGGACGCGTCGATCCTGTCGCGGAAATCCTTAGGAGGCAGTGTATACCAGCACGTGGGCAACATTCGCACGAGATCAATGGGAAGGGAGCTCGGGGGAAGATGAGGATGGGACGAAGAAAGCGAAAGAATCGGAAGAGTTCGAGGAGCAAGATTGTCTGTATATACAAGATGGCGATTATCGTGCTAAGTTTAATCAACTCGCTTGCTCGAGCAAAGAGGTGAAGGAGCCCGCCGGTGGGATCTCGCGAGCGAATCAAGTTGTGTGCGTGTCGGAGAGTGAGTGAGCTCTGCAATTAGCGTAGTAGTAAGCGTATATCCGCGAAGGCATTCGAGGTGATTCGAGGGGAGCCATAGAGAGCTTGCATATATATAAATATAATGTATAACACACATACACGTGCGTGTGTAATGTCGGGTATACAGATTTAGGGAAGCGAGATGAGGACGACAACTAGATTGCACGGAGTACACGCGTACACGAGTGCGGAGAAACTTCCGCCCGCACACGCACGCACATATACACACCACACATGTGTACGTACACACAGGCCAGCATCGCGACCGGGTATCTCGCGGACGTCGTCGCGTTCTCGCACTCTGGCGATGGTGCGCCGATCGAGGGCGACGGGTCCGGAGACGCTCCCGCAGATACACGCGCGCACGTTTACACGACGGCCGATAGGGAGTTTATTTTTTATGGCGAATTAATAGGAGCTTTAGGGGAGAGCTTTGCAGCACCTCGGAGATCGCGAAGCCGATACGACAAATACTTATACCGCGACCGTCCTTTAGACTTCAACCAGGGTGGGGGAGGGCAAAGGGGGGAGGAATGACACTTAGGCGAGGAATCAGTGGTGCGCAGCGTTATCGAAGCCACGTGCGATCGTAGTTGTATGCGTTGTAACATTTAACACAACGCTCAGAAGAAGCGCGGCGATAACTAATAAACCGGGCGTAACGGCGGTATTAATAATTAATGATTGTCGGTGATAATTGTTATCTTCGTAAGCGCGAACGCTAAATGATAATCGTTACCGCTAGGCGCATCGTAGCATGGCGAATTGCAGTTGAAAAAAAAAATCTTATGCATATCAGGCCATCGCAGTTTCTCCGGTCGCTACCTCCAGAGAATAGAGACGTACGCTCGGGATGTTACGTACCAGAGGCATCGTTAACACGAGAAAACGGCACGTACGAAGACTTACTCTCACAGCATCTAGACACACGTCCCCGCGCACGTAGGAACATGTACAAGCTACGGGCCGCACCTGGCACTAGCAACCGCCGCCGCTATCTGGTAGAATTTAGATAGCTGAGAACGTAGCGTCAGGCATGTTTCGGTGGTAACACTTGTATAAATCGCATTGTACCGCGAATACGTAATACATTTATACGCGTGCGTACTGATAACGATTGATGCGCGAAGGAGACTCACCGCTGTTTGCCGCTAACGAAACACTACGATTAGACGAAACACGTGTTCCCTAATACACGCCTAATTTGTAATCAACCCTCCCTTCATTTCCGATTTTAATTTCGTAAAAAGCGTAGCTTGATATTTTAAAGATTAATAGATCGTTCGTCAAATCCCACATCCCCAAAGTAAATCCAAGTGGCACTTATCGATGTAACCCGAGAAAAGCGAGCGAGATGTGTGAGCCACTGAAAACCGCATCCTCCCATTTTACTCGGAGAGACAGCCTTTCCCATTCGAAGAAAGCGGTCCTCGTTGCGAGGACGGTCACGTCGTACGAGCCATCGTCGTTGCGAGAGATACAAAGTTGTGCGGGACCCAGAACGAAGATATTTCTATGTAGCGTTATAAGTAAGAGAAAAAACACACAGAGAGAAAAAAAGCGGAAAAAAGAGAGACGAGATATAATAGAGCGTTGCGGAAGTGTGTGCGTGAAAGAGCGAGTATGCATGAGTGTATTGCTGATCGGGGAGGGCGATTATTATTATTATTATTATGTAAATAGATCATCGCGGTATCTCTTTCTTTATCCATCACCATCGTCGCGAGATCTTCTCATTTTTTATTTCGTGTCGCGAGATTGTCGCGAACACGAGCGAATTTAGACGTCGCGCAACATCGCGTTGTACAGTGAACTCGGGAGAGGAATCGCAAACGGTGTCGCGAGGTGATCGAAGGAACTCGGCGACGGGACTCGTTCCGCGAAATTGAACCGCTCATGCGAATCGCGACTCATTTCGAGGATCCGCTGGAGCGAGATTGTCGCGAGCGCGAATTTCCGCTCTCCTTCGAGCCCCCATTCACTTTTCATTCTTCTTTTCGTTTCTTCCCCTCGGAGGGGGAGAACAGCAGCCTCGAGAAGCGCGCGAGAGAAATTAACAAATGGTGTGGCTGTAAATATGATATACACGTGTAGAGAGTAAGGCCGAAGCTATGGGGTTCAACGGACCGACACGTTCACAGAAACGTCATCGCACCGCACACGTGCCGATGCACGATCACTCGCATTCACGTATACACAGACACACACAGACACACGCGGAAGAGAGAAGAACTTACACACCCACACAAATTGCGCATAGCTTAACTGTCTCTTTATATAGGTGTTGACACGTCGTCACGGGGGAAATAATCTCGAAATGATGGGGTGGTCTGGGGGAGCTTGGGGGGGAGGGGTGGAAGGGGGAGGGGGTGGGTTTCAGGTGGTAAAACACGACGAGAGCCACTTATAAATGACATAGCATAGCGAACCTTACTGTATTTACCGTGACATGTAATACCCTTAACGAAGAAGAAATGCGAATCTACTGATAAAAGAAGTTGTTCTGCACAAAAGAAAACACGATTGCTTCATCGATATTATAGTGTTTCTCTCTCTCTCTCTCTCTCTCTCTCTCTCTCTCTCTCTCTCTCTCTCTCTCTCTCTCTCTCTACCCTTGAGAAGAGTACGTACCTCTCTCTACACCTTTGTACTAATTGCTCTATTATGTATTCGTTTCGATACATGGGAAGCGCTTTACATTGGATGAGACTCGCGTCGCGACGAGTCGCCTCATTATTACGAATTGATTAACGATTTACACTATGATTACTCACGCTATCGCCGCTAAAAGCCTCATTGTTATTACATTGTTGTCATGATCACGTCATCGTCGCGTTACTATAGGGGACAAATTTTAAGAGCCGCCGTCGTCGTATATTGTCATACTATATATTATATATTGTTGCCACACACCGACACCTTTGAGGAAGGGGAGAGAATCGTGCGAGAGGCCGGGGGAGTCGCCGATGCGGTATGTCTCTGGGAGGATTAGCCCGCCGATTAATTAGGGGACAAGGGGCTCGATAATCATATCGGCAAATCGGCTCCCGCTTGGGCAGCGTGTTGCATCTCCGCGTGCGATTACGCGGTTTCCGTAGCGAGCAACCGGAACCGCGGTCTCCCCTTAACGATCCTCGTCCAAGGTGCCGCGAGAAGCACTTAATTAGGGAGAAGCGTGACGAGAACATCCGACGTTCTGAGTACGTCCGTGATTCAGAGCGACTCGCCGGGATCGGGACACGGCGGGTCGCGGCGTGCGAGTGAAACGTGCAGCGGGATTCTATCTGAGAACACACACACACACGCGCGCGCATACACAGAATTTTATAAAGTGGAATCTCGCTGCGTTTAAAGTAAAATTTAAAAAAAAAAACCATGGAAGCGGAGAAACGGAGTAAAAACGGCGCGTTTCGTGTGCGAGAGGACAAACACTTTGTATGCACCCGCCCCCATTGTTCATGCCCATTTGTATTGCGTAGTTGAACCGATCGGTGATTACGGGTCGGTTACAAGATACTATTATAAATATACATGTGTATATATATTTATACATATATATGCACATATATATTTCGTATATATATATACAGATATATATGCGGAAAGCAAGACAGAAATGAAACTACTGTAACTACACCTGCCTCTTGTGAATAAATGCCTATTTGTTTCTTTTCACGTGTCTCGTTATTTCCAGCTTGCTGGAGAACGAGGTAGGCCGCCGGACGACAATGAAGGAGCTGATAAGAAACGCAAGACGTTCGCAAAACAGATTTTTATTCAATAAATATCGCAGTTGATCAGATCGAGAATTATACACAATTATCATACAGTTTCATCGGTACGCTCGCCCCGAAGAAAAGAAAAGAGAAGAAGGAAACTAATGTACAAACGATTCACTATGTGCGACGTACACACGCGTGTTCAGTGTCTCTACACATGAATGGACCACACGTGCCGTCGAACGCGTCGCAGCCGTTGCTCGTCGGGACCAATTGTCTGCGAGAGCCCGAAACGCAGGATCCTCAAGGAGCGCCGTTGCAGTCAATCGATTCGATTAATATCGTAAAAATATTCCAGTGATATTGCACTATCGTCGCGTTAAAATATCAATGATCACGGCTGGATCGATCGACTTTCATCTCCAAACGCTTGATCATCCCTCCCTCGTTATTTCTCGTTGTATCGGGAATAATTCCTTGGTCCTGTCGGACGGAACGGTGGACGGACAGTAATTATGCGTGGTCGGGTAATTCGATAGTGAAAGTCATCCAAGCTCGTGCGTGGGGCTACCCTCGAACACGCATTTCCGTGCACAATAAATGCACGGTTTTTTTTTTAATAAGTAACCTAACCATCTTTCGCGATTTACAATCGTTAATGAAATTTAAAAAAAAATTTTTTTAATTTCTCATTCTCTAATAGGATCGTTAATTTATTACAAAAGCGACGCTTCGGAAGGCGCACAACGTTCTCCTTCGATTCTAACGTAAGACACAGCGTATCACAATATTTCGTCTCGAGAGGAATTCGATATCCCCGCGTCGCGAATGAAACGGAGCGAGGAGCGCTCGAGTGTCTCTCCGTTTCATTATTTGTCGAGCCGATCGCGAGATCGTTTCGAAATAAGGAGTTTCCACTCGGAGATCGTTCTTACCGTGGAGAACGATTCGTTCCACGATGATGAGAATGACGGGACGCGTTTGCGCGCGAGAAAAAAACGGCTGCGCTCTGCCGATCGTAATCAGTCTTGCCGGGACATTAAACCTTTGGCGTTCTCTTGTCACCTTTCGAAAGATTAGTACCTCCCCGCGTGAAGCAAAAGACCGTGTCCGGTTAATCTCGTTTCGATTGCAGCCAATGGTTCCTCCGATCTTTCGAGCGTGGGCGAAGGAACGCGATGAAAGAGCAAAATTAGAAGGACGTCCGCGAAAAGTTTCCCTGAGCTAGAAACGTCAGTTAGACGTATCGAAAATTTATCTATCGAAGAGAAAAGACGTCATTTGCCACGGAACGTTAATTTCGCGGGGAGGAAACATTTTTTAACGACGACTTTCTTTTTTCCGATAAGACGGACTTGTCCTCGCTGATTCTATTAGCGATCGGCGTCACAACGTCATTTTATGCCGTTACTATTTTCGCATCAACAGTCTACGAACTCAAGTGAACGATAATGAAACAGTCCGCCGGATTACACCGAGCCACTTGATAAGAAACGGTCGACAGAAAACACGCGTATCGAGACGAAGATGAAAAATACGATGACGACAATACTGAACGCATGTCAAGTCGCGCGAGAACGTTTCGGGAAAAACGGTCCACGACTTTCCCTGGTCGAGGAATCGTAGAAAGTCGGACGTCCCTGTTTCTGCGAACGACGCCACTTAAATTACGGTTTCGACACGAGCGTCAGCACCGATGTAACAGGCCTCCCGCCGTGAGCAACGTTTCTCGCACGCGTTGTGCACCGAGATATCTCAATGCATTCATACCGAGAATGCCAGGTCCCGAAATTTGCACGAGTCCAGACGAGTCCAGTCTGGTTCGAGCTGCTAATTTTAATAATACAAAGTCGCTAGTTTTCAGACTAGTCCAGATGCTTGTCTCTGCATCGCAATATGAATGATGCAAATGACATCACTTGGAATGAGTTCGGCAGAGCACAAAGTTTCTGGAACGCTGTCACCACTGGGCCGAGTACTATTGAACGGTCCTTAGATATATCTTAAGTCACGCTATCGTCTCTTCGACCCGTTAGGGAACCACGTTCCCTTTATGCGAAATGGCTGTACAGAAGTCAAAAGTCTAGATCTACGTCAGTCGCGATTGCTCGGCTCAACGCAGCGACGTCACTGCGCTGCGTCACTTTCGTCAAAATAGGCCGAACATCTTCTTTGTCGAACTGGTGCTCCTCTTCTTCCTGGCCGGCGCCGACATATCCGCGTTCTCGCCGTTCTTCGTGGCGACCATCTGCGAGGCCGGGGTCAATTTGCTCCGCACGTGCTCGTCTAAAAGCGCCTGCATGTCCATCTGCCACTGTTCTAGCTGCTGGCTGAGCTCGACCTTCTGCTTGATCGCCTCCTTCAACTGACTGTCCGCCTGCAGGATGTCTATCCGCGTCCTGGCCAGCTCCACTTCTACCCTGTTCTGCCGGGCCACCGCCTGATCCCGCACCTTGTAAGCCTTCGCCACGATCTCGTCCTTCGTCAGTTCGGAGTGCTCGATGTCGCACCTCGCCCTGTCACGTTCCTCCCTGACGCCACGCAATTCAGCCTCGCCGACGCTCAACTTGCTCGTCAGCTCCAGAACGGTGTCGCCGCGTCGCTTCAGTTCCTCTTCCTGTATCCTGCACTGCTCCCGAGAGTTCTCCAGTTCCTCCCGCACCCTGTGGAGCTCCACCGCCAATCCCAATTCTCCTGGTGCCCCTCTCCCCGACAGCGCGAGGTTGTAGACCTCCTCGACCAACTCCACCAGCGCACCCGGGCAATTCGTCTGCGAGGAAAATTATTACAGCGATAAATACTAACTATATTGTGTATAGGCGCCTGTTCGACTAGATACCTAAAACATTATATACCTGTAATAAAAATTAAATGATCTGTAAAGGGGATTGCTTACCGGCGAAGGATGAGTCTCCCGCTCGTTGGTGCTCACTTCCGCCTCGGAATTGTTGAGATTGATCACCAGCATAGACTCGTCGCAGTCGCTTTGCAGACCCGAGTCGTCCTCGCCGCGTCTCAAATGGGCGCATAACTCTCTCAGCCGCTTGGTCGCCCTCGCCACTTCCGTCCTCAGACCTCCGTCTTCTTGCTCCCCAAGCGAGCTGCTCTCCTCGCACTCCATCTCCGCATGCAGAGACCGCGGTGGTTTCTGTATCGAGCCGGATCGGGTTCTCCTTTCCGTCTCGATAGCCGCTAATGCCGACGCCAGCTCGTCCCTGAACGTAATAAATATATGTCAATATATATGGCCGGCATGTTTTAATACCCGTAATGCAGGCGTGGATACAAAGTAGGTGCTGCAGAAAATAATGTCGAACAGATACGACGAATGGTATTGTCCGCTTGACATACCGCATTTGCTCGATAAAGATGCGACCGTCACGTGAGGGGCGGATTTTAGGAATCTCGTGGAATTCGAAAAGGTTTAACCGCGGGTGGATCGAGTTCAATCGTACGTTGTCCCAGCGTGTTAATCGAGCCGTATTGGCCACGTGTACCGATCACGGATTCTGGTCTCACCTCTCCTGCTCGGCCATTCTCGCACGGTGTTCCGCTTCGTGGCCGAGCCGTTCCAAGGCCGCGGCTCTCTCCTCGGCTTCTTCGAGGGCCGCCATCGCCCTGGCCCTCTCCTCACGCAGCTCCAAGGACCGCCTCTCTAGCTCCGTCCTTTGTGCGGATACCAGTTGTACCTGAAACGACGCGAGTAAGATTTATGACGTGCGTGATATACCGACTACGATTTCTCGTGCCACGGTTCATTTCTTTGTTTCATTTTGTTTCAATTCTCATGTCAAACCCGTCGAAGATTAAAAATATTAAGTGCGATGTTAAAATATAATCATCGCAGCTCGCGAAATGTATCTTACATTTACACTGATTAGTTTTTGTACGCGTCTGTTTCGATAAGCTTTCTATGTTCACGAACGATTCCTGAGACTCTCTCGACACCCGATTGCCACTGTAAAGTAAGACGAAAGGGCGAAGCAAATCGAGTCGAGGGTCACGTTCATTTTTATTCGATAATAGCATTTTCCCAGAGATTGTATGCATAAATTCACATGCGAACACGAGCGAGACGATTACCGCTTCCTTTTTACAAAAAGGATGCTGCGAATTATTCAGCGAGCCCCGCCTGAGAACCGCGCTCAGCTTCCGATGGATAATGATTAATAACGACAGTTTCCGTTCTACGCGCGGATCAATTAGACGAGAGGGAAATCCGACGAGAAATTCGTAGCATTAACGAGTGGAGGGAAAAAAATCACGCTTTTTATGTGCATAGAGAAGTTGATTATGCGCGCACTTGGACGATGTACGACAATCAAGATAAAAATTCGTTTACCTCATCCCTGAGAATCTCCAGACTGCTGACGTGATCCTGCAGGGTGGTGTTCCTGAGAGCGCATTTCTCCCTCAGCACTTTCACCTCCACGAGCAACTGCTCTTCCTGCTTGGCAGCCTCCCTCAGCTGATCGGCCAGCCTCGTGTTCTGCGCCGTCAACTCGGCCACGAGGGTGGCTTGGTCGCGTTCCGCCCTTCTCGCTCTCTCACTTTGCTCCTCCAACTGACTCCTGAGAGTCTCCACATCAGCTTGGAGCTCCAAGGCCCTCGCCTCGCTCTCATCCCTGGCTTCCTCGAGTCTCCTTCGCAGCAGGTGCCTCTCCTGCTCCAAACTCTGCAGAAAGAAAAAGGTTTCGGAGTGATCGGCGATTGACGATGTCGATTGATTTATTTCGATTAATAATTTCACGCCCGCGCCGACTCGAACGACGCGAGTCCCCGCGACCTCCGCTTCATAGCGGTGTTTTTAACATTCAAGATGCTGGCGCAAAACCCCGCTGGTCTTACTCCTTTCACGAAGCCGGCATCTCATATTGCGCGCAAACGTTATTCGGCGAACAGAGAGGGAAAAAGAAACCCGCGGCGTGAGTCAATGCACATAAATTATGTTTCTCGACGTCCATACCTACGCACAACGAGATCAAGATGGTGCACATAGATAAGGTTTGAGAACTCGGTGAAAGGCGCTCGCAAATTTATTAACATACAATTAGACGCACAATTTGACCGTTTAGCCAACTACCTCACTTTCCTTTTCTTTAAAGACCAAGCGCTTTCCAAGATTAAGATAGAAAAAAGTATATCGCCACAGCGTTTCTTTTTTGAATTATCGCGGATTAAAGCGAGGATAAAGATGGAGGTCGCAAATATGAACAAGTTCGGAATTAAGAGAGAGAGAAAGAGAGAGAAAGGGAAATGAGAAATGAGAGAAGAAACATTGAAGTATTTATTTTTGGCATGTAAGATCATCTGGAAAAATCTCCGCCGAGGAAGGTGCGAACACGGTGCTTTTGTGCGTAACAAAAGAACCCGACACGAGAATTGGCTTCGTTGCGGGCACATACACGGCAAGCGTTGGCCACGCACACGTGAATCGCTTTGTTCCCACGTGGAGTTTCTCAACCTGATGCCCGATAACGCGCTCCGCGGCCGGTAATAAGACGTAACAATCGGACAACACGGGCGGATTCTAAATGAAGCGTTAGCGTTAATTAGCTTTATTTATTAAGTGAAGCAATCCTTGGTAATTAATCGCGATGCTGAAAAGCGACGTTTGCGCAATCGTATTACGGAGTGTAACGCGATCTCACAACAGTGCATACAATAGATAATACGTAATTTTCCTTCGCTTTGCCGTTTTTCAACTAAGTTCTGAAACTTTTTCCCTCCCCGACACCGGTGGTTGGTTTTCAGTACTGTTGATTGTGTTCGCAATACTGTAATCGCGAACTGGATCAGCGTATATCGTGTTACAATCACGATTAAATATTTCCTGTTTGAAATGATGATCGATAACGATAAGATAAGATAAGGCGTGATTAACGCAGATGCAGTCTGGCTCTGACGATAAAGTATCATTGTGACAACAAGCGCATTATGGTTCAATTACTGTCTCGGGCTGCAACCAACGTCAAATATTTATAAAATCGAAATGACGTTGCAGGTAGCACCAAAGCCTCTCTTATGTCACGCTTTCGCAATGAATATGTTACGGGATAAAGTTTGAATGTTTTATTATCTAGCAAGGACCGACAGATCGCTAAGTTACTTTCGGTTGTCGAGCGTCATTGTGTCCCTACGAAATATGTAAAACGCGTCATAGAAAACGGCGTGTTCTCGCGTACAAGAGAGCTTGATGTCGGCGAGGTCTATCGAGTTGGAAAGCACGGCCTTGGTCTCCCATGGTTACTCATCGACCGATCGCCAGCATGCCCGCAAGTCTACAGTTCACCGATCCCCAAAGTCCCTGGCCGACGAACAATAGACAAATGCCTGACGTTACGGAGAACAGGACGAGCAACTGTCGGGATGCACACGAGTAATTAATTTTATCAGAACGTACCGATAATTGGCAATATTTAGCCAGATATCGACTACTCTCAATATCTTATATTGTGGCATCAAATCATGCGTCATATCTAATTTTGAAATGCTCATTTGCAGTTCCTTTCATTGATGTCTGCGCGAAAGTATCTTGCGTCAGAAGGAAATTTGCGTCATTGCAGACTCGGCGCCTGCAAGAATGGAGGAAAGATCTTAAAAACAAAACGGACATGCTGTAAGTATATTCGTTTCTTATATTACAACGTGAGCCAGCAAAGCTGCGGCATGGAGACTAAGATTGTAAGACAAGTGTCTCTTTTTTTTTTGTTTTGCAGAAACGAAGTCGTCACGGATTCAACTGGATCCAATCGATTTGTTCGTCTGTCGAGAGAAAACGGTTCCTACGCACCTAAGGCGGCTGCACGACTTGAACATGATATGAATCACGTATCTCCGATATCCCGTTCTCCGGCAACTACGACGTCGCTCCAGTTGCAGTTTTTACGCATTGATACAACGCCGTGTAACACAAATACGCCACCAGCCAGAAATACCGGTGCTCGCGGAAACACGCTCGCTGGGATCTCTCGAGTGTGATGAGTCACACTTGAACCGGACGATTTTTGCGGTCTCTCGGACGTCGCTTCCCTCGCGGCCGAGCTGCTCGCGGTGCACGCGAGTCCGGCGAGCAGCGGCATATTGTTAGATATGTTTGGAAGCACTTCAGTATTTATATACATTTTGACCGTGTTAGTGCCATCGCCGAGATTGGTATACCGATGTAGAGCGCAAAAGTTAGCGAAGTTAGCGTAGAAATTTCTGACGGGTTTCAACGGGAACGCAAGGGAGATATGCAAGAGGGATTTTCAGTATTGCCATTTGCATTTCCTGATGCGTCATCAAACATAATTTGTTGATGTTGCGCTTGTGATCTGCAAAACAGCGATAATATACTCGCAGTTCTCGTAATTTTTAGCTGCCTTTTACAATTTATACAATTTTTTTGCGCAATACCGCGTTTTAAAATTGGATATGAAACTATAATCCGTATCGCCATTCCTCTTGTCTGCTTAAGCCTGATCGTACGACCGTTATATTTGCTTAAACGCTATCGACCGTACTGTCTATTTGTTAGCGACAGGCAATGAGTCACACATCCGTGACGTTAGCGATGGTGCACCGATCGGCGGACCGGCTGCGTCTGCAATTTGCAAAATGCTACGTGCCGCACGCGAACGCGAGTAATTGCACACAGTTGCATCTTTGTAACAGCAGTCTTTTAATGCCGTTGCAGACGTGCCCGGAGTCGTGACTAATTCCCAATCCCCCTCGCGCGTCTTGCTCTCGCAACATGCCGTGGACGGTGTCCAGTATCGATGATAGGAACGGCGGCGTATCCCGCGAAATAAAAGTTCAGTAGATTGCGGCTATGTATTACCGCGACTGGCACGAATATGTTACTCTTCGATTTTCAGTCGGCACTGTTAGCTCCGTGCCTCTCGTGTCCACGCGCTATAAGTATACACTAGCATCGTAATATTAAGATACTTTAACTAAAGAGATATTTTAATTAGCTTCTAAATACGCATGAGAGAGAGAGAGAGAGAGAGAGAGAGAG
>NW_011967239.1:1240290-1355569 GCF_000949405.1 Vollenhovia emeryi | reverse complement strand
GTCGTATCAGCAGTGTCTTCTTTCCTTGCTCAATTATTCATAAATTAACGTTTATACGTGAGATGCCTTCCCTGATAGCACAAGTCTCAGTTATGTCTCAGTTATGTTGCAGTTATGTTGCAAAGACGTTTCAATGTCTGAGACTTATGTGCTATCAGGGTTTCTAAAATCTGTAATTTTTGCGTTTAAATTTATCTAAATTGTATAGTCTTACGAGACAAGTTTTTTTTTAAACTTCACGTTTTAAACTGGAGTGGAAATTAAACGCTTGAGATAAAAGGGACGAAGACAGGAGAATCCTTCGTTGGAACTCGCCTTCTCCGGCGTTCTCAGACTTTTGTTCGCCGTCGTGAAGTCGCGCGATCGCGGCGAAACGGATATTTCGCTCTTATTGCAAAACACGCCGATCCGCGGCCCGCGTTCGATCTAATTACACGGTAGGACGAGTGAGACCACCGTGGCACAAATGTCCGCCAACGTGCGGTCTAATGGACACCCCCTTCCCCCCCCTCCGTCGTTTTCTGTGCCGCCAGACCGCTACTCCGTTCCGAAGAAAGGGAAAGACATGCCTTGAAACCGAGATGCTTGAGAAACGGCCGGCGTAAATGGGGTAAAAAAATTTCAAGCTCAGTGTCAAATGAAACATTCCCTGTCGGCTGGAAACAGCTGCGAGACCGTTCCTTGTTTTATCGCGTATCAACGGAATTGATTCTTCGATTCCCGTCCGAAGCGCAGTACAGAGGCTTTTCGTAGAAAAGAATCGGCGCGCCATCCCGGACGGATGGGTCGCGGCGGCCGTGGGAAAGAAAAAAGAAGTTTCGCGGATAATCGCGAATTAATCACCATTATATCCTCGCAGCGTTGCGGCCGGTCAGGCGGACCGACGCGCAAGCATTATTGCGTCGCACTTGGTTCACTTTCCCTCGAAGAAAACGATAATGCCGAGCGCGCGCAATCGGACGGAGTGGCGTAGAAGGCGAAGGTAGGGAGGTCCATAATCGAGAGGCAATGGCCTGTGACGGGACCGGCGGTGATCGCGGGCCAGCGCAACCGGGTCCATCCGTTACGTGGTGGAACGAACGTATCCAGCGAAAACCGATCGGGCCGAGATTGCCTCTCGCGAAGAAATCGCCGAATCTGGGCGACGTTTCGCGAGAAAGGCGGAGAAAGGATATTTCCAAATTTTTACGTAATCTCTGATAATATAACAATGTGGAAAATGTCATTTTTAACAATGCAATGCTACAGAAAGTGCATGTGGAACGACGTAGGTCTCCGACGAGACTCTTCTTGGCAGACAAAATCCCATCTCGATTCTCAAATCAATTCTGGCAGTTCAATTCTACGTGGATAGACTTTCCTCGAATATCCTGAAAATCATGTAATCGCGGGACAACGCGGCGTCCCGAAGAGTTTTGTGAGAGCTTTTTGAAATTTTACCATACACTTTTTTAGTAGAGGAAAGTCCCCTGTTATGGGATAGCGGAGTTTCTGCAAAATTAATAGACATCATCTGTCGGCTCCGCCATGAATTGATTGCCCTTGGAGTGAAATCAGTTCAGTGAAAAATTTATTGTGTAATCGATCAGATCTCGTTGCGAAAAAAGATCTGGGATTGAATTTCAACGTTGAAAACCTACTATCTCATAATAGAGGACCTCTAGACTTAAAATACATTTTACTGGTAGAATGTATGACAAAATTTGAAAAAAAACCCTCATAAAGTCCTTCAAAATGCCACGTTGTCTCACGACATGATTTTCAGGGTAAATTTTAAGAGAAAATCGTGCAGAGCAAACGGTTCCTTGTTGTAGACAAGAAGAGACCCGCGCGGGATCGCCATTCTTCGAATTTTCATTTCTCCGCGCTCCTTCGCCAGCCTGATCCGATTAAATCATCGATCAGCGAAAGCGGATATGCGTAATTGGTGCGATCGCGCAAAGCCGCGGTCGGCGGATGAATCCGTATGCGAACGAGAGTGAAGAAACCTGCGACAATCGCGCGTGGTTAAACGTTGCGTAATTTTTCACGCGGCACATTTATCGGCCGTGAAGAAGCGAGTTAATTGGATCGGCGCGCCCGAGCTAATCGAATCCATTATCGCGCGCGTGGGAGAAAATTCCCCGTCGGCTCTTCTTTGCCGAGGAAGCGACTATTACGAGGTGCTGTCGAATTTATTATTCATCCGCTTCGATCTACCGCAGGGAGGGGGGAGGGGAGGAAACCGGGGCCGCTAATTATTCGCGAGAAAAGCGATGGACGGCGGCGAGCGCACGCGAGCGTTATTACTGCCTAATGATCTAATTTCAAGCGTCCCACTTCATGACCGAAGCCCGCAAAGAACGCAAACGTAATGAATTCTAACGAACGGCCGTTGTCGCCGAAACATTTCGTTGTTGCGACATCAAGTATTCAAGACGCAAGATCGATTCTCACCTTAAACGGGCGAGGGGCAAAATTGACTTTCCATTATTGACACGTGGGAAATATTCAATTTAAACGCGTGCAAACTGCAATTTTACTTGTACCTTTCACCGTTCGATTCCACCTCATTTTATCCGCTACTTACCGGCCTCTGATAAATTAAGCATTTATTATTTCCTTCGTTAAGTGCTATATGTCTTCATGAGATAAAAGTACAGTTCTTTTATATGTTATGCCCGGCATTAATACGCTTTCTCGAAACAGAATAATATTAATTTTCGCGATGGTTGCTTTGCACAATTAAGCTTCCTGTTGCGCGCGTTTTTTTTTGTTGTTTTTCTTCGCGCGAATGTAAAAGCAATTCCGGCGAGCTATAACCCGTTCGGCTGAGAACGATTCGACCAGAAACCTTTTGCGAGATATATTATCCAATGTTTGACGAACCGTGATAAAGTCTCTCCCGGGCTCGCGTTACGCAATTTTTACTAACGAATGGCGAAAATGCTGATTAGGCGGCGGCTCTTACGTCACTCTCGTTAATAAAGGCACGCCGCGTTCGGCCGCGGAAGTTTAAAAAAGACCGGCGACCGGGCGGAAATGCAAGGCGCAATCATCATCGCAACGAGTCGTGAAGCCGGTTTTTTTCCCCTAGATCGCTGTTCCGTCGGCCGCATGCACAGACGCGTAATTAAAACACGGTTTGACGATACGCGCTAATTACGATAGAGCCACGGGGCTGTCAGGTGTGGAGTGTTTGGAAACACCTCGTGCAAGCAGCGACAGACGTGACCAGAACCCAGGCCGCGCGAGCGAGAACGGGCGATACGTGGCTGGCAACTTGGCTCAATCTCGTGATTAGCAATTCCCGATAATGATATACATTGACGATTAATGCGCGTATTAAGCGCTCTTTGCGATATTGAGAGAGTCTAGTTAACGAGCTCCGGTTCCCCATCCGTTTCTGGATCGCAAAGTAACTGCAGGCGGTATAAAAGAATGCAGTTAGTTACAGTTAGCGTTAATCAACGGTGAAGCAATCGACTGTAAAGCTCCGCGTGGCCAGCGTTCGTCGGAATATCTCCGTTGTAATTGCAATGCGAATCGCTGTTATCAACAAGCGTACACGTACGTAACTTAGCTGTTAATTAATAACGCTGCGAGCTGGGCCGTGCGGCGAAATGAAATAAGGAAGAATTAATTATAGTCCACCGATTTTTCATTCAAGCTGCTGCGGAATATATTAAATGTCTACGCAGCCAATTAACGCCAATGCGATGAATAATTCCGACTGGTCAAGTACGGTTCAAGCCTAGCGATTACAACATTGATATGTAATCGCGCGACTGTACGTTAAGTAATTATGTAAAAAAATGCGACAGATCGTTAGCGAATGTTTGATTGAGGGTATTACACGAGTGGGTTACGCGAGCCCGGGACACAGCGTTATATAGCGTTAATTAAATTTAATCCGCCTGCCGCGGTAAACGTGGTCATTATTACGAGTTTGCAAAAGACGCGTGACTCACCGGCGATCAAATCGCCGCGTTGGCCAACGAAATTCGCGCTGTTCGCGCTTTCGCAAGTCTCTCAAGGCCGCGGCCGTTCTCTCCGGGCCGGCGGGAATTTTGTATACTTTTAATAAGATATGTATTATCTTATCGAGTCGATCTGACAATGAGTGAATCGCCGACATCTGCTCGGTAACGTGAAACTTTCGATGATCGCGCGAACGACGGTGTTGAATAATGTACACGGAAGGGAAAATGTAGCTGCCGTAGCTAGAAACTGCACGTGGTGCTTAGATTTCAGTTGTAAAGTATGGACAGCTGATGTTTAGTTGCGACAGCTAAGTATTTCGCTACTGTGCCTATTGTATTAAGCCTATCACACAATGCCAGGCAACAGGCAACAGGAACAGGGAATAGAATTTCTGACGCGTTGGATTGGTTGGTAGAAAATTTCTGACGAATCCAACGCGTCAAAAATTCTATTCTCTATTCCTATTGCCTGTTGCCTGGCATTGTGTGATAGGCTTTAGACGCGACAGCAAACCGTTTGCTGCGCTTTAGAAATTTGTGGCTTAGCCAGTAGCTGTAGCTTCGCTACGGTGGCGAAAATTCTTTTTTCAGTGTAGTCGCGATTCGTCCAGCACCGACTAGAAAAATTCAGGCGTCGCGCGCAAGGAAATTGCACACGGGGAGACCGATATGGTTACCACGTGTCTAACTGGGACTGGCACAACCTCAGTAAATAGTAACATTTGGGACAGCTATGGTACATCTGTGATTGTCATATCCAACATTGGTAAGATAAGTGGTGGAGGCAACTGTATGCGTTTTGTGCAGCAAACTTAGTGAACGTTGCAACGCAAAACAATGTAGATGCCCCCACTATTTACGAAGCAACATTTTAATTTTAGTTCTTTCTGCCTTAGCCAGTCTTCCCGTGCATCTTCACTTTCTTCCCCGAACATTTCTCGACCGCCCGTCCCGCTTTCTGTTGCCCCGGACACTCTAATCGGATGGCAGAACAGATGGCAGCGACGATTTCGCAGCAAAGTAGGAAATTCCTGGCCTAGAACAGCCTAGTTTATATAAACGGGTTAACAGCTGTTGCGTTACGTCGTCAACGACGGCGATAAAGATGCCCGCCGTCCTGCGGAAATGAATTTTCATCCGTCGCGAAAGCGGTGGACGGATTCTTCGACGCCGCGGGCGTCGAAATATCGCCCGAAGGAGAATGCAGACACGGTCACGTCTCTCCGATACATATATCTTGATCGCGTTTCTCAGCGAGACCGTGCGAGCAGCGGCCCGGGCGGGCGTAATATTTAATTAAACGACGATCCACGTTAATGAGGCACTCGGGCGCAATAACAGAATATTACAGGCGATGCCCGACGTGTAATTTGCCAGCCGCGCGCATTGTCGGTGCGCGCACACGCATTTTTCTCATCGCTCGACTTACTTTCCGCGGAATGATGTTAGCGCGGGAGAGACGGCGACAAAAATCGGGTCAATCGCGCCGCGGAAAATCGAGGGAGGCACAAGCCAACGGCAGAGAGCCCAGTTTCCTCCGCTATTGTCCCCGGCACAGTGTCGCGAAAATGTATTGTGCGCCCTTTCTTCCAGCGGTAAACCGCGCGTCGCGCGGAGACCGACTTATCGTACATGTCAAACCGCAACGCGACACTCGGCGATGGCGACAAGAGAGCGAAGTGCTAACTTTCCCGGGGAAGGGAAGATAAAAAGAGGAGTATATTTTTCTTTTCTTTTACGGGAAACCGGAGATAACGCAAGATCTCAGCCGCGTGGCCTTACAAACGATATTCCTATTAAGATCCATTCAGAACGGAGAACGGGGAAATAAGATACGGTCTCAGAGATAGGGACACTGTTCTCCAATTACACGAGGTACGTTTAATGCAATTCCCTTCTAATATATTCGGTATTAAGTAACCCCCGGGTAAGTCGCGTCGGAGGGACGACTCATCGCGACGGCACCGCCGCGTCTCTCTACGGTTGCCCCGCCGTCTGTAATTGGGAGACGGCGAGACGGTGAGACAACCGGCGACGCAACCGCGCCATTGTGGGTGCGCGTGCAACGCGGCCGGGAACCCCGTTATCCTCTCCTTCTCGCGGAGACACGTCGCGAGAGATGCAATTAGGCGAACAATGAGAGTATCGCTCGCGGCTCCCAAACCGTAACGGCGGATTTCTCTAATCTGCGCCCCGATCTCCCCCGCCGTCCCCGTTTTCTCGCGCCTCGCGACAACGGGGCCCGCGCCAGCGTCGCGACGCCGATTCCTTTTTCATCCCCGCCTCTTTCGTGTTTCACCCCGACGGGCGGAGACATCAACGACCTCGCGCGGATCTCGGATCGGTATTTAACGGCGCGGAAACGACGTTCGCGGACGTCCCCGCGGCGTTACGGTGTTCCGCATCGGGCGGAGGAAAAACGAGCCTGAGAAGGGAACGAGAGGGGGGGGATAACAATCGCTCTAATCGTCGCTTAACGGTACCCAAGTGTTAACTTTCTGATTACGGGCTGGGCGATATTACTACGCACCCTCGGAAAGGATTTCTGTTACCGAGACAAA
Organism: Vollenhovia emeryi; assembly: GCF_000949405.1. NCBI lineage: Eukaryota > Metazoa > Arthropoda > Insecta > Hymenoptera > Formicidae > Vollenhovia > Vollenhovia emeryi. The sequence continues at coordinate 1,349,046 of NW_011967239.1, read as the reverse complement.
AACCGTTCTTGACGCATCTCTATTTCTCACAGCCTCATTTAGTATAAAAATAAGACGATATCGAAATAAAATCAATAATTCTTATTCTCCTCTGTCGAATTAAAAAAGATTGACTTACTATGTCGAGACCAGAGTAACTTACTACATATAAATGTAAGTTTGTGTAGCCTTGCGTTTAGAATAAATTTACTCGACAAAAGGCGATACATACTATCGTTTTATTCTAGATTTGAGAATTTTTCATTTAAGATTAAAATACTCCTTTCTCTATAGTAAATATGATTAGCGCTATGTCGATCCTATTTTACGATACATTGAAGTGCAATAGCATTGGATCCGGAAATTTTTTTCTGTAGGTGCATGTCTATTTCCCGAAGCGATAGGCTCCATGCATTAAGACCGTGCAGTCGCTCGAGTCGTTTAACGAGTCGATCTTGCCTTATCTTATTTTTCAAACGCGGGGAGGAAGCAGGAAACCGTGGATTATCGCTACGGCTGAACGAAAACGCCGTATCTCGATCTCGGGATTTTAACTTTCTACGATTCAGGGAACAATCACGCGGCAATTACCGGCGTTTGAGATAATTCCTTTGACCGAGTGCCCGCGGGAAACGTTCAACGCGCGAATAGTTATTAGAAACAATCCTACTGCGTCGTCTGCAGTCGGATGCGATTGTCGATCGGATGCAACGCTTGGAAACTCGGGGAAGATCACTCCTTGCGGCGGTTAGAATACAGAAATCTCTCGCTAAAGCCAACGGCACACGATACTATTTTTCCTACTGGATCGCTTACGAGAGCCAATCAGGATTTAGTCACCCGATCTTTCCAGTGGGGAAAAATAGTATCGTGTGCCGGTGGCTTAAGTTTCTTTGAAAATATAGGGAAAATAGTATCGTGTGCTTTAAACAGTAAAGCCAACGGTTAAAGCATAGTTTTAGATGATCAGGTGACCTAAAGTTAAATCCTGATTGGCTCTCGCAATCCAGTTTGGAAAAATATTATCGTGTGCCGTTGGCTTAACTCTTGAAGATCGTCGCGTGGAGACTATGAAGCTTCCCCTGACTGTGCTTTTCTCCGACATTTAATTTTTACCCGCAACTTCCGTGTATAAAATTGTATTAAAACGTTACTTATTTTCCGTTTGAGGATCAAGGAGAGAAAGGGGCGAGGCAACTGTTTTTTTTTTTTACCGACAATGAGTTGGCCTTTCGTTTTATTAATATTAACGAAGAGCGACGTAATTTATTCCGCCTTTCTAATCCTACTTTAAGGGAAAAAAACGGGAGACGCGAAGCAAGTATAACAATTCTCCTCCATTGTGCCGGCGCCGAATAAAACGTGGAAAAAGCGGCCTCGCTGCCGCGCAACCGTACGAGACAATCGCGCGGCACAGCTGACGGCTCTGTAAACGCGACCATTGTACGGTCACGCGGCTAAACAAGAGCGCAGGGGAGAGTAAAGAGGGTAGAACGTTTCTCGAGGGGTTTCGGCCTCTAACGGTCTACTTTTTTCGAGGCCTTCCGGTCCGCTTCGCGGCCGGTCCCGCTCGTCGTTTCCCGGCCGCGCGCTGACTTCTTCTCGCTCGCGCTTCTGCAATTAGCCCTGCGTGGCTGCGGACTATTATTGCGTACCGATGCGGACCGCAGTGCTCGCTCCGCGGCCTGGAACCGGGCCCCTGAAGAACGAACTGGGTCAGGGTGCTGTTCGGGAAAGAAACCTAAACGATAACGGTTCCCCGACGCGGACGGAATGATCCTACGCTGCGAAACGCCCGTGCGTTTCTAGGCCTCTCCCGTGCGATTTTTGCATGCCAAACTTGTAGAGGATAAGCAACGGCTAAGGACCAGTTTCACAAACATCAGTTAACTGGAGTTCAGTCGACCCCCTGTCCCTTTCCATCTTATTATTTAAGAAGAGACAGAGAGAATCAGTTAACTTTCGGTTAGCAGTTAACCGACGTTTGCGAAACCGGCCCCAAGTACGTTACGCGAAAGCTAAGAAACCAAAGAGAACGCCGATGCCGAACGAAAAACCGCGAGCGAAATTAAATCGCTAATCCCGCGGCTGGTATCCCAACACTCGCAAATCGACTTTCGTTGCGCAGGAAAGGAGAAGAGGAAGAAGGAGAGGGAGAGAGAAAAGACAGAGGGATATCGTTTCCTGACACAAAGAGAAATTCTCGAACTTCGTGACCGAGCGAATTTCCTTTTCGTAGGCGCTCATGCGAGGCACGAGAGACCCCGGCGGAAGTATAACAACTAGATAACGACTCGAGAGCGCTGGCCTGCCGGCCCGAGAGGGGGTTTATAAAAAAAAAGGCGACTTTTCCTCGCCGGAAAAAGTCGGGAGGGAAAAGTCGCGCTTCCCCTGGAGGCATCGCGTCGATTATCTCGGCCGGGGCCCACAGTCGGCTGATCGCGATGCTCGCGTGCGCTTACGTTTCTTCGCTCCGACGCGAGAAACGTCGTTTAACTCGTTATGGCATACCTGGGAAAGCTCCAGGACGCGTACGCGAGCAGGATAGGCCGAACGTGACTTCATTTACATCACATTCCGTTTCTCTCTCCGCTCGAAACCGCCGGCCGGAACCATTGTATGCTCTTTCGTTGCGTAACGAATTCTGCCACCGTCCATTGGAAACAATGGATTACATGGAATTATCTCGGCTGTATTTATATTGTGTCCCCGCGCGTAATTTCATTTCGCTATTCTCGCCGCTCCGGACTGGACACGAAAGTGAATCGCCGCGCGCGCCTCGGTCCTTGTATGTACGAATTTCGAAAGTGAGAAAGACAAAAGTCGAGTGTATTTCCTCCCGGAATGGGCCTCGATTATTCCACTCTGTCTTCATTTGGACCTCGGAGCTTGAGGCCCAGATGAACAAAACGAATTGTAAACTTCAGAATACCACCGTGTCTGGCAAATTTTTATGTTGAAACTCACCACGTTTCGACCATGGTTTTTGGTTCTTTTCAAATGATAATTGTGTCAATAATTCCGTACGGTGAATCAAGAGAACTGGTCTTGGTTTCGATGGCCGGAACGTTGCGAGTTTTAGCATAAAAATTTGCCAGACATGGTCAAGTAGTAGTTTGAGGTTTTTAATTACTTCTGGCGACTTATAAGATTCCCTCCAGTCATTTAAAGCAAATTGTGCTTAACCTTATTGTAATCCTCAAAGAGAATGTAATGAAATATTTCACCCTCCTTGAAACCTCGTAGATCGAAAAGAGTCTATACACAGAAAAATATATACTACCTGCAAGTAAATATTATTTGTTCCAAGTATTTGATAAGTTTATATATCCGCAAATCTATCATAATGTCGTCGCAAGTGTTATATTTACTCAAAACATATTCTGGTTCTTAGTAAGTCTAGTACTTGAAACAAGAATACATAGAATTATTTGAAGCAAAACAATTTTGTTTCTTCTGACTTTATTAAAAGAAGCATACGGAATTCTTCCACAAGTTTTCTGATTTTCTTCAAAGAAGAATAAATTCTTTCTTTGAGTATAAGATGGCAAGCTTTTCTAAGACTAGTAACAATTATTAAGAAAATATTCTTTGTTGGAGCAAACTATTACTTAAACGGAATAAAATAAACTGAGTAATTACTTTTCTTGACTGTACAATAAACCAAGCCTCTCTTGATTACACTCGCATTGGCCTCTCTTCTGCCAGAAGGGAAATAACGGCTCTTTTCAAGCCTATCTGAGATCAAAGTTTCCACATATTTTGTCCGACACGAAAGTCCGACCTCATTGCTACCAATTGACAAATTATACGAGGCTAAACCGAGGCCGAAACATTCGACTCGGGCAGCAGGTTGCTTTTCCCGTTCATTGAGAGATGGAGAGGAAGGATCAAGAGACGAGAACCGCGTTATGAAAAATAAACTGGCGTTCCCATCGACGTAATGCCAATCCGCTCTTTCTCGCGCCCTCGAACTGAAGCGCGGGACGCGCCAAAGTCGACCGTGACAGTCTAATTAAGCGTCCCGCGCCTAATTAGCGCATCCCGAGGTCAATGGGTGATCTCGATTTTTCGCCGCGGCTGCGGATGCGCCGCGGATTCCCAGGTCGACGACGCAGAGGTGCGAGATAGGCGTGCGAAACTCCGGCGGCTTTCTCAAAGCGCGAAGAAGCGCAGACTCTGCCGCGCCGCGTCGCGTGCGCAACGCTTGCATATATGTTTTATATATACGTACAATACAAGACCCGCTTTTTATCGCCGGCGCGAATCGGTTGCCGAGCACAAGTCCGCTTTCAGACGACCAATTATACAACCGCGAGCACCGTCCGACTCGGCTCCGGCTTTCGTTACGACTCGCGATCGCGACCCATTTCTTTTCTCGTCTCGCAAAAGCAGAGATGAAAGTGTAGCTTTGACGAAAGCGCGCATTTCTGTCCGCATTTTGATCGCCGGGCTCCGGGGCGAGGGCTCTCGGGTGGTTTTCTCGGTGATAGATGACGAACCGCAAATGATCTACGGTCTGTCCGCGCGGTAATTAACGCGATCGTAAATCAGGTGGTAGGAAAGCGGCGTAAATACGCGGCTCTCGAAGTTTCCCTCTGACTAACAAACGATCTCGAGCACATTTAGCGAAACAAATGGATTTTTTCTCAAACGTTTATCGAGGAGTCAAATACTTTCGCTCCTCAATCGAATTTTAATGAAACACAAATGCAATTGCATCTTTATCTATTTTATGATATAATTGGATATTTATGTTAATATTAATTATATATAATATTATATAATAATAATTAACGCTATCGTCAATCAGGTGGAAAGCGGCGTAAATACGCGGCTCTCTAAGTTTCCCTCTCACTAACAAACGATCTCGAGCACATTTAGCGAAACAAATTGATTTTTTTTTCTCAAACGTTTAGGAGTTAAATACTTTCACTCCTCGATCGAATTTTTATTAAACACAAATGCAACTGCATATTTATCTATTGCGTGATATAATTAGATATTTATATTAATAATAATTGTACACGCGATTTTAGGAAAGTGTCAGCTGTGATCAGCCGCGCATTTATTAGCGAGAAACTTGTTGACAATTGCGTATGTAAAATTCACGCATGATCGATGTTTCGCATGTGACTCATTAATTATACACGCTTGTAATGTGCCGTTCGGCGTAACTGATAGCGAGTGACGAGTCAGAATGGGTAGGAACGACGCGTACGTTCCATCGGCAATTCGCGATGCCTTCAACCGGTTCGAGTTGTATAAGGGACCGCGATTATTCCATATACAAGCGTGGCGAGTTTAATTAAAGACGAAACCGGAAGCATTAGATGGTCCCCGCCCTCGGCGCTCGCTCTGGAACGTGCTATCGCGTTCACGCTTAATATTTTACGCACGCAACGTGCGTTCGAACGACGATCGCGAATAAACACGCTCGCACATAGACGCGGCGTCATAGATAACGGCGTGACGTCAGGCAGGTGCAGGTGCACGCGCACATTTAATTTGCATGGTGACGCAATTCTTACTCACCGCCGTCGATTAAATATTTCGCGAATGTTGTCGTGAAAAAGAGAAATGTTCGAGGAGCGGGCGAACGGTCCTACAGTCTTATTCATTAATGCCTGGGCCTACATTTTTATCATCATTTTTCTTATTTATGCAAATCACCGAGTTTCAAGACTGACGAGAATGACGAATTTTTATTGCCAAATTTATTAACATAGAACGTCCAAGTAGCTGACGGAGATTCGAGAAGTGAGAAGCTAGAGAGTTTTCCGGTTACTTCCTCGCATCACGTATACCGCACGGAACGTTCGAAGAAATTTGTCCCCGCCGGAAAGGATAATTATATCCGGAAGTAAGAAGGGAGTCACGTACTGTCATTTGGAAGAAGGTAGCTATCTCGTCGGTCGCATAGTTTTTGCAGGGACATTATTGTGAGTGTCACGGAATGAAGCTTTTCCTACATTCCTTCTTCTCTGGACCACCCTGTATTCTTATTTTAATATTTAACTGTGGTCAAATTAAGGACAGGGATTCGATTCTTGAATCATTCGCAAAAGAATTGTGTGCGGAAAATCTACTCTTACAGAAAGATTACACGGTGATTGACTATTTGCATGATTTTCAGCCAATCGCCTTGCAACTTTTCTGTAAGAATTTTCGCTTGCGTTTCTCTCGCGAGTGATTCAAGAATCGAATCCCTGGTCGTCGTCAACTTTCTTTCGAAACAATCGGTACGCTCTCTTGTAAATTCAAGACACTTATGCATCCTGACATCGAGTGAAGAATCTAAATGGAAGACTTTGCGGTCTAAGACTTTTTCCCGTCAAATTTCCCTACACCAGTGTATTTTACTCTATGCATTTATTATGTACTCATCGTAGTATATTTTTATTTAAATATTTAACTGTGTGGTTGTGCAATACGGATTCAAGCGTAATTTCCGTGTTTTTGTTCTGTATTGCAAAGCGAGCACGAAGACCTATAGTATATTATATAAAAATGATCCATTTCTCTAGCAAATCTCTTGTAAAAAATGCATGTGATACATACAATTTAAGGATTAATTTACTTATTGTATGTCAGATAACGTTAGCAGACTTTGATTGCTAACGTCTTCGCGAAATTTGGGAGAGAAAGGTTTTAGAGTTGCGTCCAATTATTATTATTAACTATTACTATTTATTGCAACTATTAAGAAACTGTTGATATTTAATATGTAACAAGTTCGTTTCTTTAGATTGCCAGTATTACTAATAAAATTTCAAATTTCAATCGACCTCGGCTGGCCACATTTATTAAATTAGCTTTCGCAAGTTCCCACTTGATAGCCGAGTCGAAATTTTGGCCCTATGTTGAACCTTTAACTCTATTATATACACAGAAAAAACATAAATGTCAAATAAACTCTTATATACTTAAATTAACGCGTTCATTGTTTCGTATATACGCAACAATCTATAATCTTCTTTGAAGCATTTAATAATCTTATATTCCAACAATATTACAGTCTTATTTAAATACTATAATTGTCACTTCAAGAATACAATATGTAATTTTACTCTAAGAAAATTATAATCTTCGATTTGAAAATATGTTATCTCCTATTCAATATTATTTCCTTTCCATTCAAGGAAATTATTTTTAAATAATAAGTATATTCTTTTAAATAATAAGTATATTTTCTTTGATTGAATTCTATAAAATTGCTTCATTCAAGAGCGTTTTCTTCGTTTAACGCAATATAATCTTATTTCAAGATTTTCACGTTGAAACTAAACATATTTTCAAAAGAAGAATATTATTTTTTTCTGTGTAGTAGGACAGTAAAAGAGCTCGAACTGCAGGTACAAAATTTACTCCTACTTAAAAACTGATAGTGTCGGAAATTTCTACCTTTGCCAATTTAGCAGGTCCTTTTAAGCAGGAGCTGAAGTAAAATTTTAGAATTAAAGATTCAAGGGGGGAGCAAAGAAATGTACGGTCATCAAAGTAGGTTATTGTTGGTCTATGTAGGTGTATAGATCAGCTAAGTAGATGTAAATTATCCTTGAAAGTGTCGACATAGTATTTCGACTCGGGTAAGGACCTAAACCACAGGTCGAAACGTTGTGAGAGCTAATTTAACAAATGTGGCCAGGTCGATTGAAGTGTGAAATTTTAACATGTAACTCCAGAGACTGATTTGGAGGCTCGTGCCTTCGTTCGCCGCATCGTGTCTCACAAGCAGTGCCATCGCGCTCGCCGTAACGGGTAATTGTCCAGATCCGATTTAAAGGGCACGGGTAGGCGCGGGCCTTCCGCGCTAGGAGGTCGAAAATAAGGCGACAGGCAGAACGCGGAAAGATAGGGGAACGTGGGTAGGCAGGCGCAGGCAGAGCGTAGTGCCGGGCATTGTCTCCGGGGCCGTTGGTTGTTGCTTAAGTGGCTTGTTTCCACGCTTTCGTGGCTCGCCGCGGTCGCCGGTAGGAATCGCGCTGTCCGTGTACGAAGCGCCGGGTGCCGCGGGGACGCTTATTATTAATAAGCCGCGGTTACGCCAACGGGCTTTGAATTAAATAACACCTCTGGTAGAGCGAAATTCGACAACGCGGACAAAAGGAGGGAAGCTCAATTGGGTAAACAGCATTAGTCGTGACCGAGCGACCGTGTTGCCGCAATCTAACTCTGTCGCAATCTCTGGGAGAAGCGCGATGATGGAAAGAATAGAAACGCTCGAGGAACGATGGAGATGGAGTCGCGCGTAGATCCGACGCGTTTGGACCGAGGCTCCCGTGAGCTCAACGCGGCGCGTCGCTCTCGCTCGTCGAAAATCGACCAAGTGCAGGCTGCAGTTTATTAAATGGCAAGCCTGAATGCTAACAGGCCTGTGTCCACGACGCTGGTCCAAGTTCTTGATCCAAGCTTTTATGGAATAGTCGCAAGTTGATCGGCTGCACATTTCTCGAAGTTAGAACTTGGTCCAAGTTCTAGCATCGTGGACACAGGCCTTACGAATCGCGAGGAGGAGGAGGAGGGCACACTTGGAATTCAATCTTGCGTCCCGTGATCAGATTTCGACGAAATCCGCGGAGAGACGTACGTTCCTATCGATATCCCTTTACTGTTTTTTTTTTAATTTCCTTTCCCTCGTTCTCGCTCCTCGCGGAGGAGCGAATGGTCGCCGTCAGAGAGCTTACATGCAATGCGATAATAATACCCGGTGGTAAATGAACAGCCTGGCATCCGAGGCGGACGCGGGTAACCCTAACCGTCTCGCTTGGCCGTCTCGACGGCTTCACGAGACGGCCGTCGTGTCTCTCGGAAAGGCACAAAGAAAGAGGAAACGAGACATTTAAGGTAATCATATGCAAACAGCCGTGAAATAAAGCCAATTATATAAAATAAGAGAAATTGCGTTTATTTTAGCGACGAGAGGCGACACGTTAGGAGAAGGGGACAGAGAGAAAGATCGCGTTGGTAAGGCACTTGGGTGAAATCCCTAAGCTCGGCAGTTTCTAGGCGATTAATTTAATTAATTAATTAATTTAGAGCCTGGACCAGGTCGTGCACCGCTAATCGCATATCTCGCGCGAAACGTTTCGGTTTTAATATCGGCGAATAGTATTAACAATTGGTATTATTTTGACACTTTTAAGGATAATTTACACCTACTTAGCTGATCTATACACCTACATGGACTAGCAATAACCTACTTTGATGACATTACATTTTTTACTCCTCCCTTAAATGTTTAATTCTCCAAATCCACTTTAGCTCCTACTTAAAAGGACCTGCTAAATTGGCAAACGTAGAAATTTCCGACACTATCAGTTTTTAAGTGGGAGTAAATTTTGTACTTGCAGTTCGAGCTCTTTTACCGTCCCTCTATAGAATAGAGTTAAAGGTTCAGCATGGGGCCAAAATTTCGACTCGGGTAATGTTTCCTAATTGACGGATGATACGAGAATCCTTCCGATCCGTTTAGTTTCCGAAATTCGCTCGATTTCGCCGTCCGTCTCTCGTCCGCGTTTCGCGAATGGTATAATACGAGAGACGAGGCGCAGCGTGCATTTCCGATCTTTCCGGCATCGAGTTCCGCGTTATTTATTGTCTTATGTAATCGGCGCGCTGCATGCTCGCGTACGTCACGGCAGCAAATTTCCCGCAGCCGGCCGGCGTAATGTTGGAAAGCGGACGGTGCCCGTTAAACACGAAGGTGAAAATTTCCGTGCGCGGCTGGCGTTAGCAATGCCTTTGGTTAAATTTCGCGACTGTTCGCCGTTCGGGTCTTCGGCCGCGCCGTTAAGAAGGTAAGTGCCGGGGTAAACCCTCGTTCAGGGTATTTGCGGATCGACGTTTGCCACCGCGACACGAGTGACTGGTAATTCGCGGTAATGCAGTCCAATTTCCATCGCGTTCAACGACGCGTTAAATGGCATGGTCCGTGCGTTCGATACGATCGCACGGCGGACGCATTCAGCTCTATAAAATGACACGCGCGACGTTTCCGTTGTTGAAAGGTTTCCAGGAGCCTACGCCGATGCCGCGGCATGTGTCTCCAGCTTAAATAGACAGAGACGCCTTATCTCTTCGTACAATTAACAGTTTTATCGATCAGATAAGACACGTTGCGAAGTGATAAGCTCGTTAATGCTAATAGCAGTCCCTGATAGTCGCTCGCGTGGCAGACTCTCGAAGAAGGTTGTTTGCGCGGTCAGCGAGTCATTTCAGGTTTCCCCGTCTGTTTCGTCATAAAACTAAGCAACAATGTAATAAGATATAAACCCGAAGGAAGGAGGATTAACATTCGCGAAAGTGGAGCACGAGCTGGGTTGCAACGCGCGCGTAGCGCTGCAGCGCCGTTGCGCACGTGCAACGAACGGGGATTGCATTATGTATAAACGGAGCAGGCTCTCTCGGCGTAGTTCTCCATTAAAAATATTATTCCCCGCGCCCTTCCTCGTGCGAGGTTCGATCCCGCGGGCGTATCGAAAGTAAAGATACACCTCGTTAAATCGGAGACCCCGCTTCTAATTAATTTTTATATTTAATAAACGCCGAGCGAGTGATTACGTAAGCGAAAGATTATCTCCTAACTGTTGCCGCGGACGATAAATTACTCTCTCGTATAATGTATACATATAGTTGTACACTTGGCGCTTGGGAGAAAACGCTGAATTATATTTATTTTCATAAATCTCTCTTTTGCCCAGCGTCTCATATAAACGCGTGACTTGTGCTTCAGTATTTTCTTTTTATTGATGTTTCTATTATTTGTCTGTTTATATATATTGAACGAATGAGAGAATTTTCTATATGGAGAAGGGGCCGGTATTCTTGGCCCGTTCTCCTTTCGAGATCATCTAACGTCTCGAAATGTTAATGCAGTCGCTCAGCGACTGCACACCTAGAAAATATAATAGTTTCTTTGAATTTCGACCTTGTCAGACTTTCGTTTAATTTCAAAGAGATGATTTCTTCACCTTAGCCAACGTTTTATTCGACTGAGACCGGAAGCTCTGAGAGAACTCACGTCTATTTCTTCAAATCCAGCGAAGTGTTTTAACAAAAGCGAGCGAGAGCTTGGTGTAGATTCAAAGAAACGTGCTTACGACGTGTCTCACTTGTTTAGCTTAAACAAATCCTTTCCCGGGCGATGTTTACAACACAACTTGCGACGATCTCAAAAACGGGCTACGAATATCGTCCTGAGTATACGTCACTTAGTTTCTTGAAGCGATAATTCGAATGTGCGAAACGAACGAGATTGCTTTCGACAATGTGTGTACTCACTTCCAATTTGGCGGAGTACTCCTCGGCCAAGGCCTCGGCCTGCTTCGTCAACTCCTGATTCCTCTCGAGGAGAGCCTTGCCGAGCTCGGCCGCCAGGACGAGGTCCCTCTCGCGCTGCTTCAGCAGCTCGGCGGGGTCCTGCGCGAGGTCCTCGTGGTCCAGCGAGTGCCTCCTCGCCTGGAGATCCGATATCATGTCTTCGAGAGCGTACGGCTCCGTCTGACTGTCTTTCTTCGGCAGCATCGCGAATTATTTGCGTTCCTTCCACGGCGCGGCACGGCGGAACGTCGCTTGTGCACCGATTCGCGGCGGGAACTCGCGATTCTCGATCGATGTACGACGAGGGAGGAGGAAACCGCGTCAGGTGGGCACAACAACACGTCAGGTGTATTCGACACGGACGGCGGGCGCAGCGCGATAATGCCGGTGACGTCTCGTCACGATCGGTTCTCCACCGTGGATGTCGCACGCTCGTGCGTGGGCAGCGTCAAATTATCGGGCGCCATTGATTAGCTGAAATCAATCGATTACAGATTTTCACTTTCGTTGCGACTGAAGCGCCGCGCAGGCGATACGACGTTAGAATTGCTCGGCGAAATTAAACGAAATTAAATCCGATGGATTAGACCCGACCTGAGGTGTGTACACGCCTCATATATTTATTGCTCCCATGTAATTCCCTGCTCCCAATTTATTATTATACAGTCACAAATTTTGTTTTCTTCAATTTTGTATTGGATCTGATGGAAGCTTCGGCGCACGACGAAGAAACAATTTCTTTCAGAAAAGTACCGGCAGGTTATCGCGTTAACGATAAGACGCTACAAAAACGAAATACGTATTGTACGTTGCTGTAACAATAAGATATCCTTTCGCCGCAATCAAGTGTCCGTACAAATCTCTATAAAAAGCAATTTATCCGACCGTAAATGAATCTTATCTACATCATTGCTCAGGTATATTTCTTCATCCGCAGAAATCTCGACTTCTTTTGCTTTTTACGCAGCGGCGTCTCGAAGCCCAGAGTTCTACAGTGAATCATCAGCTGTACATATACTCGCTTTCAAGAGATTTCAGATAAAACAATCTCTTTCCTTTCAAGCCTTTATCGGAAACGTGAGAAAATATACGCGAGCAAATGTTTGTAATCGATAGCCTGTGCATTTTTCTCCTTTTCTAAACGCCTGTGTCCACGACGCTAGAACTTGGTTCTAGTTTCGAGAAATGTGTAGCCAATCCACCTGCAGCTATTCCATAAAAGTTACAAGTTGATTGGCTAGACATTTCTCGGAACTGCAACTTGGACCAAGTTCTAGCACCGTGGACGCAGACCTTAACGCGGCCATCGCGGCGTACGAGTGTCCGTCGGAAGGAAAGGAACAATATAGATTCGTTTGTACGCCGTATTTTGGCTACTTGAACGGAAACCAAGTCCACGCGTGTTTAGCAATCAACTCCCAACTTAATTTCCGTAAAATGAGAATATTGTACACGTTTATCCTTTTCTGCTTCTTTCGAGATTCGTTCCGCGTTGCAGGAAGAGACCTTGAGGAGCTCGGCGTCTCGAGAGGCCGTACAACCTGTTTCGCTCGAGGAGGAACCGCGCGCGACCCAAAAGCGGCCGGGCCTTGAAGATTCAACAGCCGCCGGCTGTGACGCACTCACCTCTCAGCTCTCGCGTGATCGCGAACGCCGCCGGTCCGTCCCTCGGGCTGCTCTTCCAGGCGCGTCGGGCTACCGGAAGCGGCCGGTCGCCCTGGCGTTGCGCTCGACGTAATCGCGCGGGCGCGCCGATCGCGCCGCCGTTGTCATCAACAGCCCCATCGTCGTCGACGAGGACGGCGACGTTCTCGTTGCGCAACGGGTGCAACGCACCGGTGTGCAACCTCTCCCCGGGGATATCGATCGCGGAAGCGTACGTCCGCGCTATCGATCGACCGGCTATCACCTGGACGGTTTCTTACGCCTCCCGCCGCCCCGCGGCTCGGTCTCGTGCACTCCGGCCCCGGAGGGAGACGGGCTCGAGGATCGTCGCCGATCTTTCCTTGTTCGTAGCAAGGCCACTCGGATGGAAAGTCCAATTGCGACACCGCTCGGGCACGTCCGGTTACGAATTCACTCGCGGCTTCGATCCCGAGGATGATCGATGGCTCTCGACGAGCGCCGCGCCGTCACGTCGGCGATGGACCGCGTGAATCACGGCGCAACGATACTCCGCGGTTCTCCATTTATCCGCGCGAATAACATTCGCTTGAACCCGGCCGAAGGATCGCGGGGAAGATCGACGGCTCTCAGGCAGCCGCGCCGTTTATTTCGGAGCAGCCAGGCGGAGACCTTCCGCGTCGGGGTCGCAGTTCACGAGAGTCTCTCGGCGTGCGTTTCATCTCGCAGCCGCCTCTGCAAGAAAATGAAGAGAAGCTCGGTTTTAGTCTCCCGCAGTCGTCACTCGAATGAAAATAATGATCATTTCCACGGCGCACACGTTCCCGATCGCGGCGTAGTACATTAACATTTTTTTCAGGAGCGGCATCCTGACGTTTCTACGGATGATTCCTCGCTAGTGCGTGACGCAACGCGTTATTTTCGATTAATAAGTCACCCGCGAGAGGCACCCGCCGTGTTTTGCGAACAGACGGGAATCATCCCGAGTCGAAACTTTGGTATTATTTTGACACTTTTAAGGATAGTTTACACCTACTTAACTGATCTATACACTTACATAGACCGGCAATAACCTACTTTGATGACTTTCTACTTTTTTACTCCTCCCTTGAATCTTTAATTCTCAAAATTTACTTGAGCTCCTACTTTAAAGACCTACTTTAATGTTAAATTGGCAAATGTAGAAATTTTACTATCAGTTTTAAAGTAGGAGTAAATCTTGTACTTGAAGTTCGACCTCTTTTACTGTCTTAGGTCCTACCATATAATAGAATTAAAGATTGAACATAGGACCAGAATTTCGACCCAGGTCTCAATCTCCCGAGTCGAAATTTTAGTGCTATTTTGAGACTTTTAAGAATAACTTACACCTACTTAGCTGATCTAAACACAGACCAGCAATAAACTACTTTGATGACTTTCTATTTTTTTACTCCTCCCTTGAATCTTTAATTCTCAAAATTTACTTGAGCTCCTACTTTAAAGACCTACTTTAATGTTAAATTGGCAAATGTAGAAATTTTACTATCAGTTTTAAAGTAGGAGTAAATCTTGTACTTGAAGTTCGACCTCTTTTACTGTCTTAGGTCCTACCATATAATAGAATTAAAGGTTCAACATAGGACCAGAATTTCGACTGGGGATTAGCTGCGTTCGGCGGAAAGGGCTGCTTTGCAACTGTTGTAACATTCGTGAATTCGATTGGAGTATGCTCCTAGATTCAGCCGTAATTGAAAGCACACGCCATGGAAAGCGACTTTTTCCGCTGAACGCGGCCATTCGTTTCGCGCAAACGAGTCGCGGTCACTCGATCGCGCGACTCGAAATTTTGAGACACCGCGAGGTGCCCGTCCGGACTTTCAGGTCGCTCTCGATCCGCCCGGGAAGAGGCAGCGCGTGGGCGGATTTAATCGCGCTGATTTCGCGTGTTCGGCACGCGGGCGCGCGAAAAATCGGCCCCGCGCGAATCGACTGGCGGCGGGCGTGGGTGGAGAACGCGTCGCGCGCGCGATAGAGTCGCAATTGCGTCGCATTATCCTTGAGCGGCGATAAAATATGACGGCGACCGACGGTCACGGACGGCACGTGCGACGGTTCACGTTTTTATCGATTCGCAAGTACGTCCGTCGTCTTCGACCCTCGCGGATGAATCCGATAAAGAGGACGCGGATCCAGGCCGCCCCGACGACGCTCATCGAATTTGATTGACGGTCGCGAGGAAACGACCACGAGCAACCCTCGGCGGTCTCCGTTTGCCCTACGCCAATTAGGGCCAGTTTCACAAACGTCGCTTAATCAGACTTCAGTCAAGTCCCTATCTTTTTCTGTCTAAGGTCTAGTTTCACAAACATCGGTTAACTGCTAACCGAAGGTTAATTGATTCTCTTCTTAAATAATAAGATGGAAAAGGATAGGGAGTCGACTGAACCCTAGTTAACAGTTAACCGATGGTCTGTGAAACTGGCCCTTAGGCTTCACCCGGTTTCAGCGAACGTCGCTTAACATTAGTCTTAGTTTAATTCGTGCCTGTCTCTCTTCTAAAGTAACAGTTGGACAAAGAACGAATTAAGCTAGGCTTAAAGTTAAGCGACGTTGGTGAAACCAGACCTTATTATCTAAGAAGAGACAGAGAATCGATTGACCTACGGTTAGCAGTTGACCGACGTTCGTGAAACTGGCCCTTGGTAAAATGACCCGCGTGAACCACCCGGTTCCCTAATTCTCGCGAGACGAGGGGAAGCTACGTAGGTGCTCCCTGACGGACAGAAGTCCTGGTTGCAGCACTTTTTTTTCTCAATGAGCCTAGGAACTCGAGAAATAGATCGGAAACGCTGAAAATGGTTTCGGCCGTCGAGTGAAACGCCCCTCGGAGAAGAAGATTTTGGGACGTAACCCTCGATCTAGGTGCACGTGCCTAAACTCATTAAAGAAAAAGTGTCACAACCATTCCGTCCGTCGCTGTACACGTTTTCTTCCCCCGTTCCGCTTTCGACAAGTACTCGGCGGCGTCGCGGTAAATATTTATGGCGCGATAAATATTTATGATTTCTTTCTTGAAAATTGAAAGAGGAACGTGCACTGTTCACGACACACGCACACACATGTACACACGCGCACACGCGTGCACCTTCACCTTTTTGCGAAACGCGCGCGCGCGCCAGGATGTGGGAGAGCGGTCACGAGTCCCGCGCACGAACTACCTGCTCGTCGTGGCACGGTCGGCCAGGTAGTGAGTCACTAGCCGTGAGTGGAAAATAAATATTACGGAATCGCACGGCGTGCTCCGCGAGAGCGACCAGCCACGGCTCTCCCACCATGTTGCGCGGTTGAAAGTAATTCGTTCGGCTCGACGCACCCGCTCGCGGCTCGGCCGCCTCTTTGTGGCGACTCGCGCCAGGATGAATCGGCGACAATTTGCATCTTGCCGAGGGAGACGAGTCGGAAAAATGCGGGACCGATAAAAAAAATGACAACGCCGCGAGAGAGAGAGAAAGGAATCGGCCATTAAAAATCCGCCCGTGCCGTCGAGTTAAGCAAATCCCCCGGCTGTAGCTTCGCGTATGTTCGCGAACGGTATTCGAGTCCGATAAAGTTGAATGGGACAAACTTAAGTGTAGGGTAGAGCGAGGCTGTTTCGCTCATTGTCAGTTGAAGATAAAAACGGAGGTGAAAAATATTTTCAGACAACCCGAGTCGAAATTTTGGCCCTACGTTGATTTGCCAATTTAGCATTAAAGTAGATCCTTAAAGTAGGAGCTAAAGTAAATTTGGAGAATTAAAGATTCAAAGGAGGAATAAAGAAATGTAATGTCATCAAAGTATGTTATTGCTGGTCTATGTAGGAGTATAGATCAGCTAAGTAGGTGTAAATTATCCTTAAAAGTGTCTAAATAGTACCAAGATTTCGACTCGGGAGATCGGGACCCAAGTCAAAATTTTGGCCGTACCTTGAACCTTTAATTCAATTATGTAGTAGGACCTAAGACAGTAAAAAGAGCTCGAACTGCAAGTAGAAAATTTACTCCTACTTTAAAACTGATAGTGAAATTTCTACATTTGCCAATTTAACATTGAAGTAGGTCGTTAAAGTAGGAGCTAAAGTAAATTTTGAGAATTAAAGATTCAAGGGGAGAGTAAAAATATAATGTCATCAAAGTACATTATTGCTGGTCTATGTATAGATCAGCTAAGTAGGAGTAAATTATCCTTAAAAGTGTCAAAATAGAACCAAAATTTCGACTCGGGGAAACTGCCAAAAAATCCTTCCTTGCACGAATCGCATGGCCCCTGCCCTGGGAGCTTCTCATCCGAATTTTTCTTCAACTGGGCGAAAAAGCCCCGTTTCACCCCACCCTCTCGTAGACGCAGACGCGAAAATAATTACCGTTGCAGCGAGGCAGGGTAATCCACCCTTCCTATGCAGTTCGGGCGGAGTAGCGGCGCGTAATCAGCCGCGATGTCACCGTGATCTTATCGCAACTCACAGCAATTGTATCCTCCAACGGAGCGTCCTCCGCGCCGCACGCTCTCCGACAATCACCGCTCCGCGGTATCGATCGAAGCGTACCCGAGCGAGCGCCGAAATCGCCGCGGAGCCGAGGCCGAGGAACGGCGAGGACGCCGAACGTGCGGACGCGAATTTCAACGCGCGAGGAGGTCCTCGCGTTAGAATCAGAAAACGGGGAGATGCCACACAAGAGAGAGAGAAGAGGCTCGACGCGCGACGGTCGGTCAGAACCCGAGAGGTTCCGCGCGTTCGTTGGCCGCGCGCGCGGCGGGTAGAACCGATCGACCTGGCGACCTTCCCCTCCGGAGGTGAACTAACGTCTCCCCCGTCTGCGTCGGCGAGCGTGTATCCCCACCACTTGACCCACCTGGTCGAACCACCACCTGACTGAGTCCCACCGAATAATCCGTGGAGCGCCCAACGCGCGCCCATGAGGTTCTCAACGAGACGGGAAGAGCGGACCCTGATAACGATCCTTGCGCGCAAATTTTGCCTTGCTTGAGCTTCGCCCGTAAGGGCAAAGAGCAGAGTGGCCGTCTCGTACCCTTCCTTGCCGGAAATCATTCCACGAAATTCTGCAAAAAGAAATAAAATATACTACAAACTAAAATATAACTGCCAGAATCTAAGAAATTCTACGTAAATTTAAAAAGTGTTGTAAAAGTCGACATGAAAATGCTACAACTGGAACACTCCTGTTAATTTTTGTAATATTTTACAAGTAAGCAGACGTTTTAGTTCTTTGGGATTTTGTTGTTTCTCGACACCCGAGCGAGGAAACGCGTGGCGAACATCTGTTTCCTGGGCAGATGAAGGACGTAAAAATAGGGAAGCGCTGAGACTTGGCATGCAATTTTAGGAGTCGCGCGTCGTCGCGTGATATTCGATTTATTTCATTACGAGAATGCAAAATGGTTGCACCGTCTGGTGTTTCGCGCCGAGTTCTTTCTGTGGCTACTTGTAGGAAACGATTACCATTAACGAGAGAGGCGGATCGAGTTCCGCGTGCTATGCTGCGGAGGACCGCCTCGTCCACCTGTTCTTCCTACTTATCATCCCGCAAATAATGCGGTATAAAGGGAAGCTGGATTTATTCTTTAGCTCAAAATCGAAAGACTTATCGCCAGGAAATTGACAATTCGTCAAGCCAGTACGCTCGAGCAATGTATGGAGATAGAATGCCAGCAACTGAATGCTCTAGCCCTTCGCCAGGAATATGATTACCTGGGAAGCTGGTGAGAAGCTTGAAATACTCGAAGATATCTATATTTTGGATTAAAATGGAAAAACTTGAATGTTTTGTTCTATTTCGAAACTATCTTTAAGCGCTGCATCATTTATGTCGTAAACGACTGAGTCACGTTAGGGATCAAAGGATAAAGGTGTTCCGAGGAAGACAGCTAGACGAAGACGTGGTCTCTTTCGACAACAGATTTGGAAAGAAGCAGTTTTATCGCGTTAATTGAATGGACATTGTATGGCGTGCTTTATTAAATTTCTACCATAACGTTACGTCGCTGGGCTCATTGCTTAGCAACCGGAGGTAACAACAGAAGCGGCTATAGCAGTTTATAGCATGTTACTTACGTTACGGCCTTACAGCTGCCTCTGTTGCGCGGGGTGGCAGATGTCTCTCTCAAATGTCGGCGTCCAACGTCATCGGGGGATCGCGACTGGAGTACGATCCCCACCCCTACATGGATCTTCGTGACCGACGTCTTCCGGGAAACTGACGGCTTTTTCTCCCTTCCTTCTACCTGTCTCCTATAAATTGATCGCAACAAGAAAGTAAGTAGGCGACGTAATAATCTTTGGAACGCTGAGACAATTGTCAGCGATATTAATTAATTTTATTGTCCAGGGACAAGCTTGGCAAAGACGGGACTCCGAGATGGCGTACAAGCAGCAACCGGTCCAGGACGAGCTGGAGCTGGAGACGATGGCGGAGGCCGAGCTCTCGAGGCTGAAGAGGCAATACAGGATAATGGAGAACGATCGGGCGGCGTGCGCGGAGGACGCGAGGCTGCAGCTCCGCAACCAGCGGAACGCGATCGACCGTCTGGAATACGAAAAGGCCGAGCTCGTGCTGGAGATTAAGACCGCACGATCGAAGGCATTCACACGCAGGGACATGGAGATGGACCGGAAGCTGAAGTGCCTGCTGGCGAGGCGCGCCAAGTACACCGAGCTAATAGAGAACGAGAAGCAACAGATAGCCGAGCTTGACGAGCAGATCAACAAGGTTGCTGGTATTGCTAATGTCGAGTCTATGTAGATCTGTATAAGCCGTCAGCAAATAAGGGAAAGGAAGGTAAAACGTAACGTTAGATAGCACATCCTCCCACATATCTATTACGTTCTGCCCTCCTCTCCTCTATTTACTCGCTTCTAAATAGTTTACGCTTAAGAGTGCTTCGTTTTACCTACAGTTTTGCCCGCCTTTTCCCTAATCCAGTTAAAATCAGTAATCCGGTTGACCCAAATACCGATTCGTAGATGTAAGAAAAACAGGACGGGGCGTTTGATGCTACAAGCAACGTTGTTTCGCGGTGATCGATAATGAATGAAAGCGTCGCGACTCGCCGCGGCGAGAGATCGGATCGTCTTCTAAAGCGCCTATTGACGAGGAGAAATATCACTTTCGTCCCGCGGCATCACGTTTGCGACATGAAGGAATGTTGTTGCAGCTTTCGAAGGATGTCGCGGGCATGAAGATGAAAGTACGCACCGACGTGCAGTCGCGGGAGATAGCGGCGCAGCACACGAAGACGATACTCATGCTGGAGAACCGGGTGGAGGTGGCGACCAAGAGGTTCAACCTGGTGATAGCGGAGAACGCGAGGCTGCGCGCCGAGATCGAGACCCTGCTGAAGGAGCGGACGCAGTTCACGCAGGTGTGGGGCAAGCTGATCGGGCAATTGAACACGGGCAAGCAGATCATCAACGATCTGATCGAGCAGGCGACGGTCACGTTCAATCAACGGGACGAGGAGCTCAACAAGATCCAGGCGCTTCGCGAGAGGTGGGATGCAACACGGATTTTCCGCGTCGTTGATCGGTGTCGTACCGTGAAACGTGGTCGACGCGAGCGTACGATAGACACCGGCGATTTACGACGACGTCGCCGTCGCCGATTGACGATCACTCGCGGAGCCGCGAAAGTGGAAACCTTCGTCAGATCGCTGTCCCCGTAAACCATATGATTTTGTTGCCAGCTAAGGCGAGATCCACTCGCCATTCGGCCTGAAACGAATGCCCGATGTCGCCGTTGTCTTTGAATTAGAAACTCGGAGAGCAACGATCGGCGGAGCCAGTGGCGCATGGAATTTCCGCCGCTCGCGCTTTTCGTCCGATGCCGTAACGGTTTCTCGATATTCATTCAGTCGCGGTGTAAATTTTGCGTAATTTTCTGCCGAGCAGAGAGGAAAATTCCAGTGAGCTGAACCGTAACGAGAAGGCGTCTGTTCGCAGGGGTATAAGGGACCTGAAGAACCACACGTCGGAGATGTGCGAGTTGCAACGAACTCTGGACAACGAGATGAAGCTGCAGGAGTTTCTGGGCGTGAAGGGACAGTTCCGTGAGATGGTCGACCTGAACGCGAAGAGGGAGGCCGAGAGGCAGGCCAAGCGGGAGGAGAAGCAAAACAAGATAGCGGCCTTCACGCAAATCTTGCAGACGATCAGGCAATTCACCGGTACCGTAAACCAGGCTCTTGTTTAGAATAATCATTCTGAGACGCGTTCTTCCTCCGTAAAGTGTTCTCGCATTTTCTCACGGAACACTTAAGCTTGCTCCAGTTTTGTACGTGTGATACAACTGAAGATGCAGATGCGTCTTGACGCTTTTATTAGTCATCTAAACTTTATATCCGATAGTTCACGCTATTACGTTAAAAATCCCGGCTTCAATTAATGTGAATGTAAATAAACAGGCGAGCAAGAGATCGACAAGCTCACCGCGCACTTCATCAAGCAAGAGGAGGAGAATTTCGCACTCTTCAGCTACGTCAACGAGTTGAACGACGAGTTGGAGAGTCTTCAAGCGAGAATGGAACAGCTGTCGGTGGCCATCGACGAGGCGCGTGCCCTGAATGTGCATCGCGACCAGCAGCAGGCTGAGACATTGGAAAAGATCGGCAAGGAATTGGAGGAACAGACAGCGTTAGCGGACGCTGCCGAAGAGGATCTCGCTGAGGTTAATGAAAGAACGGTCTAAAACTTTGCTCGTATTTTCGCGATCATCGTTGAATAATAACAAGATGCCACTCTTTAAGTCGCGCCTTTCAAGGATTATCTCATTCTCGGACATTGTCCTTGATCTTAATAAAACGAATTTATAGCTTCGATATCCGCACGGCGACTCGGCAAACCGCAGCCCGAATGCGCAACGATCGATTACTCATGCTTTATTTCAGTGCAACGACGCGATGGATAAGCTGCTGCGGGGGATCGACGGCCTCTTCAAGGCGATACATTGCGACAACTCGCCGATTTTAGAATTGCTGGGCGACAACACCCACGTTACCATGAGCAACGTCATGCTCTACTTGGGCATTATCGAGAAACGTATCACCGAGATGTTCCACAAGGTTTACTGGGTGGACAAGGAGAGCAAAGTTCCGCAGCTGCGACTGGACGAAGAGAGGAAGCCCCGGCTGAAAGTGCCCGTTCTCACTCGCATCGTACCCACCCAACCCTGTGTCCTGTGAGCACCCATTTTATTCTATCGCGTTCCTTTATCCCGCCCTTGAATCCGCATCCTTCCGGTCTATCGACGAGTATCCTCGAGACTTTCCAACATTTAATCTTGAACGTGACGGCCTAATTTCCGTTTGATACTTAAAATAGTTGAGCTCTTTTCCTATCAAGACGGAGAATTAGAAACAGATTCACAGTGAATACAGTACTTAGTTAGTAGATACTTAATCAATATACCAGTGGAAAGATTTTATTAATCGGCGCTAAACACACGTCGAGCACATCCGCGTGTCAACTCCATCTGACCACTTTCACGTCCCGCCGTGCAGCTGCGTGGAACAAGAGCAGATGCAGTTCGTCTCGGAGGGCCTGGAGGTGCCGCTGACACGTGCCGAAGCCATGCAGAAGCTGCGACAGAGGCTCATGGAGGATTACTCGGAGCTGCTTCACAACGTGTCCGCCTGTCACTTACCGGCGGCTAGAAAGATTATGCAAAGACGTTATCAATAAAGGGAATTAACGAAGCGTATTTTCTTCGCGGATTTGCGACGTGACCTTTTGCATCGTGACGACGTTCGCGTGAAAGCTCACGAGGATTCAGTCCACGAGGGGTAGCAGATCGTTGCGAGCGCGACCGCGACACAAATAATAATAATTCTGTATATCGAGTTTTTGAATTGTAACGATTTACTTAAATCCATTTTGAGATATATGTATATAGATTTTACACAAACATCAGCGATGTCATTTTACCAAGCGTTTCATTAATTTACTTGGCCATCGCTCATCCGCCGGCTTTGCGACATCGCTTAATCGCAATCAGTCGCGGTAATGGGATGATAGATACCTCTAGTCGCGATGCGACAAGCCTTTCTCTTCCCGCACCTTCTTCTTGACGGTCTTGATAATTCGCTTCAATTCGAGGATGGTGCGCTTGATGTGGATCAGCTGTTGCTCGACGTCCTCGCTGGCCACCTTGACGGGTATCTCTTTCCTTTTGCAAATCTGCTGATAGATGTTCCAGCAGCACGCCTTCACTTGCGTAAGCTCCAAGTTCTTCGCAGCGGCGGTCTCCTTTATCTTCGATACGATCGTCTCCCATTTCAATGCCTGCGCTTTCGCCTGATCGTACCTCGCTTGCAATTGGGCCAATTTATTATTCAAGCCCATCAATACTTGCGTCTTGACTTCCGTCAAGTGATGCTGCACGTAAAAAAATATCTCTATAACGCACACTCGGCTTTCCAATCTCTTTTTCATTTATTTATTTTACTTTTTAAGGAGAGGGGAGGGGGAATACCATGTGAAAGCCAAGAGATATTAAACTCGTAAAAAATATTCATACGATTGAAAACTTGATTCAAAGTCAAAGAATGGTAGACGCGAGATAGACACGGACAAA
Source organism: Vollenhovia emeryi (assembly GCF_000949405.1). Taxonomy (NCBI): domain Eukaryota; kingdom Metazoa; phylum Arthropoda; class Insecta; order Hymenoptera; family Formicidae; genus Vollenhovia; species Vollenhovia emeryi. The sequence continues at coordinate 1,325,515 of NW_011967239.1, read as the reverse complement.
AAGCGTCATGAAGAAAACAAAGAGAAATCTCTCAAAAAGTTTTCGTCGCTGTTGAATTGTGCTAATTCCAGTTAATCATTAAAATATTTATAATCAATAAGGCAATTAAATTGAATAATTAAAAAAAAAGATGATAAGAATTTACAGGACCACGATGATTCGAGATACGTAAGATAGTTCGAACAATACTATTTCTGTTCCTTTGTCTTCGAGCATCTGAAGGTTCCTGTCTTGATGATCAGACAACGCTTGCCTGGCCTCGACTAAAGTTTCGTAGCGATTAAAAATTTCATTGATCGACTGAAACTCGCCCGTCTCGTTCACGACCCTGTCCAAGTAATTTTGGTACTTCCTGTATTCCCCTACGTTTCGCTGCATTTTATCGCGCGTGTCTCTCATGCAGCGCAATTTCTGCTCCAATTCCTCGATCTAATAAAAAGATTAAAAAGGCAACATCAGTCACGATCGATATATAAATCCTTTTTTTTTTCTGAAAATGAAGCCGCGAGACTCGGAGCTCCTAGCATTTCATTCCCTTTATCGACTACGTACTTCTAGCTTGCATTTCTCCTGGCGCTCGTGCTCCTCTTTGATCTTCTGCTCGGCTCGCTCGCGCTTCTCGACGTTCTCCTTCACGAGCGTATTAAACTTTACGAGAGATTGCCGCAACTGCAATTGCTCCTCTCTCGCGTCCTCCCACTGCTCGTCCACGCATTTACGTTTTATCTTCTGTTCCGCTCGTTTCTCCTTTAATATCTCTTCGACCTCGGCTAATTCTCGACGAGCCCTGATCACCTCTGTCGCCGGGCAAACCCTCGCTCTGTCCCACTCTGGATATTTTCTAACATCGTTTTGTAAATACAATGACGAGAATATAATTTACAATAAATAACCAGGCACATTACAATTATTTTGAAACGTATTAAAGATATAAATTCTACCGTTGTTAAAAATAAAACAAATGCGAGAGTACGTAATTCTATTGTGCCGTCCGCTTCGGATTTTTTTCTCGATTGTCGCAACGAATCCTATTTGGCGCATCTTTATTTTTACGTTTCCTTACATGTCCTCCGATTACTTTTTAACGCGCGAGCCCTCGGTACGTCAAGAACAATCAAGAATACTTCATCGCAGCATTTACAACAGCATTTTCTAATTTTGTTACTTGATAGTCTGACGTTCCTCTTGCTTGGATATAAAGTACTCCGCAACTGCTCTCTGCGAATCGGTCGGGATAACAGCTCTATGCACGAGCTCTCTCGATTCGTCTCGCGCCGCGGCCATTTCTTTCCCTTTCCGAGAAATGTCTTTTCAATAATCGCAATTTTCAACGCGAACGCAAATATCAACGTTGAGAGAAAGAGTGTGTTATATGCTAGAAAAAAAAATGTCAAAGAAGGAAGCACATGTATCTGCCATGCACGACTAATCGACCAAACAAAGTGAATGCAGTCACGCGCGCGCACACACATACACACGAGCGCAAGAGAGAAAGAGAGAAACTAAGAACACGTGGCGGGCGCGTAGTGGGAGGGGAAAGTCGACGGCAGGGGAGGCATTGTTGAAAATAACGAACCGAGTTTTATTCATATCGTACACTTTATACAAGAGCCTATAATGACCTTATTAAAAAAAAAATGCATGGCTATATTAGCATATATCGCGCGAGTTTAAGAGGGACGAGGGGAGGGAGAGGGGGAGGGAGGCGAGATACGGGCTGGCGAGAATGATAAAAGTATATGCGCTTCACGAGTGGACTTCCTGGCCGAGCAGAGAAAGTTGCTTGAGCAATTGCTTGGCGTTGATGAAGGTCGTGGAGCCGTAGATGACTCGTTTGTTCACCCCGGCTCCGCTTCGTTGCCTCACATAGTCCACCAGGTTCTGGTACTCAATGTAATTGCCGCCGCCGACGACGAAAACTATCACGTCCTGGAACGTCGGCCGGTTCTTGGGCATCTGCTCGGTGTGCTTGAGCTGCTTCGGGTCCAAGTAGAGGTAGTCCTCGGTACGCGAGGACTGCTTGGACTCCATGAGCTCGTCCACTATCTTGGTGACGGGCAGATTGTGCTTCTTGACCACCAGATTCTTGACGCCCTCCATGACGAACGACGAGCCCTGATTCATCAGCTTGGAGAACATGCTGACCGTCTTGGTGCCGCCGCCCTCGTAGCTGCTCTGGATCTCGGCTATCCTGGTGTAGTTACGGAGTCGCTTTACGTATACCAGCGGGTTCAGGTCGCAGCCGGCCGCGGTCAGCGCCGTCTCCAGCCTGCCGTAGTCCGCGTCGGACATGTTGGTGCAAATGAAATAAATAATGGCGAGGCGCAGCTTGTCCTCGGGGGTGCCGCAGTCCGGGTCGCCGATGGTCTCCAATACGCTCCGGTCGAGCGTCTGCCTGCTCATGATCTTCTCCTCCAGCTCGAAGAACGTGTCGAGCCGCCTGGACTTGATGGCGTTGAGGATACCCGTCGCCACCGACGTGTGCATGTCGATCAGGCGCTTCATCTCCAGGAGCTGCGGCAACGAATTGACGGCGCTCGTCAGCCGCGCCGTATTGTTGGACACCATGGACAAGGCCACCTCGCTGTCGTTGTCGATGCCCATGGTGGACTTGAGTTTCTTGACGTCCTCCTCGAAGGTGCGAAACTGCTCCAGCTCCTCCTGTATGGCCTCCGCCACTCTGGGGAACGGGCTGCCCTTGTGCTGGCACCAGAAGCGATCCCGGTTGTCCATCTCGTAGGCGCGCGTCTTGGAGCGTGTCCCACCGGCGGGGGAACGTCCCACGCTCTCCTCCACGACGAGCCTGTTGAGCGTCATCTCCAGAACGTCGTGCGCCAACGCCTGGTACGTCCACGTGTGGTGCAGCGGCGTGGCCATGTCGACGTTGCGGTCCAGCACGATCAGCAGAGGCCTCTGGAAACTGTAGTGGCCGGCAGCCTCGCCCTCGAACAGGTTGTTCCTCGCGTCCCACACGTTCTCCCGCAGCTTCTTGTCGATCATCTTGGCAACCATCTCGGCGGCGTTGCCCCTGGGACACCTTATTATCGGCACGGTGCCCAGGGTGACGAACACCGAGAACAGACAGTCCACAATGATATCCATCACGGACTCCATCTCGCTGTCCTTGACGTCGCCGCGGTTGATCGCGTGGTAGGATATCACGTCGCTGTTCTGATGTCGCAGGACAAACAGATCGTCCTCCAGGGTGATGAAGTTAAGATACTGATCGAATACCTTGTGGATGCTGGCGACGACGCCGCCGAGCAGCGCCGCGGCCGCCAGGTCCTCCATCCTCTGCCGGCTGATCGGCAAGATGAAGTTGAGGTGGTAGACGTCGTACAGGCCGTTCTGCAGGTCCTGCCCGATCCTGCCGAGGTTCTCGTCCGTCGGCGCGCAGAAGTAGATCGCCGGCACCTCCGGGATGGAGTCGCGGTCCGAGTGCAGCTGCATGTGCAGCGTGATGCCGAGCTCGCGCAGCTCCTTCACCGAGATGAGCGGCGATATGATGTCCTGGCCGAGGCGGTCGTAGACGAGGATCTTCCACGTCGGCACCGCGCCCTCGGCCCGCGGCTCGGGCTGATTCAGATTCAGCATCTGCTTCAGAGCGTTTATCTGACGCTCGCGCAGACTCATCGTCACAGATCTGTCGAGGAACCTAACCTAACCTCGCACGCGACACCAGGAGGGCCGTGCACTCGTACCAGGGAGAGAGAGAGAGAGAGTGGTTTCTCTCTTACCCGCTCGCTGGGCCGACCGGGGGCCGCCAGTCAGGTTGGTCGGCTCGTCACCGCCGCCGCGATCCCTGGGAGACGTCGAGCGCGCACCCGGCGTCGCATACAGGGCGGAGTTCTCAGAAATCTGTCAGTCTAGTCCGGTCTCGTACACCCATCGAGCCGCGAAACTGTAACCTACGAATCCTACGACGGACACGTCAGTGACGTGCACGTCACTATTGACGTTTCTTGCTGGTCGGTACCAGTCGGTACATCGCGTAACGCCACCAATAAAGTAGCGACTTATCTGACCTACCTAAAGCCCGCTGCAGACGATGCTATTTTTCCTGCTGGATTGCTTGCGATTTAGTAAATTACTATCATTGCACCACTCAGCATTCAGGATTCCTAGTAATTTACTAAATTGCAAGCAATCCAGCAGGAAAAATAGCATCGTCTGCAGCGGGCTTTATACCAGTTCTACACCCCGTATAGGGATGAGGCCTACCTGCGGCTCAACCGCCGATGCCCCCTTCTACAGGGTGAATTTTTGGATTCCCGTAGAGGGAGAAGAAAAAAGGGGGCCGAATTTTATTTCGTGTCCCGGTCTTTTTTACCATGAGAGGCGGATTACCGACCGAAACTGCAGCCGAGGCTGCCTTCGCGAGAAGAAGATCAAAGTGATCCAGATAAAAATAACCTTGTGCTGATTGGTCAAATCTGGAATTTTATTGAATAAAATTTCAATGTGACGCTATGAAATTTCAGATTTGACCAATCATAGCACAAGGTCATTTTGGATCATTTTGATCTTCTCGCGAAAGCAGCGCCCAACTCGGGAAAAGAAATGGAAAAACTCTCGTAATATGTGGGCGTTTTCCAGCAAGGACACAGTGTAAAGCTCGCTGCAGACGATGCTATTTTTCCTGCTGGATTGCTTGCGATCTAATAAATTACTATCGTTGCACCATTCAGCACTCAGGATTCCTAGTAATTTAGTAAATCGCAAGCAATCCAGCAGGAAAAATAGCATCGTCTGCAGCGGGCTTAAGAATCGACTATGAATACCGGCCTATACAATCATCTTTAGATACTCCGTAGCCAACGAAATGTTCTATACAGCGTCTTCAGATCAATTCAAGACGTTTGCGAAACTCATCTTCGGAGCTACGACATAAAAGCGAGTTGTTGTTGAACTTAAGAAAATTGTTAGAAACGCCTGGAAAAAGAATTTATCCCATAATCTGGAAATTCTGAAAGAATTTAAATTCTCCGTGCCGTCTGCGCATCCTGGGTGACCAATAGGAGAGTCCGCGTCTAGGAATTTTCCTACGCGTTCTCTGGTGACGCATTTCAGGCATCTAAATTTTCCACCCTCGACGACCAATCATCCGTCGTTGAAACGGAAAACGAAACGCCGATTCGTCACCCAATCACCCGACGACGCGCCTCATCGTTGCAGTGTTGCCCGGCATCGTCCGAGAAGAGAAAGGGTGCGTTCTTTTAGGCATCGGATACAGCAGTTTTTGCAGTAATTCATTCTTTTAGCACGACTGCGCAGTCGACTGCAGGGCAGATTTTCGTTCTTTTAGCAATGGATGCGCAGTGGATACGCAGACGATTAGAATTAGCTGCGCAACCGGCTGCAGAGAGCTGCACAATAAAAAGGGCGGGCAAGTATATAAAATGTGCGATCAAAATATATATTTTTATGTGGGAGAATCGTCGTCAGGTGGAAAACAAATACCGCGCGTTTGAGAATATGAGCGCAAAACTCCGTTCTCTCAAATGAGCTGCGCAGCCGGCAGATCCGATGCGCAGCGGTTGCCAAATCCGATGCCTAAAAGAACGCACCCAAACAGTTAAGCCCGCTGCAGACGATGCTATTTTTCCTGCTGGATTGCTTGCGATTTAGTAAATTACTATCATTGCACCACTCAGCATTCAGGATTCCTAGTAATTTACTAAATTGCAAGCAATCCAGCAGGAAAAATAGCATCGTCTGCAGCGGGCTTTACTCAGGCTGTCCCCGTTCCTGGGCGCACTTCACGGCGTAGAAACGAGTTTACGTGACTCGTCGCACGAGCGATCGCAGCGACACCGTCGCGAATGAGACGCGCCTGACGATTGGCTGCCCCGAGAGCGGCCGACCGCACGCACGACGACGGCGTCCAGTGGGAAGCGTCGTCACGTCCGCGCCTACGTTCCGTCGACAGATGGGCACCGAGGTATGCGCGACGGCCATTTTGCGTAGAGATTCTGGTCGCGTAAGCATTAGTAGTGTAGTGCAACGCGCGTGAGATTTTCCGAGGATCCCGCGGAGGATACGAGCGTCCGCCGTACGGGTCGGGCCTGCTTGCGTCACGCGATGCGCTGAGCAAAGGTAATTGATCGTAAAACGAGCGGTAGAGTAAGAACGACGAGACGCGGGTACGAGAGGACGGCGGGAGGCGCGAGCGAAGGCGGCGGACTCCAGATGCGCGGACGTGGACGTCGCCTCTCGATCTCGGCGCCTCCCGCCGCCTCTCGCCGACGGCGAGTCGGGAGGCGAGCTCGCGCGGTGGACCACCGAGTCCGACAACCCGGATCCCGCGGGTCTCCCGTCGCCTCGCGATCGTCGGAGCGCGAGCGAGAGCGAACGGGTGCGCGAGAGAGGGAGAGACCGCGAATGAAATCGATAAAGTGTTTCTCGCCGCGTACGTGCGACGTGCCGCTGACCCTCGTCGTCCGGATAGCGTTATGTAAACTGCGCGTCGCGAGCCGAGAGCGACGCCCGGGTGCTCGGTCGCGCGGATTCCACCCGCGTCCCTTTAACGGGGCGCATCTGGGCGTATCGTGACGCGTCGCGTCGCGTCGCGTAGCATCGCCTTCGCTTTCTCGTCCCAGATTTCGTCCCGGCACGACCGCAAGAAGGCAGACTTTCCTTTCCCGACGGGACGGCCGTAAAAAGTCACGCCGTTGCTCGACCGTGACGTCGCTGTTTCTCGCCTCCCGAGGGAAACGTCCCTCCGGGTGAATCAGTCCTCGGCGATTCGCGCGTGCCCGGCGAATCATCGCCGTCCTCCGGGCAGTCCGCCTCTTAGGTTGCGCGCGGCGGGACGCGTCCTCCGACCTGCTGCTGATAGGGAAACTTGCTCTCCCTCGGGCACGCGGCTCCCGGGTCTCGTCGGTGAAGAAGCGCTCGTGTGCCGTGTGTTTTACAACAGGTTTTCTGGAAAAGCACGCGGATTTTCACGAGCGAAACAACTGTTATGATGTAATAATCGTCGCGCGTGAAAGCAGAAACGTTTTTAGGATCGAAGATTCGGATCGCTTCCTCTCGATATGCGCACTGATTGATAGTTGACAAAATTTGCGTCACGAAACATTCGGTCAGTTCCTAATTTCAGGAGATTCTTCCCTTCGATAGGTGTAGATTCTCCATCTCGACCGACAATAGTTGCAAAAACTTGCCTCGTTTCTGCCCGATCGCTTTCCCTCGCGAATGCCTACGTTCGGCAGAAAAAGCAGCTGTTGGAGGATTCGTGGATCTGATTGGCGTACGCTCTCGAGTTCACTCAGGATTTAAGCGAATACGCCAGACAACAGTTGCAAAGCGGCTTTTTCTGCCGAACGGCAATCATTGCGTAAACCTCGGTTAAAGGCTACACGCTTGTCGCCGCACACTGTACGCTCCTTTCTTATGTTACAGTCTGATTATACCAGAATACTCCGTTAGGATCTGTCGCGTTCGTCCGTTCGCAGCAGCACCATGTTTGCGTCAAAGTCCCAAGAAGTCGCAGAGGAGTACATCTCGTCTCTGTCCGACCTTACGATCAACAGTAAGCCGCTTATCAACATGCTCACCATGCTGGCCGAAGATAACATCGAACACGCGCCGGCGATAGTGCAAGCCGTCGAGAATCATCTGCAAAAGGTTACCTATCCATCCATAGTTTACACACACCTGAGATACGTTTCTCGAGATTGATAATTTCCCACATTAATGTTAACTCGCGCAAGGCTGCAGACGTTTTTTTTTCTCTCTTTTTGCCTCTCGCGTTTTCCAGTTTCTTTCTATAACAGTTGCAAAGTTGCCGCTCGCGCGCAGACGCGACGAAGGGTGCTCTCGCTGTGCCGTGCACAACAGTCCTGTGATTATTGCCCGTCTCCACCTTGCATCGCGCAATTGGCGAATTATTTATAAAGACATTTTATAAACGATCTGTGATACTTTTGTAACGGATATAATTGATAGGCCTTCTATATTCTATAATTACTCTATGTGCAACAAGCTCTTCTTTCTCCCTTTATACATATACTAAACATAATTAATTATAGAATGTCAGAAGGCGTGTGTAAAGAACTGCAATTTGAGACTGCGTTGTGTGAGAGGCAATATTTTATACGCCAAGGTTTACAGTAGTTATGTTACGTTATGTGTGTCGAAATAGCAAATAAAATATCATCAAAACTTGCTGATGTTGTATCTGTGTTAAATTCCAAATGTGCTACGTACATTTCGCCAATCAAGGTATATATAGATACGTTCGCGTGTCTCAGATAGTTTATATTCTTTATACACTAATAAACGCGTATGTACATACTGTTACACGTTGAGGATTATGTAATGCCTGGATGAATATTGCTACTTTACGATAACATACCCGTACTTGAACGAAACGATGCAGCTTGCCGATTGAGTTCGCCGAGTTTTCGGAGGAATGCAATGGTAGGCGGTGGACATGTGATATATATTTTCTTGGCGCGAAACTTCTCGAAATTATATATCATTTTCCCTTAGCTGTACATCGAGGGGTAAACCGCTGACCAAAATCATGTACACCAATGCCCACTAATGCCCACCGGGCATTACCTTATCTTTATAATTCCCAAAGAATACCTAGAGTGCCCAGTAACACCTGAAATCTACACCACAACGCCCTCAGCGGTCTACCACTCGCCATACATTCTTCAACAGATTTATATATGGACATTTTCCTCATGGAAATTTGATAGGTGGCTATTTCTCATTGCACTTTTACTTGCAGCATTAAATGTACTGGCAACTCGGCCGCAGTTTAAGTATCTGTACGAATAAAATATATTTGCAACTAATTGAAAAATACAACATTTTACTCTGTGCATTACCCTTGCGAAATTATCCTCTTGAGATTCAATACAACAGAGCCTCGAGCTCCCACGTACTTCAAGTACTTTCGTAATTGGGCACCCTATCAAGCTGTTCCAAGGAAAAATGGATGTCAAGTTAAAGGAATACGCAGTTGAAGAGAAATGCAATGAATATCCGGAATGTGCATGTCTACATCAAGATACTTTTTATATCAATTAACGCGCGCGTATAGTAGCTTAAGTAACTCTGTTAAATATAATCCTTATGAAATAATTAGCCCTCGCTACCTCTAGCGTATTGTGCATATTGTGTTGTGTTTCATTAGGTGGGAAGTGACATCAAATTACCGGTACTCTATCTCATCGACTCGATTGTCAAGAATGTGAATGGCGACTATCTGAATCTCTTCACGCAAAACATAGTAAACACATTCTGCGGGGTGTTTGAGAAGGTAAATATCCTTATTGTTTATATAAGATAGTTGATACGGAATACCGCCAGGGACAAGCGCGGCGATTCTTCCTCGCGATCGACGATCCGTCGCTGACCGGGAGTAACCTTTACTTTTTATTCGCACGCAATGAAACAAACCCCCCCCAAGCTCTCACCAAGAGTTTCTGAAAGGAGAATATTTCATAGCGTGTGTAGAGTCGCCCGGCGCTTTATATTTCACGATGATATAAGATAATTGTTTGATCAATATAACATCGCTTACCTCACGACTCTGAAGGTTTCACGGATACCGAGTTTCATGTATCGATTCTTTCTTTCAGTGGGGATATAAATATTCGTACCTCGAATTCTAAGGAAAAATTCTTAATAAGCTTAATAAACGAACCGTACAAAAGAGAGAATTGACGGTATCTTCGGAATTTAACACGATCGGTCTCGCGCTCATGTTCCTCGCGGCTTCTCTTTAGTTGAATGTGGATTGCCAATATCATTTTCATAAACAGGTTGATGAGAACACGAGAGCCAGTATGTGGAAGTTGCGGCAAACGTGGAGTGACGTATTTACACCGCAAAAATTGTTTTCGTTAGACGTACGGGTGCAAAGTATCGATCCTGCATGGCCAATCACTGCCCCATCCGCTAACATCCCTTCAGGATCTATACATGTTAACCCGAGATTTCTCTCGATGGTAAGTTACACAAGTACATACACATAACTGTGCGAGGAAAGCGTATTTGTTACATCACGGTTTGCATACTTAATTTTTTCAGCCTCAACAAGCCGCGACGTCAATTGTTCCGCCTGTTAAAATGCCACCAGGAGAACCGGTAACGACAACGGAAGCAGTCATGCGAGAACAGCTGCTGAAGAAGCAACGAGAATTATTAGAATTGCAAAAGAAGAAAATCGAGTTGGAACTACTGCAGGCTAAGGCGAGTTTAGAGCAACAACAGAGGCAGCTTGACAAACAAGCTGGAAGCTTGAAGACAGAAGTGGTACGAGTTTTGACATAGCTTATAAAGAAATATCAAGACTGTTATGACTTCTTTCCACAATTTCTCGCTTTATTGCCCCAGGCTCTCTTTATATGAATATTTTGTGATGTAATATTTTTCGTTACGACAGGTTGTGTCCATTGCACAGGTGCCAACTACGGAGACAACAACGCAGGTGAAATCTGTAGCTATAGTGCCAAATCAAACTTCAAAGCAAGTAGCAAAACAAGTAAGTAGATATATCACATAATTAAGGAAGCCTGTGGTTCCACAGGCCTGAATATTAGTAGTTACGATTAACAACAATTTTATTTGCTTACAGTTCCCAGCAGCGACAGCGTCGCTTTTAAAGAATGCAGGAGCAAGCAGTGGTCCACGAATCGCACCAGCTAGTAGTATAGCAGTAGCGTCTGCTAAGCCAGTCTCGCGAGATCCACGTTTGAAGCCCATTCCTGCTGTTCAGGATGTGGTAGTGCCAACAAGTCCACGACAACGAACGGGTACGACCAGTCCGAAAGAAGTGCGGAGTGAAGGTCAAACGCAGCAAGTGGCAGCACATACAATTGTAACAGCAAATCTATTAAAACAGCAGATACTTTCGAAATCGGCTGTAACTACCAACAAGCCTCCGGCGAATCCTGCCGGATCCGATAATCCGACGTTATTAAACGTTATTAATAACAATAATGCTGATAATAATAGCAATAATAAAAATTTCAGTAGTAATACAAATAAAGATGCTGTCTCGCATCGAACAAGTCAAAAGAAAGACCCTCGATTAAATAGTAATAGTAGTGGTAACCTAAACAGTAACAACTCCAAGAACAGCCAGAATTTATCGGTTTGCAGTAATAACTCATCTTCAGTATTATCAACGGGCAATCGAGGAAGTGGAGGCAGTGACGTCAACAAGTCGAAAGACTCGAAGAGCTCAAACTCGCGCGGCTCTTCCTCGTCTTTGGCTGACAAGTCTTCCACTTCCTCCAAGTCTTCGCATAGGAAATTAGGTAATAAGTCGCGATCTAAACAGCCTCAGATATGTCAGAGTAAGATTCCGAAAGTCGACAGAGACTCGAGTCCGATTAGGTCAAAATCTCGTGAGAAAGACAGCGGAGACAGTTCACCGTCCTCACGTACCTCTCCACAATCCTTCCAACCCTCTAAAAGCCGCAAGAAGAACACGAAATCGAGAAAGCGTAGTCCAAGTCCTCCGTATAGAATCCCCAGGCGTAACGACGCGAAATCGAGCTCGAGCTTGAACAATTCCGGTGGTGTCACTGAGGAGGAGCAATCTGGTTCGCTGATAGTATCTCCTCCTCATCCACCTGCATTCAAAGAGATCAGGCCGAACGCTAGACAGAGAAATTATGTAAGACGAAATAAAGACGACAGTCTTAGTCCGGAACGTTCTCCAGCCAGTGCTGGAAATACTCAAATCGCTGCCGAGCCAACATTGGAATCTTCTAGCAAAGACGAAGATCTCAGGGCGCCGCTCTCTCTACCCGGAGCCGCTGTTTCCATACCCGAAAAGAGTGAGTCAATAGTGCTTGGCTACATATATCTATATGTAACGATCAGTAACACTGTTCATCAATATACATATATATATATATATATATATATATATACATATACTGTCATCTATATTTCAATTGTGCATGTGAGAGTATAAATTTTCCTGCGTGCTTTCTCTATAGTTACTGTTAAAAATTCTGTCTTGAATATTTTCTCATAAAGGTGACTACAATGTTTGTCTCATCTCTGGTAGCAATTGCAAGACTGTAACAGGTGATATCTTTAAAAAGTAGTATCTTTAACTTATCGTACTAACGTCTCTTGCGCTCGTAATTTTATAATTCCAATTACTCTTGATCAAGTCTCTTAACGTGCATTTCTTCAGGAAGATATTGCCCGAAAATCTAATTCTTCAAAATGCATATTAGGGATATGTAATAAAAAGAAACGGTAATATTAAGTTAATTCCTAATAAATTCGTCTCGCACGAGTTACTCTATCTTGAATTCTTTTCCAGAAGAAGATTTAGATCTACGAGTATTACCATCTGTTAACACTAACAAAAGACGCAGTGAGGAACATGTAGAAGCGAATCCGCCGAAGAAAACCAAGGCTGAGAAATTTGACGCGTATGTATCGTTACGTCAATTACATTAATCTCAGGTGTACAATAAACTGCAAGACTTCCTTTCAATTTTATAGACTATTCGGTAACGAAGACGTGGATTTGCGCACTTTGACGCATCCTAAAGCCGGCCGGCCTCCGACACCTCCACCGCCCGTGATTTCCGGGGAGGATGGAAAAGATAGTTGGGCAAAGTTAAAGACGCCCACGAAGAACGACAGAGATAAGCAAGTTAACAACACCGACGACAAGCGCGAGAGGGACCGTAATAGGGACAGATTAGGACGTCTCAGGTTCTATAACAAGCTCCCGGATGACCCTAAAGAGAGAAGAAGAACGTTATCGAACGAGGAACAGGACGCCAGGCCGGGGCGCAGAGGCCGGGAGAATGACAAGCCCGAGAGAAATGACGATAGAAATATTGAGATTATAATGAAGCAAGCCGCCGAACAGCTGAATCAGGGATCGATCACGAAGACGCAGTACAACACCTTGATACAAGAGGTATTGCACATGAGCGAGGACCGGAAATTGCGAGCGGCGCAGCGTAAAGAAAAGGAGGCTGGCACTGTGATATGGGAGAAGGGTATAAACATGGACATATCCGGTCCAGGGGATCGCGCCACGACATTCAGCCCGTCTAACGATAAGGAGATGATGCGAGGCAAGGAGCACCCGATACCGCGAAACCCGAACGGCCCGAGGTGGCAGAATCAGCCGTGGCAACAACCGTGGGCGCATCCGCCGGGGCCGCCGTACGGGCCGCAAGGACACTTCAACTCGGACATGAGGCCCGTCGGCCCTTGGCAGAATCCGCGACACTTTGGGCCGATGCGACCAGATTATCAGTATCACAGCGGTTTCAATCACAACATGGGACCCAACCCGCGTTTAGGACCCGGCATGATGGGTCCGATGGGTCCGAACGGGCCGATCATGTCGAATCTTTTGTCGAACGGCCCAATGGGACCAATGGGACCTATACCAAACTCTCCTTTGGCGATGGGATGTCATCCCGCGATGATGATGAACAACGGACCAATGTCTAATCTTATGGCAAACATGCCACCTCTGGCGTCTGGTAGAAATGTATCGCCGAACACGTCCGCCAAGTACGATCTCGAGGATAACGATGGTTACGGTAACTCTATGTTGAAGAACCCGCACAGCCGCGAGTTACCGCCGCCGGATTCGAAACTGTTGACCGAGATAGCGAGAGACACTATGAAATCCATAAATATCGACAATATACCGCGGGAGATTCGTTATTACGGGCAAACCGGCGTGGTGTTCATGAACTGGGACGATCCGCGGGAGATCGGCTTCCAGGACGGCATAAGAAGAATATTGATTGACGAGAAAGATACTATAACTTGCGCATTTAACGATCCATACAAGGAATTTATATATGACGGAGAAGTACACAGGTGAGTACATCATTTCCAGACGCTACTTGAACGGGGGCTTCAAATGTTCCGACGCATTCGGAGTTGAGGTAATATCGCAAATCGTATCTTTTCAGAATCAAACTCGGTGCGCCCACTCGAGAATTGTATGTCGACGATTGCTGGTACGAGTGTTACTTTGGTGGCATGCCGATAACAATCGAGCTCAGCGGGAAGAAGGTCAGCGTGAAATTAGAGGGTCCACCGCCGCAAGTCAAGATCGGCACCGTGAAGCGAACGGATCTCGTGGTCGCGAAAATTAATCTTATTATTAACGCGAGAAATATGGTGCCGGTGTTTCTGGACGCGAAACCGCAGATGTAAGTATTGCCCGCAGCGTGCAAATTATTTGCACGATTATAAATGTGCCGTATTCTTATAATCACACGTGTCTCTTTTGCAGATTCGAAATCGAGGGAAAGCCTCATACTTTGGAATTTACGGATGCACTGCAGACAGTTCTCCTAAACGGACGACCGTTTAAAGTCGAATTTGGGGGTTTACCTAAACCTATTATTGTCAGAGACAAGAAGCATTTCATTAGATTCTCGGTATTGCCTAGAGGAGTACGAGCGGGTCATGTGAAAATTGCTGGAATGAGAGGTGAAGGTCCGATTGAATCGCCACCGCCGTCGACGCCACTGAGAGCTCAGAAACCGAAGGTAGACGCTGCTCCTGCTCCGAGCCAATTGCCCACTTTAGAACACGAATCCATGTCGCAAGACGATCTAGATTTTACTTCTACTTCAAAGCCAGGTAAAACATTATCTCCACCGCGTGTTTCGTCGCATTACGATTCTTTAGTCATTATGATTCAAGTATTAATTATTAATATCATTTCAGACCTGCAACTAGATATCTTGTCGTCAGTTTTACCATCAGCGATGGCTCCGTCGTCCGGCTTGTCGTATCAAGCCGAGCCCGTAGAAAATCCGCCCGCACCAGCACCAACATTGCCATTGAACATGAGCGAATTGTTCCAAAGATTGGTCGAGACTGGTATCGTTCCCAATCTCACAGAACAGAAGAAGCAGGAGGAAGAAGAGAAGAAAGATTCCGAGATTACTCCAGTTTCCTTTGATAAACCGGAAACTCTTAAGATGTAAGCTATCTTGCTATAAGTCGTTCGTTATATTGTAGCTAGACGGAATCAAATCTCCAATATTAAACGACGATTTTCCTTTGCAGCAAGCAGCCAGCGATTGCAACAGCGTTGTACAGTGGCATGCAATGCAGTTCTTGCGGCGCCAGATTCGCGCCTGAACTGGCTACTCGGTACAGTCACCATCTGGATTGGCACTTTAGGCAGAACAGGCGTGAACGAGACTCCGCGAGAAAAGCGCATTCCCGACCATGGTATTACGATGTCAGCGACTGGATACAGTTTGAAGAGATTGAAGATCTGGAGGATAGAGGTTCGTATATATTTGTTTATCCTTCCTTTCGGTACGCGTTACTCGGAGAGTTCCAAGTGTAAGTCCAGTCGAACTATAGATAGCAATATATTTAGCTCGGCGAGAGGATATCGGAGCGTAAGATTTGGATAACTTTTGTAACCACAGCATTCGCTGATTGTTCGATCACGACGACACGCCTCGTCGTATCTTGTATCTTACATCCCTCGGTTTTTCTTTCAGCTCAAAGTTGGTTCGAGACTGAAAAACAGACTGCGGAAACGGAAGGTATGGCTACCGATGACTCGCCTCAGGAAACGTTGCAGCCCAGCGTGCCGACTGGCAGCGACGAGGATTCGCGATGCCAAGTATGCCATGACGCATTTGAGCAGTTCTATAATGAGGAAAAGGAGGAGTGGCATTTGAGACCGGCGGTGAATTACGAGGGCAAGAATTATCATCCGCTCTGTCTAGAGGATTACAAGGTTCGTATCTCCCTATTCCGATCGGTGCATACGTTTGAATCTTGTCGATCGATATATCGACGTTATATCCCATTAACGAAACTACCGTTTGTTTCATTCTTACAAAAAATAAATAGGAAAAGAGTCTAGCGGTACGTGATTCAATAATTCATCTTCATGGCACATCCTTTATAAGCTTCCTTGCTCCTAGTATTATAATAGAATAAGTAACTGCTACTTCACAAGCAATATTTCCGTTTATTTAAAACATGTACGAGAGATTCTTTATTTTCTTTAACATCTGAAAAAAAGAGAAACATTTTTCACAATTTTTTACTTGTACATACATATATGTCCTCGTATATCACTCGCACATATGCTGATTAATTTCAATATAACTAACATGTATTTTTTCACATAATTGCTGAAAGAAAGAGGAAGTGGTCGAGAAAGAGGAAGCGATCGACAAAGAGGAAGCGATCGAGAAGGAGGAAGAGATCGAGAAAGAGGAAGAGGAAGAGATCGAGAAAGAGGAAGAGGAAGAGGAAGAGATCGAGAAAGAGAAAGAGATTGAGAAAGAGATCGAGAAAGAGGAAGTGATCCAGAAAGAGGAAGAAATCGAGAAAGAGGCGTCTGTGATAGACAAAGAAGAGGAATCTCCGGGCGAAGAGGAAATTATACCTTTTGAGAATATTAAAATTAAAGAGGAGCCACTTGACGTGGATGAGCAGCCCGACAGCGAGATGTTCGATTTCAGCAACGTGGAAGTCAAAGAGGAGCCTATGGAACTTGAACCAGGTATGTCTGTCCGTCTTAGATTATTATGCAGACGAAAACTACTTCCTAGTTTACGCATGGACGATTTTATGATACTTCCGATTTCTCCTCAGATCCCGAACAAATTGTGAACGAGTCAGCCACAGTGGACACAACGTATGCCGCAGTGAAGAGCTCCATCGACGGTAACGTGGAATTGGACTCGACACCGGCGGCTATTCCCGCGGCTCCATCGCGAATTAAGATCAATATTACTAAACCGCTAAACATTAACAAAGAGCCGGAGGAAAATAAAGAAAAGGAAAAGGTCGCGGCTGAGACGCCTGTAGAGGAAAACGCGGAACAGCCATTAGTGGCAGCTTCCATTAAACCGAGTTTACAGGGTAGGAAGCTATCGAATTTACCTCCTGTAGAAAAAGGGCAGGAATTATCAGGACTTTGTGTTATTATGTAAATAGCGTGTACAAAGTTTTTAGTGACCAACTCTCTATGCGTCGCAAGTGTATAAAGTGCTAGATTTACGTTTAGATAGAATACTATTTCTAGCTTTACACCTTGTACATTATAATTTTGTACAGCTTGTACGGCGTGATAATGTGACTCTTGTAAAAAATATCCCATAGAAAAAGCTTTTAGGGTATTTATCTCTTCTCAATTTAGATAAATTTACATAAATTTAAATCTTACATACACAGTTTATTCGAATGCACCAACTGATTACTTTATACTCTCGCCAGTCACGTCGTACAAGTTTAAAGGAAAAAATGTGTGAAATGCGTGCAAGAGTGAATATATTCCAAGTATTAACATCTTGATCAACGCGAAAGAGAGAGAGGAAAGTGAGAGTGAGAAAGAAAACAGAGCTGTACATATTTTACGTATTTAGGAAGACGTGTAGTTAGCATTCCTGCGCGAGTGAATGTTTTTAGCGATAATGCTTTTGTGATCAAAAGAACCATCACGAATTTACCGACGATTGACACTCGCTGAAAACTTAAGTACCACTTGTACTTGTTTGAGTTTAATGATGCTTTAAGCTCATTGGAAATTTCAAGTACGGTTTATACGCTTGCGTGCGTTTTACGGTAATGTGCACTCACCTGCAACGCCGAGTACTTGTACTCGTGTAAAATGCTGCAGACCCTTCGAGATGAGCGATCTCATCGAGGGAATAGGAGGCTGAGTCATTTCAAGGTGTACAAATTGTGATATACATGGATTAATCTACTTGTAATATACATGCAAACCAACACGCAACGGAAAAACAATGACGACTATAAGAAAGATGACGAGGACTACCGCAATTAGATATACATTATTTTGTTGTATAAAAGACTTGTTTATTACAGGTTTGACTTTCTTTTTAATTAACCTTTCTACTATATCCTTAATAATTATAGCTTGGAAAACTACTTAGGGTACGGATTTCGATTCATAACTAGGAATACTTGAAACAATAAAGATATTGATAAAAAGTTAACATTTTCGTTGTATGTCTCAATATTCAATAAACTGCATTCAAAATGGAAACCACTGCGTACGTCTTCAAACTTTTCCCTGAAAAATTTAGAATAAGTTACAAATACGATCGTACCTCCGCATCCATCGAGAAACCTGTGTGCGCACATCTCTATCGTTTGTAGAAAAAGACTTCCATCTCATCAACTGCGCGCGACATTGTTTTTCCATTGGAAAGCTGGCTCGACTTGTTACATAGCCACATCTTTTTTTTTTTGTTAGGGGATAAAGTAAATGACACGACACCCTGGAAAACTTTATTCATAAATTGCAATTGTGCGGCCATCTGGGGAATGGCACGGTATCCTTGATATTGCCGATCCCTAGGACGCTTTGCAAGAATCTGTCGAAGCCCATTCCGAAGCCACCTGTTGGTACATTGCCATATCTACGTAAGTCTAAGTACCACGAGAGATTCCCCGTGGGGGGTAGTTTTAGCTGTAGTTTCCCGTAATCGTCCTCGCGCATACTGCCTCCCACCAATTCTCCCACGTTCGGCGCCAGCAGGTCCAGTGCCGCTACCTGTTTAAAAAGAGAATTCATCAGACGTGTGCACAGGAAACGTATCGTTCCTAAGTCGCGCTTGGCTCACCTTGGATGCATCGTCCTCGCACTCCTTCATGTAAAATGGCTTATTGGTCTTCGGCCAGTTAACAACGAACACCGGCACCCCGTCGTTATGCTGCACTAAAAACAGTTCGTGCTCTTTCGAAAACGCCTCTCCGTACTTGGCGGTTCGTTGCAATCGATCCGCGTGATGGTTCAACACGTTGAACGCATCGTCGTACGTTACGCGTGCGAACGGCTTGTTCAACCATCGCGGCTCCGGGGCGTCAATCGCGCGCAGCTCCTGGGCGCCCTTCTCGATCATACGCTCAGTAACTCGAGCCACCAAGAGCTCGACCTCCTCTATCAGCTCCTCGATACGCGTAATAAACGCCAGCTCCGCCTCTAACATGTAAAACTCTGACAAATGCAATCTCGACTTTGAATTTTCCGCCCGGAACGTAGGCCCGAAAGTGTACACTTTCGTGAGAGCTCTGAAAAAGTTCTAACAAATACATTGGCATCCCATGAGACGAACGTGCGGAGGTACAGCGAGAGAGAGAGACGCGTACACCGACGGTACGGCGTCGGAGAGCTTTAATCACCTTGCTACCGCCTCCAGATGCAACTGTCCGGAGACAGTGAGAAAGGCGGTGGTGCCGAAGTAGACCTCGTCCTCGGACTGACCCTCCTTCTCCTCGTTATCTCGCTCCTTCCTCATACTCTCTAGAATCTCCTTGGACTGCGGCCTGACGACAAACACCTCGCCCGCGCCCTCGCAATCGTTGGACGTCAACATCGGCGTGTGCACGCTTATGAAGCCCCGGTCTCGCAGGTGATCGACGATCGCCGCGCCGGCGAGGTCGCGCAGCCTCAGCAGGCTGGCGAAGCCGCGCGTTCGCGGACGCAGGTGCGGGTACTGCCTGACATAGTCCGGATCGTATTTCTTTCTCGGCGCGAAGGGATACCCGTCCTCGGCGACGCTGCACGCGCCGAGCACGCGCACCCCGGTGGCGCGCAGCTCGACCTGGCCGCTGGGTGCCACGGCGAGGTCTCCCTCGACGCTGACGCTGCTGCCGTAGCGCAGCTCGTCGGGGCGCAGCGCCTTCGGCATCACGACTTGCAACATTTCGCACGTCGATCCGTCGGAAATGTCGACAAAGACGTTATCTTTCATCTTGCGCAGCGCGCGTACCCATCCCTAGGCATGGAAGAGATCAATACATACATATCTGAGTAAATGGAGCGTCAGGCCGGTGTGAGATTCGCTCGTGGGACGCGACGCCCGGCTCAACGTTAATCTCAAACGCAAATACTACCGTGTGCCTCGAGTCTGTAAACAGGACAACATAGGGTGCTCGTGAGGCAGTCACGGGACAACCATAGGACGGCACTCGGAACGTTCCTTCTCAATTAATTATGCAACGTCGCTCGATACCGAGATATCGACGTCCGACAGCTGCCTGGAAGGGCATCGGCGTGATCTTCCAGGCATCCCTCGGGCCCTCCGCGGTGTTCGTTCCGCGGGTGCGAGGGGGGGAAAAAAAGTCGCATAATGGAGCGCGTCTAACCTGTACTTTGGCAGGCTTCCCGATCGCCGCTCTCGACGCTGTATCTAAAATTGACGTGCATTTGTGCGCGCCGCACGCGACGATGCCCGTCTTTGGCGGGCGTAGCCTCCCGATATACCTCGTGAGCATTTCCGAGGGCGGCCGATCTCCCTGACAATTGTGGCTCACGCGGAAAAAGTGCCCACTTGCACGAGAAAATTCAAAATGGAGTCGTGCGTCGGGATTACGCGCGCGGGTGAAAGCGAGAGCGAGGTGGCGCAAGCCGCGTCTCCACCGGCGCCGTCGCGCCCCGTGAAAACGGCGAATCGGGCCTGAGGAATATCCAGACGAATTTGCATAAACGTACGCGCGAGGAAATCGATTGGTCCGCAAACACATGCGCGGGAAAAAAACGGACAGATTTCCTTTGCCTGTGCAAGCATCGCCTGGACGGGGCCCAATGGCATCTTTAACTAGACCCCGGTTCATCTCGAATGCATTAAATTATGAAAGATTGATAGCGCTACGTTAACAAGATAGCGGCGTTATTAAAGAATTGATTACATTAATTCGGATCTGGTTCAAGTCGTTTAAAAGTCCGCACTGAATTTTCCGGAAAATATGACACTAACTTGATATTGTATGCGTCTTTCATTTTTCAATCTTATGTTTAATCCCTCGCAATCGTCAAACTGTTAGATACGCAATCGTTTTAAAGAGAAAAACAATAAACTCAAACAGCAAATTGACCGAGGGCCTCGAAAGTCTTGCGAGTCCTCCGCGATTGTGCAGTTGGAAGATTATTAATTGCCGGACTAGAACAGGCTGCTTAAACTAGCCCTTTCGACTTGGGAATAGACAGATTTTGAAATGAAAAAACAGGCTCCGTTTTGAATGCAAATTAAAAATCTTTGTAGCTCGAATCCAAAATTAAACATATTCGAAATATCTTGTTTCGTGTCGACAATGTAGCTGATTAAATTTCCATTGCAAATATCATAGATTAGTATCGTTCGCATGCATTTTTCTGCCACCGCTCGCTTATTCACACGCGAAACGCTCATTACATTATACCGCAGTTTAATGGTTCAATTGTAGTAGGTACTTTTTTTTCTTATAAATAAATCATTGTTTAAATATATAATTATAAATGATACATTAGATAATTAAACCTTATGGGGTTTCACTCAGCTGCCAATATCTACATTGCATCTGCATCGTTCGCATTGCCCATCAATTTTATAACTCGAGAATGTATGTATATGTATACATCTATTGCATATATTGGCGTGATACATGTTTTATACGATGCAAACTTAATTTTATAGCTGATCTTTCCTGCCTGTATCCGTTTAAACTGCAATATTAGCGAGCCTCTAAGTTAATAGCTCTTACTATGCATATCAGACTTCGTTTATATGTTAGTTAATATTTTTGTATACGGAAGCAGTAGTAAATCAATATCTTATCAAAGATTACGGTACGTGTCCACTTTCTTTTGAATATCGCGCTTAAAATGTCATTGTATCACATCGTGATTAACAGATGCAATCTAAACACTCCATCTAATCACGCAATCTGAAAAAACTGTCAAGTCCAGTATCCTCCGCTCTTTCGTCTTCAGTCTTCGCAGCCAGACCTTCAAGATCGGGAGTAGCTGCCTCTGCGGTAATCGGATAAGACGCTGCTTCTTCTTGCCCTTCTTCGTTATCTATATTGCTAATGGGAAGCTGGAATAACATACAGCGTATTCAGTATCCACTTTGCCATTCGCTTAATTTCGAGAAAAATTTAAAAACGCAAAAGAAGGCATACTTTTTGATTTCCCGAAGCTTCCGGTCTTGATTGATCAGCTTCTGCCAAGTCCTCGTTATAACCAGGTTTAGCGTTAGGAGCAGAAGGGACAGTACTCGCAGAGTCAAGTGGAAAGGCGCCCTAACGATATCAGAAGTTATAATTTAGATAAACAACCGTGTCACGCATTGTGTTCGAGGTCTCCTCTCGTCACCCTGTTGACATTATTATTTACCGTTATTTCCAAATGTTCTATTAGTGGTAATTGAGACGAAGCGGGAGAAGAGGCAGTGTCTACGTGAGATGTCGCGACCAATTCCATCATAGACGTGTGATTTTCCAAAGTAAAGGTCGCACCGACATCCGAGTCTTCGTCGCTAGACTGACAACTTTCGCTTGCAGTTAAGTCAGGTGCTTCGTTCTGCGAAGAATGTTAATTGACAGTTAATTTTATACTTTGCAAAATGATTCAGAAACGTACATATTGTACTCTGCGGATTATATACCAACCAAGGGATTATTTAAGGTTTGCTTGTCCTGTAAAGCACGTAACGATCTTAACAAATGAGGCCGCAGTCTGTGATCCTCGCTAACAGCCTTGATCTCTCGCAAAATAATTATTAAGTAATCGGGCCGTCGTTTGTTCGCCGTGACGAGCGAACTGATCGCCTCCTTCATTTCTGAACTGTTCATTGTAAAATCGAGAACACATTTATATATAAAAACTACGCAAAATAATTGCACTTGATAATTTAAAAAAAAAAGAAAGTTCAAACCTTAGATTATTAAAGAGATTATCATCGTTCATCGCAGACGGTAATCGAAAAGAACTGTGAGCTTCCTCCCAAAGGTTATCGACTTGTTGAGACACTTCATTTGCTATGATGTTACTGCGGATAGTAGCATTTTCTCTGTCCTGTTGTTGTAAATTCGACGGCAATTGTAAATTCAATGAATATTGCGTATCCGCGCCGGTTAACGGTAAAGGTAAGTTGTCAGAACCTTGCTCTCGATTCCGCTTATCTTTTCTAGAAGCAAATAAAAGATATTACATAAAGAAAAGATATATTCTGATTGTCAATGTAATTAACTTTATATTGCGTACATTAACGAACTGTTAACGCTGCTTCCGCTTGTATTAGCCGTGTTTGCGGAACACGCCGAGCTTCCTATAGCCGTCGGAACATCAGTCATTGTCTTCACATTTCCCGAGAGCAGATTCTGTCGGGAATAACTGAAAATTTAAAAAAAATATATGTAATATCGAGACAAAAATTTGCAGATCAAAGTCAATTGCCAATCGTTAATCACAAAAAGTTGTATTACAAAATTTTAAAGAAGGATCCCGCTTGAAACCGCGGTTAATTCGCAAAAAAAATTTCAATGTTAACACAACCATTGTCATTACATGCACTGATATTAGTCATCGAAAGATTTACATTGATACGTGTCCTGTCCAAATCTCATAAAATCCATTTACATACCTATGTATTACCTACCAACAATCGTTTTCCTTACTTATTTTCGTTCGTAACCACCGGATTATGTAATCGAATTTATAATATAGTCTATACGTGTTTAATACAATCTTAAACAAGGGTAATGATAAGTAAGAAGTATAAGACAAAAAGTGTTGCAAAGGTAGATTGTGATGTTTATTACTAAGTGAAATGCGATACATTAGATTTACAGAAAAATGGGAGATGGATGCGATCAATCTGGCAACTATGAAATATTATGGACAAATGTAAAGTACAAAAAAATATGGAATTATACACTTTCTAATGCTGTAACACCTGATTATTGATACACTGAATTCAGTGATTCAAATTTCACTAATATTCCATGTGCGTCTTCCTCTGTTACAGTAATCACACTTGAAATCGGATTTGATAAGTACTTCTTTGTAGAAAACTACATGGTCAAAATTATGAATTACTGAAGCAGTGATTAATATTAATAAGTTTCATTAATATTCCATATTTATTTGTCTTTCTTTCTCTATTACAGTAATCACACTTGAAATCGGATTTGATAAATATTTTTTAGAAAACTCTATAGTCAAATAAAAATTTAATTATGAAAGAGTAGATGTACGCTTTAAAATATCTGTCTTTTTCACAAGTCTACCGTTTTACAATACGCAAATATTATATTAAAACCAATTCATTAATGAATCAAAAACTAACGAGACACATATTCGTCAATTTATGAGTCAATCTTTTTACCTTCGAAAATTGTCCCAGTAGTTGTTCGCTCTATTACCAGGAGGAACCTGATTGTTCAACTGTTGCTGCTGTTGCTGCTGCTGCGAGTTCGAGCTAACTATCGGAGTGTGCGATAACGCTGCTGAGGAATTAGGTAGCGACACGAGATTTGGTAAGGACGAGCTGGGAGGTAAAGTCGCGTCCAACGTATCGCCGAGATTGTGAACGCTACGGCCCAGATTAGAATGTTCCTCCTGACTTTCAGCGTTGTTGACGCGTTGCGGGGCCTGATTTTGCGTTCGCATCTGCAGATCGGTAATGGCAGCGCGCATGGTGTACAATTCGCGTTGCTGCGTCCACAGAAGCTGATAGCACTGTTGCATCGTTGTACCCATCATTTGCAACTGATGGGCTTGCGAACCCAGTAATAACTGCCGATAATACTCGACCGTGGCTACAACGAAAGAAACACATCTCAAACTTCTTTCTCTTTCAACTTTAAAAAGTCTTTAAGGTGACACTTTACCAGGTTGTCCTTGATTAATAGACGGAGGTGGTATGGGGCAGGCCCATAAATTTCCCACAACTCCGCCATTCTCGATAGCAGCAGGTGGACCGATATCCAATAAATTTTCTGACGTAGATACACCATCTACGCTTTGCTCGTTGGAACCTCCTCCACCTATACAAAATATATAAGATTAAGAGTTGTTTTGTATCATCGTAGTACATAACAAATAATAAAGAAAATATTTACCTCCAGCGGCGGACGGCCAGATATTTGCCGGCGTACTGGTATGACTAGCTTGGGAACCGGAGCTCCTTTGACTGTTTTGATCTAACGCTTGAACGTCCCGATTCATATTGGAAGGCTGCGTTGGTTCCTATTTATTCAAAAGAGATGTGTAATTGCGCGATTACATAAAAATTAAGAAAATATAAAGTTTGTGAACCTTTCTTATCAGAT
This sequence comes from Vollenhovia emeryi, assembly GCF_000949405.1. NCBI lineage: Eukaryota > Metazoa > Arthropoda > Insecta > Hymenoptera > Formicidae > Vollenhovia > Vollenhovia emeryi. The sequence continues at coordinate 1,300,438 of NW_011967239.1, read as the reverse complement.
CTTCCAGTTGGCTTCTTTTCGTCTGCTTAGATTGACTCTCTGTGCTGGCGTTACAACTCTGCTTCTTTTCGTTTGCGCCTAGAGGTATAAGCGCTGGCGGAGGACGAGAGTTCGTAGAGGCAGAGTGAGCGGCTGCAGTTAATGGTTGTTTCAAACGCTGCAATTCGGCTCGCGTAGTGTGCAGCAAGGCCGATTGTTCTTTAAGCTCTGACGTCAGTGCCTGGAAAATGAGCAGAGTGCTGTAGTGTGCGTTATGTTATTATCCAGAATGTCGACATTACCCGTATCTCTGAAATATTAGACTCGAAACATCGAAGTTTTGCATGATTGACATCGTTGCTTCTCTCAAACGACATATCCTCGACAATCCCGTCTGCACTTTCATCATGCGCATCAATATCCTGATCGGGCTCGGACGAGGAGTCGATGGAATCACGAATTTTAACACTGTCCTCCATTAGAGCCTTTATGTGTGCAAGCTGCGCCTTCATCGTCTCCAATTCCGCGGCCTTGTCCTTTATTGTGTTTCTCGAGCCTTCCGAGCTCTGAAATAATACAAATATATGATAATCATAAACGACAAATATATGTTATAAGTCACAAGAAAGAAGAAATTCACAAATGTGTAATCGTATCGACAAGTTCGGAAAGTTCGGGAACGACAAACGTCTTTAGCGTTCGTAAGTCCACTGGCGTATCGCGCAGGACTGTGTTAGTAAATAGAGTATATCGAGGAATAGACGTTGATACAATTTTTTAAAGAAGCAGTTTGTTGTAATCAACGTCGCAAAGGACAAACTTGGATACGACGTTACATGTATAAAAAATATTAGGAATAAATCTCATATCTGTGAAGCTTGTGTTCTCTGGGTGAACTTGTAAATAAAAATAAAAATTGAAACTAACACAACTGCCTCTGTCGGACGTCTCTATCGCTTGTAATTCCGCCACAAGATGATCCATTTGTTTCTTCTTTGTCTGCAGCTGTGCCAGTTTGCCTCTCAACACCGCCGTTTCCGACTCGAGCTGCTCGACATTGGAGGGACTCGGCAGGGACGCACGATTGTCCTCCCACGTGGCGGAATTGGGCGTATTCTGATTCTCTTGCTGCAGAAGCATCTGTTGCGCCTGACGCGCCTTGTTCAGTCTCTCCCTGACGCACATCTGCATGTCCGCTAAACTGGCCTGCTGCTCCTGCAACTGCGCGAGCTTGTTCTGATACTCCTCCATGTTCCTCCGTAATTGCATCTCTCTGGCGTTGCATTCGTCCATGTCCTCTCTTCCGTATTCGCCATTCTACGGGTGCGCAAAATAACATGTTCAGTCTTAACAAAATCAACCTACGTATCTCGATAAAGCTGAAAAGACTAACAACCTCATCGGGAATCCCATGATTGTGATACTGCTCCAACAATTTGGAGAGCTTTGTCTCGCTATCGTGAAGATCGTCCACCATTTTACTCAGCTTTTCCCTCTGAGCCTGTGCGCGCTACAAGACGCATTTATAATTGTAATATACAATACGAAAAATCACTCGAGCACATTTTCCACATACAATATAAAGTATCGAATACTCACAGGATCGGAAGATTGATTGAGAGAGTCTATCATTGTCGCAGTGGTCCTGATGTAGTCTCTGATCTGATTTAAACGGGTCTCTACTTGGTGTCTATCGGGCTGAGATAGAAAAGATAGAATATAAAGATTACTAAAGGCCATGTCATTACAGCCAAATTAAAATGATAGAAACTACAATTTAAAGTACAAATATACAGATGCAACGCGCCGTACCATCTTGTTCACATTGGAGGGCTTAGCCCCCTGTAATTGCGACGGCGACTGAGTCCTAGGATCAGTAAATGGTACCATTTTAAACCAGGGTATGTAATCTTCTGTACTGTAATTGCACTGTCTCGCCGAATTGTGCGACGCTGCAACGAGTAAAGTTGAAAGTGAGTAAAATTAGTGCAAAGTAAAAATTATGCCGAGCACGCGACACAGGGAGAAGAGCTAAATATATGCCCTCACCAAAGTCGGGTAAGTCTTGGTACGTGGTAAAGTACGAAGAATGCAGCTGAGAGGAAGCTGACCTCGTGTTGCTGTTCTTCGCCTCCCTCGGTACTCTCGCCTCGCGCTCGCACTCGCTCGCCACTTGCCAGTCCAGTTGGCACTAATATACAAATCGTTTATAGACAGCTAATTAAACTATCGCAAAACGTGGAGAAGCGGAAGCGGGCTCGCGGGTGCGCGTTGGAAGAAACGCTCGCAGCTCTACTGCGGATTCACCTCCGTGGATATGTATTCTTAGAGTGAGAAACGCCCCACTACTCCGCGGTTTATTAATAGACCGAGAACTCGACACTGCTGGAGAGCGGCTTAACAGCGTATCCCTGGTCGGAGTAGACCTCGGGCGTCCTCTCCCACCCGAGTATCATTCAACTTGGGATTTCATTCAACTTATTTATATACTCACTTCCCGCCTCTCGATCGCTCTATTACAACTATTCGTCCATCGTTACTTTTCCGCGTACGATTCCCCGGCGACCAAATACATACAACAAGCATTAAAAAATGGTAATTTGCACAAGACAAAGCTGACATGATCAACGACATTCAACAATTCCTTGAGCCAATAAAATGATTAACTAAAAGAATATGTGTGCAATATGTCTCGTCGCTTTCTCTCCAAGTGGATTACGCGGCTCCCGTGCCGCTGGAAAGCGGGGGAGAAGCGGTGCTGGGTTCCCCGGTGGATTTACCAAGTTGTTGAAGTGCTGCGGGTGGCCGTGGTAAGCCGAGCGGTTCGCGAGCTGCTGGTTAACGGCGGACCGCTCCCGGTTCCTGTCGTTCCTGCGGTTGCTCTTCGGCAGGGTGCCCGTGTTGCGGGGACCCGCGCCACCGCCACTGCCGCCGCCGTTGACTCCGGGCGACATCGCCGCTTCCCCTCGCACCAGGCGTTCTCTCTCGGCGGTCCGAGACTGCGTCCGCGGCCCTTAACCTCACCGCGCTCAGGGGCCGTTCGCGCGTCGGCCCCCGGGGATAGCCTGGACCAAGCCCGGAAGCGAGAACGGACGCGAGACGCCCTCGTCGAGAGGGGCAGGTCGACCGCGCGAAAACGCGACGAGGAGATCCGCGGCCTCCGCGATCCCCACGGCGTTTCTTTACCTCGGTGACGCGGATCGCGCGTCCGGTTGGTCTTACGTCAAAATACTTGGCAGACGGCGCCGAGAGAATCGGGAATGCGACTATGAATAGAACGCTCGCGATCGCGTCCGATACGCGTGACTCGTCGCGATATCACGGGGGAGATACGTGTCGCGGCCGTGCCCGGACGACGACGGCAATCGAGAATGTTTCCTCAACGCGCCGACACTGCGGCCATTTTTAAATGTCCCACGGGGGTGACGGGGGGTGACTTTAAACGAACGCAGACTGTTCGAGCTGACTTGTCCGACGATTAAAGATATCGACGAACTAACGATTTAATGTACCCGGTCCTCCGTTTCGATGTTTTAAATCTGATCGCCGGGACTTTCTGAACGCTTTGCTCAGAAATCTCAGAACTCTAGTCTAACAATAATTATTCTACCGAGGCCCTTGCCAGTGAGAGATGTTTTCGAACGGAAGCGAAATGGAAAAAGGATCTACAGGGAATCCCTCTTGCGATTCTCTGCGCTGTCTCATGTGTATTCAGCTATTCGCTGGTCCACGGATCGGGTCCCTCCGTAGCCGAACCTATCGTATTTAAAAACATTTTTCATCCTCTTCCCGATGGGAATGATTCTGCGATTGGCGATCCGTGGTTTCCGCTCCATGAGACGTCGCCCTCCCTGCTGCTCCCTGCTGGTCCCTGCTGCTCCCGGCTGCTCCAGTGCTCCTGTCCGCGGTGGTCTGCGGCGAGGCTCGGATGCGCCGACATTTATACGCCCAGCCAACACCGAGCGTCGACCAATCGGTGCTCGACCCAGCGGCGCGCCGCGTTCATTGGCTGGTGCGTTGGTGGTGGGGAACTGAGGTATATAAGCGGCATGCAAGGGGTCCCGCGCAACACTAATGAGAGCGTCCGCCGATGGTTGACCACAGAACATTGGTTGACTCCGCGTCACGTCGCACGGGCAACTCGACCGTAACTTCGCTCGAGATTCTCCAAGATTCTCCCTTCAGAATCCCGAGGCTTCACAATAGCCAGGATCTTTGCCAGAAGCTGCTTGCAAACAGACTTTTCTGTTTCTTCCCGTTTATTATTCTTTAAACATCCCTATCGCTGTATGACATTTTGCAAGGTAAAGTATTGAGTTTCTGGCAGGCCCAGAGGTCTTATAAGATTCACCGTAGCGTCCTCGTCCAACTTCGACCTCTACTTGGGTGGGTCGTTTCCAGTGCCCGTTCTACACCTAGCGGTTATCCTACTTGTGGCTCATCCGAGTGAGTAAATAAATGGACAAAGATCGTATTGAGATTTAGAGACTCGGGTGCTATTTCTACATAAGAAGACTTAAAAATCATAGTAAAATCATACAGAAAAACCGTACTTAGTATGATAGTCATACTAAAATACCCGTGTAAACTTCTCCACTCGGATAAGCCAGAAGGATCGTCTTTGTTATTTTGTGTCATTCGCCAAATGTTAAAGAAGGATAAATGATGCATCATAGAGCGCATCGTAGAACGGGCTTAAGCGTCGCGGCGAGTGTCGCTGATCGCAACGAGCACGCGGTGGTCGACAGCTGCTGCCAACTGGTGCACGCGAGCAGCAGGCGTCAGGCCGACCGCGCCGCCGACGACGGCGCGGCGCGGTGTCGCGCGAGCAGACGCACAGCTCGATGCGTTTCCCGCCTGCGGCGTCCGGCGAGGGGTTTAATAATAAATGCTCGTGTCCCACCGCCGCGGTCTTTACACGCGTCTTTACAGCGCGGTATCTAGTCCACGCCGGGCGATCGTCAACGCCTACGACGAACTGCCGAGCCGAGCCGAGAGTCTCGCGCTCGCGGCGCTCGCTCGCTCGCTCGTTCTCTCGCGACTCCCGTCCCGTCTCCTCTGGTTGCCTGTCACCCGCGAGCTCGCGGGCAGTTCGCCGCGAGTCGCGACCGGACAGTCGCGTCGGGCGTCGTGTGGCATCGCGGCGAAATTCGAACGCGCGCGAGGAACGCGAGAGGTAGAAGAAGCGCGAGGAAACCCGCGTCGGCGTGTTCGCCCCCCCCCCCCTTCCCTTCCGTCGACCCCGTCACCGTCGTCCTCGTCGGCCTCGTTTCCCCAATTCCCCGTCGATCGGAACGCGCGGTTCCCCCCATGCGGCCGCGGAGCCGCGGCGGCCCGCGCGCCCGCGCCCGCGCCCGCGTGCGGCATGCATGCGAGCGTCGTGCGTGGCTGCGTGCGTGACAACGGCGACGACGACGACGGACGCTTCTGCCTCCTTGGAGTCACGCGCGGATTTATCTCCCGACGCGGTGAAATGCCGACAAGCTGGCGGCACGCGTGCGACGGCTTTTCGGTCAAATGCGGAGACGCGACCACGCACGGGTGAGTGTTTTCATCTTTCTGTCTCTCTCTTTCTCTTTCTCTTTCTCTCTCTGTTTATCTCTCCCCATAGCGCGTGTGTGTGTGCGTGTGCATGTGTTGCATCGCGACGGGGTTTGAGGTTAGAACGCGGGAGATGCCAAGCGCAGGGCGAAGGGCCGGTCCACGCAGGGACGGCCGAGAGGATGACACCGAGTGAACTGCCGGCCGAGCGGTCCACGCCGGCGCGGCGTCCCGTCAACGCGGGTGAAATTATTATTTGTCCTCGTCGCCTGGCGCGCATAGAGCGAGAGAGAAAGAGATCAAGTCGGCGAATGACAATTGGAAATTTCACAGGCGGTCGAATCTTAGTCCCTCGACTAACGACAAGTTTAATCGCGGCGCGATCGAAGTCGGCCTAAATCGCCGACGGGTCTAGAGCCGCCGCGGCGGCCTTGACGCGAACGAGGCGACTTCCTTTCCCTTCGCGAGGTAACGAGCACGTTTCTCGAGCACTGCTTTTAGATCGCAAGCCCCGAGATTATGCTTTATTCGGTCAGCTGTTACTTCCCGGGCGTCGCGACGAGGGTCCCGTTACGGGATCGCGTCGCATTTGTATACGCACGCCAGGCAGGATACTATGTTCGCCCCCGCTAAATATTTATCAGGCCTCATCCTTGACATTCTCGCGCGGCTGCGATGTCCTTTTCCGCGTATGTAGATTAGCTTTAATCTCGCTTCGACTCGTTTTTCATTCCCGTATAATTCGTAGCCCCCGGTTTCACCAACGTCGCTCGACAAGCTTAATTCGTTTTTTGTCTCGTTCCAACTCTGGAAAGAGACAAAAACGTGAATTAAACTAACATTAAAATTAGGCGACGTTTGGTAATGCCGGGCCTTCGTGTTTGTCTCTTGCTAAATTAACAGTTGGAAAGAGACGAAGAGCGAATTAAGCCAAGCTCAAAGCTAAACGACGTTGGTGCAACCGGGCCTTAGGCTCAACGTTGTGCAAATTTAAACTAAGTTCAACTCATCCTTCGTCCCTTCCTGACTATTTAGGCCCGGTTTCGCCAAACGTCGCTTAACTTTAATCTCATTGTCAGTTTAATTCATGCTTGTCTCTTTCTAAAGTAACAATTGGAAAGAGGCGAAGAACGAATTAAAGCGACGTTGGTGAAACCAGGCCTTACTTATTGTCAGAAAGAGACAAGGAACTATTCAAACCGAGGCTAAAAAACGATTTTAACCGAGGTTAAACGACGTTGAAAAAGTAGAAGAAAAAACAAGCTGGGCCGAGTTAGAGTTAATCCCGCGCTGATAGAACTGGACGTGAAAGGATTATCTGAAAACATCACGAGCACATCTCGTCGCTCCTTTTTCCGGCGCCTTTAATTCGCACGCGCGACGTTAACGCGCGTCAGCTGATTGTACGCGGTGTCCCCGGTCGCCGCGTCCCGCGTTGTTATCAAACGAAAGTTGAGCGAGAGATTTTTTCCAATCGATCCCTTTAGGAGAATCGAACTTTTAGGCATTTCCCAACAACTCTAACTACGTTAACTCGGGAATGAAATCCCGTAGGCGACGGAGGAGCGTGAAACGGTAATCAGCTTAGTTTGACGAATATCGAGCTCGATGCAATAGGACGAATCTCGATGCAATTCCGACTAACTTACAATTAGTCGGCGATTAATTTGTCCGACGGAACGAATCGCTCGCGGCGCAATTTTCCACCGCGTGCTCCGCAATCGAAATAGCCCGGCGAGAATCGATGCTTCTATCTGCAAACACCGTGGGCGCTGCTTAACAAATCGATTTGAATAATGCCCGGTTTCACCAACGTCGCTTAACTTTAGGCTTAGCTTAATTCGTTCTTTGTCTCTTTTCAGCTGTCACTCTAGAGAAACAAACATGACCTAGGCTGGTATTGTCGTACGACAAATGTAATATTAGACTTAGGGCCAGTTTCACGAACATCGGTTAACTGTCAACTAGGGTTCAGTCGACTCCTTTTCCGTCTTATTATTTAAGAAGAGACGGAGAATCCATTACCCTTCGGTTGGCAGTTAACCGAAGTTTGCGAAACTAGCCCTTTAGGATTAAAGTTAAAGATTAAACTAAGAGATCAAAGTTAAGCAACGTTTGATGAAACCGAGTCTAAATCAGTTTGGCCGAAGCCGTCCTCCTGTTTGTTTCCACGTGGATTAACTTTAATCCCGACTTAACGTACTTTCTGTCTCTTTCTAATTCTTACAACTGCAGGTAGATTCAACCAAGATTGAAGTTGATAATTGAATTAAAGTTAATCTGCATCGCGGTGAAAATTACATTGGAGAACGATCGCCGGCTCTCCTCGATTATCTCGTCAACGACGATTGAAAATACGAACCGAGCGGCGGCGGCGGCGGCGGCGGCGGCGGCGGCGGCTTCCTCGCGTGACTGCGTGCATTTAGCAGCCTTCGGTCTCGCGATGACAATTGAATTGTCTCGCGAAAACCTCGGGCGATAAATTTGCTGATAAATTTATCGGGCGCGTTCGGCATTGACGCGCGGAAGGTGGAGAGGGACACCAGCGTATCCCTGCATCGCCGGGACATTCGTGGAATTTCCACGCGCGACTTTTCAACGCGCGAGCGGCAACTGGCTACTTGTTGCATAATGCATCGATCTCCCTGACCTGGCCGGGCGGTACCGGTTCGGCTTGTGGTGTGCGAGCACTTAAAAATTCGACGCGACGTCGATGGCGTTTACTTGATCCGCGCGAGTGTCAACCATAGACCGAGGGGTAAACCGCTGACCAAAATCGTGTACATCAATGTCCAGCGGGCGTTACTTTATCTTATTATCTTATTTTACCTTACACGGAGAGAATTTCTCTTAAAATTTATCCTGAAGATCATGTAATCGTGGGATTTTGAAGAATTTTATGAGAGTTTCACCTTGTTTTTTAACTCGACGATAGCCGGAACAATAGGACAAGGTGGGAATGCGCGGTCCAGTAGTACATGGTCTATCTATAGTGTCAGCCCTCTTTTACTCGGACATGTCGAGCACCAATGACGATTGCCCTGACACGCGAGGGATTCATATTTACGCGGCGCGCGATCGTATCTCAAATATTACGCCTCGAATATTGTCCGACGAACACCTCGTCGGATTCGCGACCTCGAAACGTTTTTCCCCGCTGTGTGCGACACCATCGGCTTTCCTTTCTCCCCCCGGCGCGACGTATCGGTAGATACCCTCTCGCGATACGCCGCGCGGCGCGTGTGTAAGCGGCCCGCGTATCGACGGAATCGCGGCATTGTTTCTCCCATTCAGAAAGCCCGAACCCCCGCGGCCTTGCGGCAGTAACTATATACGCTCCGGATGATCGATAAAATAACCGGACTACGACTCGTGCCGTACGCCGCCTCGCGCGGCGAAATTAATTCGCGCGGCGACGCACAGGTCCGAGCGGATCGCCTTTTCTTATCAGGAGTCCCGAGATAATTCCCGACCGGTGCGACGCGACGTGCGAACAATTAGCCAGATGACAGATGCACTGATACATGTATCACATAGTGTATTAGGATCCTAATATGGGATCTCATAATAGGCAACTTTCTTCTACCGCTCAGCCAATGACTAAACCAATTTACTACACGGAGAGAATTTTTTCTTACAATTGGTTTAGTCATTGACTGATCAGTAGAAGAAAGTTCCCTATTATCATTTTCTTATAATTTTTGCTTAAAATTCTCTCCGTGTGGTTATTTACTATTTATCACTATTGGATATCAAGTGCGCGATGTATACTAGGCCACGATCGCGGAGGAGCGTTTCGTAAATTTGTTGAATCCGTTCCAAATGCGGCGGGATTATCGTTCTTCCGCTATCCGCCCGAGATCTTTCTCTGTCTCCTTTTTATTTGCAGAACTCCGCTGTCGCGTGAGATTAGAAACTCAGTTAACGCTCTCTAGAAGTCGCCCGGTGTCGCGTTACTTGCCCGAGAACTTTTCAACTACGTTTATCCGTACGTCGCGCTCCCGTGAAATTAATTTCTCTATGTACACTGCACGCTGGATTGGGCGTATTTCGCCCCCTCCGTCGTACATCTTGATTTCGCCGAATGATTATTACGTTATCTTGATTGTGCGCGAGTATACGATCTTGATCTCGTACATTGTCCCCGAGCACAAGTTCGCTCTACTCTAATTAAAATGTTCCACATGCGTCGCACGCGTGGCAATTAACTAACTGCCGTGCCGTTGAATTAATTAGCGTCCCCTTTGTCAGCCTGTCCGCGGGGTATTTTTAATGTCCAGGCCGCGCGACGCGGGGGGAGGGGAGGGGGGAGGGGAAGGGGGAGTGGAGCCTCCTCTCCTCGCGTGATCAGCCAGCTTTTCATTCTGTACGTTCCAATTTCGTCGGTTTATTTTCGTGAAGAATGGGAGCGGCTGTTATGACGTGTGCTCCATGAATCTATGCCGGTGTCACGGTTATTTCCGCGTCCGCCCCTTCCCTCGTGACAAATTTAGGTGGAAGAGGCAATTGAGGGGTTCGATGAAAGGGAAGTAATTGTGTCCCGCGCGAGCGAATCAACTTTCCCCGTAGAGCCAGGCGTAAAAGAGACGATTCGTTATTGATTTGCCTTGGAATTTCTCCGCGAGATTTCCTACGAAATTTCGAGAGCGTGGAACGTTCCCTCATTAGTACAGTTTTTTTTGGAATTAAACCTGACGTATTTTCCCGCGCGCGATACGTCGCGAGGAACAAGTGGCCGCGATCGACTTGAGCTCGCGGTGCTTGTGAATTCGATTTCCGACGCGGATGATTTGTTCAATGTTTACAGAATTAAATCCGGCTTTATTCACGACGGCATGTCGCTCGGTGTTGTCCCACGTGTTCAACCCCGTTCCCGAGTAATCCCTATTTGTCCGAGTTGGCAATTGACATGTTTCGCGAGTGCCAAAAGTACGTTTCACCGGGTTCTCAACACGCGCGAGTCAAGCTCACTTAAGCTTATTCTACAATGGACGCAAAACGCAAGACGCTAAAGGCCAAATCAGACTAGCAATTGTTGACTCGGATTGGATTGGCGACTGACGATTGACGATTGTCTTCTAACCAATGAGAGTCGATTAAATCGTTGACTGCTTCGCTCTCATTGGCCAAAGGACGATCGTCAATCGTCAATCGCCAATCCAATCCGAGCCAACAATTGCTAGTCTGATTCGGTCCAATGACAGTCCATCATTTTCTTTATATTTGACTGCGATTTGCGTCCATTGCAGAATGAGCTTTGCGACAGGCGTTGAGGAGCAAGAAAATGCGAATCCACGCGGTCAGTTTCTCGGGAGAAACCTGTGAAGATCCGGGATTACGAGCACGCGATCGTCGAGATAACAGAACAGATAACAAATAAGTGAAATAGCGTCCTCGTTATTTTTCTATGGTCGTAGAAACTAACTGGAGCACCCCTAAAAATTATTAATGTCGGTTGAAACCTAACGTTCCTAACTCGTAAAAGTAACAATACTTTCTCGCAAAATTCTAATTACATCAACAATTGTAAGACGTACAAAGGCTTTCATTAAAACAACATTAGCAATTTAATATTTCACACATTAATTTGAAACAAAAAGTAAATTCCCTCATTTTATAAGAATATCGCACCGACGGAGCCCAACTGAGACCAACGGTAATCTCCAGTTAGGAATCTAATTGTAAGACCCGGTTTCACCGACGTTGCTCAACTTTAAGCTCGAGCTTAATTTGTTCTTTGTCCCGTTTCAACTGTTGCTTTAGAGAGAGACAAACGTGAATTAAGCTAAGATTAAGATTAAGCGACGTTTGGCGAAGCCGGGCCTAAGGATCAATGGCGTCGATCTCGCGTGGACGACGCCTAGATTGACGCCGCGCGGCACGCGGCTCTTCCGCGCATTCTTCCGAGAACAACGCAGCCCGACAATCATCGGGCCGGACGTGCGGTCCCGGCGTCAACAATTGCTTTTCATTAGCCGCGCGGAGACGGGCCAAGAGGGATAGACCCGGCGGGACAGGAAGGCGATTGTGCCGGCGAACTTTGGTGCGGTCTCACGGGGTGCGGCCGGCGCCGCGGATACTTGACCCAAATGTCCGATAAAAGCCTCCTCCCCGGCGAATCGCCACGCGGTACGTTGAAAAGCCTGTGTCACGCACGAATTTCGGCCCGTACGACCAGCGAGACGTGCCATGCCGCCGCGAGTCCGCGTCACGCGAGCCTCCGAGTCGTCGTGGATTTAGATTCGCGCTCCGTGCCCGCTCGGGGAATACGCGCGCGAGTAGTAAAGCCGTGCGCTGCGCGACGACGACGGCTGCGGTGGCGGCTTACATAATCGTCGCCGACAGAAGTTTCGTAAGTGTTGCACGACTGTGTTACCGCGTGCACATCGCGCGCCCGCGCCTGCCTCCAGTCCCAAGATAAGTCTGCGCTTCCCGCCCCGTGTTCGATTTTTCTGATCCTCGCCCGCTGCTCCGAGAAGCGAGTCGTCGTCCTCCACGTGCGATCCTCGCACCGTGAGAAGGGAATTCGATTCGAGCGCTTTCTCGCCCGACTTCTTTTGAAACGGAAGAATTTAACGTAGTGCAAAGTATAATGAGATAGGATTCTAATACGAGATAGCAGGTTTTCAACGTCCAAATTCAATCGCAAATCATTTCTCGCAACGATTATATGTACAATCAATTTGCCACTAAACAGATTTCACGTCGAGGGCAATAAATTCATTGTGGAACCAGCAGACGAACGCCTATTAATTTAGCAGAAACTCCGCATTAGGAGCCTATCTCATAATAGGGGACTTCGTTTATTATCGCGACGTGAGAGTGTTGCATTGTCTTAATTACGTTTAATTTTATTCTGTCGCGACGACAGAAAATTACGGTCTCCCCGCGGGGCCGCCGATATATCCGAGTAACGATCGCGCCACTCGTCCTGGAGTAAGCGACTCTTTACCCTGGACTAATTTCGCCCTGCCAGCCCCTCTGATAATGGCAAAGGTCGTGCGGCCTCATTTCGAGGAAGGGTGTGGCGTTACGTGCGAGCTATCGATGGATTCGCGTCATTATCATTCGCAAACACGTGCACGTGCACGGCACACACCTTCCCGCCGGAACGTAATCAATGCTTGTGAGCGGCCAAGTTGACAGGCGCGCCTTCGTGTTATCATGTGCCGTTCGATTAAAAGGAAGACCGTTTCATCCCGCCCGGCCCGGATATTCCGTGCGAAGATCATCGTCGCGAGCTACCAGCGACGATTCGATACGATTCGACACGCACTGATAAAAAAAAAAACCGTTAGCTAATCATGGTCTGCTAAACATATGTTGCTGCCGTAACTATAAATTTCTAAACCACAGCAAACGGTTTGCTGTCGCACCCAGTACAATAGGCACACCCGAGTCGAGCATTTGGTCCCAGAACGGGCCTCAATTATTCTGTCTTCATTTGGATCTCGGAGTCCGTTTGAAACTCCAATTCGAATCTCAGAGGAGTCAAACAAATCGTGTTTAGCCCCATTCTAACCCTCGAACAGAATGTGATAAAATATTCACCCTCTTTGAAACTTCTTAGGCCGAAGAGGATCTACCGAACCTCTGCTGATTGCACTAGCATTGGCCTCTTTACTGCCTTTACTGCTCTCCACTGAAAGGGAAACAGCGACTCTTTTTCAGGCCTATCCGAGGGTAAAAAATTCAATACATTTTCTCCGACACAAAGAACTTAGCTCGACCTCGTTCCCCCCGGTTCAAAAATTATACGGGGCTACACTGAGGCAAAACATAATTCGGGCAATAGCAAAATATTTGGCTATCACAATTAAATATTAGCAAAAAAGATTCGTTGATAGTTCGACCGTAAGTGGCACAGATTTATTAGAGCGGCTACGTTTCGACCCTTAGTTTGGGTCCTTTTCAAGCCTACAATATATCTCGCAACACTAGATTCATGTCTAATGTTGCAGGTCGATGAGAAACAGTACAGAATAGTTGAAGATTAAAAATGTATCGTTACAATATAGTCGTGGATTGATAAAGCAAATCGACATGTTGCCGCTGCGCGAAACAGATAGTTAATATCGGTAACGTCCGTGTCGTTTAGTGTATCGTGACGAACAGTTACCGATATTGGTTTTCAGGCTTTCGCGGCTGTTGTCTTCTTTAGTCATGGCTTCCGGATGGTTGCCGCGTCTGTTTGCAGTGTGGTGCCGACGTTTCGCAGGCGTTGCAGTCTGCTTCATCAGGGCTGGGAGTCTCTGTGAGACTGAGCTCCCTCGCGTTGCGCTGGTCCTTTCAGGCTGGGAGTCTCTGTGAGACCATCCGGAAGCCATGACTAAAGTTACCGATATTAACTATCTGTCGATTGATAAAATAAATCGACATGTTGCCGCTGCGCGAAACAGATAGTTAACGAACAGTTACCGATATTAAGCGGCAACATGTCGATTTGCTTTATCAATCCACGACTATATTGTAACGATACATTTTTTATCTTCGACTATTCTGTACTGTTTCTCATCGACCTGCAACATTAGACATGAATCTAGTGTTGCGAGATATATTGTAGGCTTGAAAAGGACCCAAACTTTAGGGTCGAAACGTAGCCGCTCTAATAAATCTGTGCCAGTTGCGGTCGAACTATCAACGAATCTTTTTTGTTAATTTACTATTGGCGAAGCATCCGTTCCTTGATTAAATATTAGCTGTCCGTGTTTTACAACTGAAACTTAGTTGCCGCATGCAGTTTTCAGCTACGACAGCCACATTTTTCTTTCCGTGCATCCGCGAAAAATGGAACGGCGACGCTCAATAATAGCGGCGAGAGCACCGCGCACTTTTCCTTATCATGCCGCGCTAATTAGCGTCGTGCCGGAAGCGCGGGAGTGGTAATTCGCGATCGCGATAGCTCGCGGTGGAGACGAGACAATTATACGGCGGCGGAAACGATGCGCGAAAGGGCACCACGCCGGGGAACCGACATTTCCCTCCGACGTGACTTTCGCGGCGCGTGACGCTCTTTTCCGAAGGGGCGGGCGCACAATGGGCGCCCTAATAATCCGCTTGCTCCCCGGCGAAAGAGCATTCCTTCATAATGCATCCGCGAGAGCGGCGGGCGAAATGACGCACGGGCCGTGCTTCGCCGTTTCATTATCAACTCGATAAAATTCAATTATTTAACGTCTCTTTACCGCCGGCGATTCTGGCGATCTACGATGGCCTTGTCGCGGAGAAGCGTCGTCGATACCATCGACCACTTTGCGCTCCATCATCGTCGCTTTCCCTCGCCGCGGCCCGTCCGCGTTTATTGATGCATACGCGTCTCCGCGGGAATTGCCGCGGGTCCTTGGCGTGCGGCGCGTGTATCTAATATTCCCTCCTCGCCTACGTTGTTATCGTGTTGTACTTAAACGTAACGCGCGCGCCGGGAATAAGTGAGCAATTAGCGGGCGATAATTTTCCATTTAAAACAAATGCAATTTGTAGACATCGGTCTCTCGAAGATTAACGAAGTAATATATCGACGCTAGATTTAAACGTGATACGCGCCAAGAGACGATCCGTCGGATTTATTCGTCGAGATAATATCCCGAGCGTTCGTTTTAATTTATTGAACGCGTCGAATTGCTCGGTAGGACGCGGGAGAGTAATAAAATCGTTCGACTCGGCGATCAATGAAATTTCAAGCTTATCAGATTGAAGGCTCGCATCACGATCGATGCACGTATCAGACGGGTGTCACTAAAGTCGCGTTCAATCACGGTAATAGAAATAATTAAGGGCCCCCGTGGTCTCCATGACGTCCGGAAATCAATGGCCCTGGAAATCAATCTTCTTGGCGAATTATCAGCGTCGTATAAATATCGTCCCGTTTTGTTCTCAGGATATTCTCCCCGGGAGCCTCGCACCTCCCCTCCCGAGCGAATAAAAACGTCGACGTGTATCCTTTCCCCGAGAAGAAGGGCACGCAATGATACAAGCGGAGAATTGAATTCCGTAGCTCTACACTTTTTTTTAATAAAGAAATCCTGATATTTTTCAGCACTGACAATGCAGTGATCGAGGCACGCGAAGTAAAACGTTCGGTAATTATTTAGAGCTTTGGGGACGTATCTTCTTTGGGAACACAAAGCCCAGTCAATTCGATTCTTCTTCTAAACAAAAACGTTACGAGCAACCACTCTCTTTTTTTCTCATTCCACCTGCGACAAGATACGATCGGTGAGAAATGGCCTTCCCAGTCCGAGGCTCGCCTTATCGAAGACTGTTGCGGGGAGTCATCGTGACAGTCTCGGTAAAACCGTACGGACGGACGGCCAGGCAAGCGCCATAGAAATCTCGATCTTATCAAGTCGAAACTTCGTTCTTGCGTTATCGATCGTCTCGCTCACTCCTGTTGTGCCTCGTCGCTGACACGCTGAATTTCTACAGTGACTTCTGGACATTCCGGGCGGAAAAAAGCCGCTCCCGGCCGCCCGTCGTCGCCCCGGTATCATTTGCATGATGTACGTACGCCGTTCGCAATGCCGTTATCATAAACGAAGGTGACTCTTTCAGACGCCCACGATCGGCAGAAATTCGCGGAAGGAGTCGAACGCGACACGGTTCGTGAGTGCAGTGTTACCCGCGGTGCCGACCGGTGCGCGCCGATGGTCGCTCGTTTTTTATTTCCATTCAGTGATAAGTAAACGTGCCTTTTTCCCCGATTGTTATAGCAGCGCGTGTCTATTAGCCGCTCGATGATTTTCCGCGATAAAAAACATTGGATATTCACCGCAACTGCGTGCGCTGCAGTTATTGACGTTTAAATGAAACTTTAATAGACTTCAATGGGCTTTAATGGATCGCAGTTGACTACTTTTCGAATTGCACTTCTGCCGTAGACAAAATCAGAGAGGAGTGCAATCAACCTTCTTCCTTGAACTATTGTTCTTGAAAATTAGTTAAGAGGATTTAGAAAAGAACAATTTATTTTACCACACGCGTGAGAAGTGCCTTGACTAGGGAATACCAATTTTTATGAAGCTTTCGGCAGCGATTTTTTTACAACGCCTTTTCGAATGAGTAAAGGGAGAGTGCGCTCGTCCGTAAGCTGTCGAGAGCTTAGCAAACTTCCAGCTAAAGGCAGAGGCTTGGTCTGACCGCTCTCGTGCTCTTACTACTGGTCTTCCGTATCCACGAGCTTCCGACGAAAGCGAAGATAAAGAGTTACAAAATTTATTCGTCGAAAATCTACCTTCTATCTGTCTCTTATCGCTTTCACGATACGATAACGAAGTGATTCGAGTGGAGATTAACCCGAAGCCTAACACTTTACTGTTTACGCACATGTTGCTATCAAGGTGTACGGGATATTTAATAAGACAGGTATCGCGCGGCCTGCTTCAAAAAGCTTCCCGGGCGATGAAGTTATCGGAGCCAGTGGATTGACGACGAGGCGAGGCAATAATCAGTGCGACGGGGAACCGATCGAGGTGTCAAGACGAGGCTCAGAAATAAGCCTCGGACGACACGTTTAATAGTAGTGAGTATCGTCGCGCGATTATCACGACTTCGTTAATTCGTCTCGGTAATAGCGATCCGTCGTATCTGCCGGCGAGCAATCGCTCATAAGCGTGCTGGGAGTATCGTGCGAACTTACATAATTCGCAAGGTGCAGTCGGCGATAAGCGCAAGATACACCCACGTGAGCCCCGCGT
This sequence comes from Vollenhovia emeryi, assembly GCF_000949405.1. Classification (NCBI taxonomy): domain Eukaryota; kingdom Metazoa; phylum Arthropoda; class Insecta; order Hymenoptera; family Formicidae; genus Vollenhovia; species Vollenhovia emeryi. The sequence goes on along the minus strand of NW_011967239.1, from coordinate 1,283,225 downwards.
TAGAAACGCATTCGCCGAAACGCTCGTCCGCCCAAAGAGACAGCAGACTTCGTCGAAAAACATTATTAATTTGTCCGCGCGTTTCCGCGACACTCTGTACATTTGCTTATGTTAATTAGCAGCTCGAGGAGAGTTTAGATAACGCACGTGCTGTCGTCGTGTCTTCACTTTCCACACGCGCGTCCGCGAAACGAGTCATCGCGATTTCGCGGGGCGTCCGTCACCAGAGAAGACTTTGACTTCGCCAACCTCGCTTCTTCGCCGTCTAGTGTGTTTCATTCTTATTCTTCGTACACGGACGTTTGATATGCCGGTCGTTTAGTGCAATCGGCAATTCACGGTCGGGACGCACGTGCGTGGCACACGCGATACGTGACCTCCGGGTGTCGTGTTGCGATTCCGTCACGCGTAAAATTGCGTACGAGGTGCACCTTCGTTGCAGCGGAACGAGTCTTACGTAACATCTCGCCTATCCCATATCCGAAGATTTCGTCATCGTTATCACGAAAAAAAAATAGATATATACGCGGACACGCGTAATATCTCCGGATTCGAGTAGACGATCGCGAACGAACGCGAGCAATTTGCTTTTTAATGCGCGCGAACGGCGTAAAGGCCGAATCAGACTAGCGATTGCCGACTCGGATTGGGATTGGCGATTGACGATTGTCCTCTAGCCAATGAGAGCAAAGCGGCCAGTGATTTAATCGATAATCATTGGCTAGGAGACAATTCCAATCTAATCCGCGTCGACGATTGCTAGTCTGATTTGGCCTTAAGCCCCGTTCGTTCGCGCTCGTTCGCGCTCGTTCGGTCGGTCTGGACGTGGCTCGTTTGTCATCAGAAATCAGACTCGCGTTCTCGAGGGTAACACGTCACTTTTCTTAAGGATTCATTAACGAAGCGTGCGCGAGGCCACCTTAATTAAGCACTCGTTACTTCACCGTTAAAGATACCTCGTACGCATACCGCGTTCCGCTGGCATGACGCCGCTTGTATTTTTGCATTCCGTGTTGTGACAGGAATTAAATATGCATGTGTTACAGAAATTAAATATGCATATATTTGTATGCCCTCATAAGTTATCTGCACATCAGTGTCGTCAGCGGGTCGCGCGGTGTATTATTGTCGAGTCTACCGTCGGGCATGAGTCATCGACGTCGTGTCACTCGTATTGTCAACTGTAATTCAACGACAAACCTAGTACTCAAACTATCTCTGCAGTTATTATTAAGTAGAAACAAGTAGCGAGCTACATTGTGTTAAAGTATTGTTTCAAACTTTATTCCTATGTCGCGATTGAATATTTTTAGAGTCTCCACATTTGTGCTTTTGTAATGTTACAATATTTTATAGTATTCTCAGAGCCTGTGTATATAAGAACACGCTAAAAGACGTCGTTCCAATTTAATTCCATTTCTCATTCCGTTTCAATCTGTTCTGTCAGACGAAGAAGACACGTCGAAAATGGAAATACATACAACATAGAATTATTAATCCAGAAATAGAGGATCTACAGCAAGAGTTAACGCACGCTTGAAAAAAGTCCTATAGAAATCAGAATTATCGGAGTTGTGTCGAAGGAGTCTAGAATATTTATAGACTTTTTGTCCAATTTCGTGACTCAACAATTTCGCTTCAAATCGCGCCAATTCCGGCAAATTCAAGGAAACGAATAAATCAGGTCGCCGAGACTCAATCAGCTTTACTTTGTCGAGGCAGAGAAGTTTCTTGGAAGGAAACTACGACATCGTACGTGACGCATGTACGACGAAACAATCGCGGGTGAATGAACCGTGACGTATTACGTGAGAGATTGGCGAGTACGATTTTTTTCAAGGTCGCCACATATTCTAGATATACGCACTCACTATTGTTGCCTGTGTACGACTACGATTCTCGCGAGATCTGCGTATCGACGCAATGCCGTTGCATCTTTGATTACACGGAGAGAAAAATGTAGCAGCCGTACCTAAAAATTGCATGTGGCAACTAAATTTCAGTTGTAAAATATGGACAGCTAATTTTTAGTTGCGACAGCTAAATCTTTTCTACTGTGCATATTGTATGTAAACCGTTTGCTGTGGTTCAAACATTTATAGTTATGGCAGCAAAATATTTTTAGCTACGGAAATTTTCTTTTTAGTTCAGGCGCGAGCCATATCTTCCATTGCATTGTGAAAATCGATGAAGAGTCGGTTAACCCTTTCATGATCATTGGGACATATAAGTCCCATTTACATTTTTGCTTCTCTGGTTTCTTGGGATGCTAATGTTTTATTTAAAAAAAATAACAATTTTGTCATGAAAGAGTTAAGAAACTAAAAACTTGTTCGCGTAGCTTAAAATGCCCCCAAGTTTCTGCAAGTTTAAAAAGAGATAAATACACGTTGAGCGCTGGAGAGAAAGAAAACGAAGATTCTAAGTACAAGTGCGAGCAATTCATGAGGACGGGTTCGAAATAAATTCAACGTCGGTTTTTTACCACGCATACACACGCGCGCGCGCAAATATGAATTCGCGTCAAACTTGTTGAAAATCCCGAAATCGACCGTCGTATCCATCACTGGGTACGCATCTGCCAGGTGTAGAGCCAAGCCAACGGCACACGATACTAATACTTAAGGCTAAATCCTGATTGGCTCTCGTAAGGAATCAGGACTCAGGTAGGAAAAATCGGGTAGCATCGTGTGCCGTTGGCTTAAATGACGAGGAAGGGCGAGTTTCACAAACGTCGGTTAACTGCCATCTAGAGTTGAGTCAACTCCGTGTCTCCTTGTATCTTAGCTAAGACGAGACAGAGATCAATGAACCTTCTTAGCAATTGACCGACGTTTGCGAAACCCGGCCCTAAATCGATCGCGTCGTCGATCTTATTGCAGGCGCCGGCACAGTCGATGCAACCGACCAGGAGGAACCCCCGGGTTCCCAGTCCTGAGCCGTTGCGACCGTTCACCCCGCCGGACCTCTCTTCCATCCCACATATGGACGACACATCCCTGCACGACAGCGGCAACGGTAATGACAACGCGTCACCGACGGCAAATCGGGCGAACGACGGCGCACAACAGGAGGCCCCCGGGCCCTTCATCGTTGGCAGCCCCATCGACCTCGGGGACATCGACAACGTTGACAATATCGGCCTCCGTCTCGACCCCGTCACGCGTCGCAGTAGCAGACGCAGGGCGCGAGAGCACATCGAGCTTCAGGAGACGGGCTCGCCGGACTCCGACGGTGAGAAAATTCGTTCAACGATTAATTACTTCTAATTTATAATTCATTACACGGAGAGAGATCCTGAAAATCCTGTGATCGTGGGACAACACGGCATCTTCGACAACTTTATGGGAGTTTTTGGAAATTTGATCACACATTCTACCAGTAAAATATATTTCTACTTAGCAAAAGTATAATTACCCATAGTAGCACAGTGCATTGACCAAACATTGGTTAAACATCGGCCCAGTATTTGGTTGTATTGAGTCAGTGTTTAGCCAATGCATTGTGCTGCCAGGGTATTAGTAAAATGTATAGAGAAAAGTTATTGTTATGAGATAGGCTGCTAGTGTGAGATAGCGGAGTTTCTGTTAAATTAATAGGCATTATCTGTTGGCACCATGAATTGATTGCTAGATCGTGTAATCTTTGCGACAAAAGATTTACAATTGAATTTGGACGTTGAAAACCTGCTATCTCATATTGGAATCCTATTTCATAATAGAGGACTTATCTCTAATAAGCGTAATTACTAGTAAAATGTATAGTAAAATTTCAAAAAAAAAAAAAATTCTCCTAAAACTCCTTGAAATGCCGCGTTGTCTCACGATTATATAATTTTCAGGGTGAATTTTAAAAGGAAATTCTCTCCGTGCACTTATAATTACGCCTTACATAGATAATTGCTACTCTCTAAAAGTCAATCAGTGGACTTTCGCTGAAAACAGTGAATAGTCACTGATTCACAGTTACAAGTGTACTACTGCGATTTTCAGTTATAGTACACTTATAATTGGAAATTAGTGCCTATTCACTGTTGCCAGTGATAATCTCCACTGATTGACTTTTCGAGAGTAAATTAAACTGCCGTTCGAGCCGAGTTCGCTGTAAAGCGAACGTTCCGCTGTTGAAGCTCGGAGGCCCCCGGCGTTTTTCGCCAACGTTCTCGGGAGTTCGTTTAAAGAGTCAACGTCAATCCAGAGGTTTCTGGAGCACTCAATCTTATCCACGCGCCAAAAATTTGTTCGAAATGGAGCCGCGACGACGGGGCTGGCCGACAGGGACGGTGTCCGCCGAATGTTCTCCGTTCGAGCGGTCGTAGGTGGAGGAAGCCACCCCGCCGGCGGCGTCGCCGGTCTGTCCTTGGCCTATCGATGCCGTTTATACAGTCGTCACGCCATCGCACGCTTCTCCGCGCTTCCTCCGCCGGAGCGCGGCCGTTGCGTTCCGGGGCACGGTCGGTGCTGACACCAACTTGTTGCCGTCGACAGGCGCATGCGTTCTCGCGGCGTAACACGCGAACAATGTTGACGCATTCGTCCGGGCCACCCCTCGCGGGAGCAGTGCCGCACCGGCCGCGAGCACGAGCCTCGCGCAAAGAAGAAAAAAACGAATAAATAATAAGAAGCCTCCCGAGAGTCCACTGGACCGCTCGAGGTTCGAGTCTCACGGGGACCACCCGAGTTTCCTTTCCGACTCGTGTATGTACACGCACCGGCATAAATGCTGTCACTATCCTTGTGAGGTGCACGCACACAACTAGAGTCCCTGTAGTTGTGTGCGTGCACCTCACAAGGATAGAGACAGCATTTATGCCGATGCGTGTACGTGCGCGAGATTGGAGAGCGTCTTTGGTACCGCCGGTCCTCGCAGGATCCCGCAGGGATGTCCCCGTTTTCGGATGCGACTCCGGTTGCAGCAAACGCGGGAGGGGAATGTGTCGCGGTCGACCTAATAACGTCGCCGACGGCGTCTCGGCGTTGAACGGGTGCCAAGAATCGGGGGATGAGATTTCACGGTCGTGGCGAATCCCGCGGGCGCCGCGACGTCGCCGCGGTGTGTGCCTCTCTCTCCCGGGTGCCGCGGATTTCCCGGCGGCGCGATCGATGCCGGGGCGACGCGTGTGCGCGTTAACGACGCACGTGCACGAGCAGCCGCCGCCGCCGCGGACGCATCGTCCTCGTCGCCGTCGCGACGGCAGGGGTGTGGCGAGGGAGGAGGCTCCTTCCGACGCGCCTCCGATGACGTAGACGCACTTGTTTCGGACGATCGTTATCCCGACTCCGGGCGAGAGCGGACCGCGCCGCGCCGCGCCGCGCCGTGTCGTGTCGCAAGATTGTATACGCGGGACGAGTGCGTGCGTACGTGGGAAAAGGGTTTCGAACGCACGGGAGAAAAGGTGCGAAGGATCGATCGCCGAGCGGCCGGATGCCGCTGGCTCTTCTCCACGACGAGAGCTCGTTCGATCGGTCGCCGGACGCGACGTGCCGATTCGCCTAAAAAATTTTGGCAGCGCGACCCGCGGTAAACGTACAGGGATCTCGGGAGTCTCCGCGTGAATTTCCTGCAGCGTTGTATCATCGAGAGAAACGGGATGCTGCTGTCTGTCTGTAGGAAAGAAAGATCGCGTCGGTGGAACGAACGGTTGTCTCGATATTTATCTGTTTGCGCTACGCGAGGCTGATAGCGAATTCGATTGCTTGCACTAGTGCGCACCGAGTGCACACCAAGGCCTGTTTGGAATCTACTTCTTATATTTGCGGTCATCTCAAGTCCACAAACTGCTTAGCCAAAGAAATGATCCGTACGAATGCCACACAGATCATTTTACTGGCTAAGAAGCACTTGAAAGAGCATTTAAGGCGATCCCTAAATATGAGAACTGACTGTAAACGACTCGCAATCAGTGCGCACTAGAGTCCCTCTAATCAGAATCTGGCCAACCGGCAGTTTCGGCGAAATGATGCGAGAGGAAAGAAATATATCTCTCATTCTACATGACGCATATGCTGTATGCAGAGTGAGAGGGAATGTATTTCTTTCTCCCTCGCATCATTTTGTCGAAACTGGCCCGCTGGCCAGACTCTGATCAGAGGGACTCTAGCGGCTAGCAACCGACTAATAAGAATTCTCCAATGTCGCCAGCGATAATTAACAACGTCAGTGTGTTCTTGACCACACCTGGCATTTTTAATAATGCAGAAAATTTATCGCGAAAAATATTACCTCAGCCAGGATTCGAGCCTGGACCTGGACCTCCTTGCACTCTAGGCGGGCGTCTCACCAATTCGACCACCGAGGCATATGATCATATGTTTGTCGCAATGGCAGTATAAAGATGTTGTCTACGCGCCTATTTCGACTTTTTTTTGAACGAATTCGCTATAATTTACGCGAAGACCGGTTTTTCGAGGGCGCAGACTGCTCAACACTTGGGCTACGCGGGGACGAACGATCAAATCGGGCGATCTCTGCAGGATAGGATTTATCTCGTGGGCCTCTGAATGGAATGTTCGTTTTATAAATAAATTCCGATCCCGCCGCGTTCGTCGCCGGTGACACAAACTTTTTTCAGCTTTACGGAATCCGTACGTATTTATAGCGTTGCCGTGAGATTCGGTAACTCGATCCACGCGGAATGAGAGGGAAAAAATCTCTTAAGAATGAATCTCGAAGAGAGAATCTTCTCCTATTAAATCTCTCTTTAATATAGAACGAAGGACCCGAGAGACACGTGCTTCAACATCGTCTTCCTCTATGTGTGATATCAAGTTACACGTGTATTATTATCCTCCTTGTTTTCGTTAAAGTTCTATAATTGCTACGATCGATCAACCGGGACATTACAATTCTAACTGCTCCCGCGACTCGACCTCAGCCGACCAAACACATGGCCCGCGTCTCGGCGCATCTTGGCTCCTTCATTTTGCATTAAAAAGATGCAACGTAGGAAGACTAATGCTCGTTTGCGGTATTTTTTATTCCTCCGGTTTCAGCTTTCGTGCTTTACAACGGTGCCGCAAAGCGCGATTCATCATCCCCAATTAATTCTGCTAATGTCCTAATTGCCGCGCGATAAATCAAACGGGACGTTCTGACAATGGATCGAACAGCCTGAATAGACAATGGATCGAGTAACCTTAAGAAGATTAACGCGCGAAATTCATTCTTGGGAGAATGCAGTTGGCGTCGAGGCGCCTCTTTTTCTCTCTCTCTCTCTCGTAGAGTCAAGTCTCGTTTTTTTCACACCCGCACGCGGCCCTGCCGGGGGGGGGGGGCGAGGGGTGCGCGACGGAAATGCTAATCGCGTCGTTTTAGCACGGCGGTCGTTCGATAAACGAGCGCGAACGTTTCGCGTGCGAGCGGAGGACGGGACGTAATAAAGGCGGGATTACGCGACCGCCCACTATCGCGTAACCGCATTACGCAATCGTTATCTCCCGGGCGCAAACACACGTCGCGTCGTCGGCGTGGCGTAGTGCGTCGCCGAGTATTTTTTCGCGCGGCCGCGCGCGAGCGATCGATAATCCGGCGTTAATTAAATACCGTCGCGCCGCGTCCCTCGCGACGACCTTCCGGGTGCTCGTCGTCGGCACCTTCGTCGTCGGGAACGCGCGAGAACACTTGTCGCGAATCGCTCGGTAGTGAAGGCTCGTCGAAGCCAAACGTCACGCTGCGTTTTCATACAGAGTATCCCGTTTCTGCGCGTCTTTCAGCGTGCCAGTTCCCTCCAGGAATCCGGGGACCAAACCTTCCTCGACGAAGTAGCATTTGTTAGAAATTTCTTTCTATTTCCTATTATCATTATATTGTTATTTTATTACGGTGTAAAGATATTTATAAAATATAATATTGTATTATGTGAATATAATATCGTAATATTATATCGTAATTAAATGTGAATATTATTTTATATAGAGTGCGTCAGTGATTCAGAGGTAAACGTTTTGTTTTTGTTAAAAAATGCGACTTAATGTTGTTTATCTCTGAAGCACTGATATGCCACGTTATTACATATGTAAAATAACAATATAACGATAATGGCAACAGTGAGTAGAAATAAGTTGCAAAAGTGGAAAGGAATTCTATTATATTCTACAATTGTTTTCTCATCGTTACAACTAATTCACGCTGCCGAGGTGTCCGCGGGGACCGGGGACTCGATCGTGAGATCTTTTCGTCTGGTGCGAACTCGTGAAAGGTGAAAAATTTCATTGGCGAATTCAACGGGTGCTTTCCAGCAAGAGACACAGATCGACAGTGTAACGCAGAGATTCATATCCTTGTTGAACAATGGCAAACAACGAAGATAAAACGGTCCACCGTGTTACACAGTGTCGGCTGTGCACGTAGCTGGAAAGCACCCAACATCATAAACGAAAGTTTTCGCTCTTCACGAGTTTACGCTGGAGAAAAAGATTCACGATCGAGCCCCGCGTTATCTTCTCCTCCAGCGTGAACTCGTGAAAAGTGAAAATTTTCACTGACGAATTCAACATCGGTTAATAAACAAGTGTTTCACTTCTCACGAGTTCACCCCAGGGGCTCGATTCTCGAAATCATTCGAAGAAGAAACGTGTACGAATATTCTGCTCTGACAGAAAAGATGCAAGTCGATTAGTTAAAGCCATGCGAATAGTCAATCAACTTGCAACTTTTCTGTAAGAGCAGAATTTTCGCGTACGTTTTTCCTTCAAATAAATTCAAGAATTGAGCCCCAGGGCATCAATTCTGTATCTTGCGATATAGTGAACATGCTAAAACTGAACGGCTTGGTCTCTTTCTAAGGGGACAGGTGGAAGGAGACAAAGCTACTCGCTTTTAGCATTTTCGCTATAGTGTAAAGGCTAGTCTACAATACATGGAGTAAGCTGGAGTAAGGAGTAGGAGTAAGGAAATAAATCCATTTTATTTCTTACTCTTACAGCTTACTTCAGCTCTTAAGGCCTATGTCCACGATGCTAGAACTTGATTCAAGTTCTAGCATCGTGGACACAAGGCTTTTAGGCTTACTCTCGGAGAATCAGAATGCCATCAATCAGTGTTACAAATATTTTAAAAATTATGCCCGTATTTCAGCTGCCTTACACCAAAAGCTAGAAGTTAGGGCTCTCTCTTACTCCTTACTCCACGTATTGTAGACCGGCGCTAAGATACAGAATTGACCTCCAGAAGAACAGATTCACGATCGAGCTCCTTATCTCGACCGAGCCGACGGAATACCGCGCGGACACCCAGTATAAACCGCGCGGCGTTGCGAGCGAGCACGTGACGGCGTGGCGATTTGGCGAACCGCGTCGTCATCATCGGTGCAACTGGGTGCAACGCGATGCAGCGTGTCGGTGCGGATGGTGCGATCCTTCCCTTCGCGCGGAGACGCGAGTTCCGTTCGCCGAGCGTTCGCCGGGGGTGCGCGGGGCCAATCGCGGACGATCGCGCGCCGCGATAAGCCAGCGGTTGCCCGCGGGTGTACCGTCGTCTCTCCCTCGGGCGGGCCTCGACATAACCTCAAAACGGGTGGAGGCGCCCGTCGTTCGTTTTTCCTCCTCCCCGGGCGCGACGCGCAACGACGTCGTTGCGCGGCACGTCGCGCGCGCGCGCTCGCGCGACGATCGATGCAATTAAAGGGGGAGAATTATTCATCGGGGGGTTTTACAGGCGATCCTCGAGCCGCGCGTCGCGGTGCCGACGTCGTCGCTTCCCCCGCCGTCATCGTCTTCCCGTTGTCGTTCTCCCGATGCGGCGACACCGCCGTTGCTGCTGCTGCTCCGATCCGGGTGCCGCACGCGTGAGACAGAGCGAGAGATAAAGAGAGACGCTCGTGGTATCGCTCGTCTGCGCGGAGAACCGGACATGGGACGTCGGCAAGGGCGTAGCGCGCGTGTAGGCATGTGAGATACGTGTTGCGCGGGCAGGGAGGCGAGAGAAAGAGAGAAACAGATTGGGAGTAGAGATCTCGGCGGTGCGCGCGTCATCGACGGGGCCAAGTCATGGATGTCGCCGCCGCGAAGCTGGTGCAGTGGTTCAACGAACTCAGATCCCGGGTGCATCTTTACCTGCACGCCCAGACCCGTAAGTCGTGTCCCCGGAGGAGGAGGAGGAGGAAGAGGTGGCGGAGCCGGGTGGGTTGGAGGAGCCGATCGAAGTTGAATAGTTAAAGAGCCGCCGGGAACGTCCGGCGCTCGCCACGTGAAGCCGACCGGGATGATTTTCACCTGGTCATCTCGTAACGATTTAACGTCGCTCCGACGACGCTCGTCGGCAGTCCCGCCTCGAAATTTTCCGGGGCGCTTTTCCAAGGGTGCGTTCGAGAGCTCGCTATTTCTATTCTGTCTTCCTTCGACGCGCAATGCGCGATAAAGCAAAGGTAGATCGACACTTTCAGCGCTAAGTAACGCTGATAGTGAGCGCCCGAACGCACCCCAAGAACGCTGTCGCGCGACTGTTGGAATTTCTGTTGTCACGGCTTGCGCTTTATCCCGCACCGTGAGCGAACAACGGGCGCTGATACGCTCGAGAGTTTCTGATAAAGATTCCTCGTTGTAATATGAGAATGCGTCCGGCTGTAAATGTATTATGCATCTGCGGTATCGTTAGCATTATTGTGTGTTTTTTAATAATTAATGCAACGTAGATAATTTATGCGACGTAGAGGAAAGGCCTCTGTTATGAGAAAGCAGGTTTTCAACGCCCAAATTCAATCACAAATCTTTCTTCGCAACGATTACACGATCTAACAATGAATTTTCCACTAAACAGATAATAGGAGACTTTCTTCTATGCGATGATAACGTCGCGTATATTATTGGGGCTAAATTATGGCCAACCGCTCACGTCGAGGTTCCGCGAAAAACGTACCTGTTGGATTATTCATTAAGCGCACTTATCTCGCTTTCCCGCCGCAATCCGCTTATCTTTTATTCCATTGACGTAGCTGCTATTCTCGAGTGTTCTAAAATTGCGGAAATCCGTTCTGTGGCGAGCAAACGAATCCGCAACGTCACTCTTTGCATATTGACGCCACGTATTTTCGGCGCGTTGCTTACAGTACTGCTGAATTGTTTACGCGAAAGTGCACGCGAAGTATCGTGCCAATTGAAACATGTGGGGTTTAATATAGGTATTGATTACGGACATTCGTATACAGACTGCGCAAAGATCTCTTCTGTTTCAATAAAGTCAAAATACGTCCGAATAAGCAGGGTATTGCATTTGTCGTACGACAAATGCAACGATACCCTAAGGGCCTGAGCTGAATGGCTGTCTTGTGCTCTTAAGACAATATTTTATGTTTTAAATCTTCGTCTTAAAGTAAGGGCCTGTGAGCAAAATGGCTGTCTTGTATTATCTTAAGTCACAGACAGTTAGGGCCTGAGCAGAATGGCTGTCTTATACTCTTAAGACAGCCTTAAGACAATGCTTTATGTTCTAAGTCTTTGTCTTGAGGTATCGCACAATAACTGTCTTATGTCTTAAGAGTACAAGACAGCCATTCTGCTCAGGCCCTAAGGCTGATGCCAGAGAACGATCCCTTAAGACTGTCTTAGTCATAGACGTGAGGCAAGGCAGAGAAAAACGTAAGTCGTATACAATATCCTTTCACGACTTAGTTTTTCTCTGCCTCGCCTTACGTCTACGACCAGTCTTAGGCGTTTACGGATCGTTCCCCGCCGTCAGCCTAACGCTAATTGAATCCAACATTCGATTGTCACTTGATTCCTTCTATTTATCCGGCGCCGAAGGAAAATAAAGAAAGGCAGATACACAAATATAGCCGACACTGAAGTCGGTATTGCGTCTTAAACGGTGGGCGATAGGCGTGGATTACGCGCGACGCGAGGGGTAAACCGCTGAGGGTATTGTGGTGTACAGATTTCGGGCATTACTAGGCACTTTTTGGGCACTAGTGGGTGTTATTCGGTCTTGCTGGGGCATGATAAAAAATCGAAAAAGATAAAACAAGATGAAGTAATGCCCACTGGACATTAGTAGGCATTGGTGTGATCTTGGGTCAGCGGTTAACCCCTCGGCGCGACGCTAAACCGAGGCCTCCCGCGTAAGCCGCAGTCTACAATAGGTGATGTAAGGCCCGGTGTTTCATCAAACATCGCTTAACTTTAATCTTGGTTTAATTCATGTTCGTCTCTCTCTAAAGTAACAGTTGGAAAGAGATAAGAACGAATTAAGCTAAGCTTAAAGTTAAACAACGTTGGTGAAACCAGACTTAAGTCCTAAGTCCTAAGCCCTAAGAAATTGACCAATCACCATCGAGTATTCTCCTCATATTTTACTGCAATCGGTCGTTTTCTTAAATATTACGTCTTAAAGATCTCATTGTATGACGCCGTATTAGTCCCAGTCTACAATAGACGATTTAAACCCCAAGCCTTAGGAAATTGATCAATCACAGTCCAAAATGAGGCGAATACTCGATTGCGATTGGTCAATTATTCTCCTCACATTCGATTGTGAAAGGTCGCTTTCTTAAATCTTACGTCTGAAGAATCTCATTGTAGACGCCGCATAAATCGGCGCCGCCGATACTCGCGGCCGTGTTTATCCTTCAAGTTTACCAAGCTCACGTATGATACTTTAATAGCGGTCATTTGCGCCGCGAATCGTTCGTGTCGCGACACGACTGTCACAGTCCCGCCTGCGTGGGCGGAACACAGCTATAGAAGAAATATCCCAGCGCGATACGAATGCCATTTATGTCTACGGGCGTAATAGCGCGCTTATACGATCGGAATCCCCGATAAAGTAGCGTGACTTTGTTCTTTACATTAACCTTTCCTTCGCCGGCGGTATTTCTGTATCTGACGAGTGGAGAAATGCGGCACGTTTCACAGAGGGAGGCCCGCGGGAAATATAAAACTGTCGATTTCCTTCCGGGATAAATTGGATAGTAATCTCCCGTAAGAAATCTGTCTCGCTCGCTCGCGAGAAGATTGGAAAACGGAGAACGTTCGATTGTATTGTTCGTTAGTTTAAATTGAGACTTAAAAAATATACGCACGGATACGTAACACGCGAAGCACGTGGCGTCATGACGGATCAATTATTGATTGTAACTCCGAATTTGAACGCAGAGGGAAAATCGAAATCTACTTTGCTCACGGGAGAAAATTACGCCAAAAACGGAGGACGTTTGATTAAATTATTCATTAAGCTAAATTTGTCAATATTTCATTGAATGGTTGATTAAAATAAGATTTAAAAATATAAGCGCATGGATACGTAATTACGAGACACGTGGCGCAACAGCGGATTATTTATTGATCGTAACTCCGACTTTAAACGAACGGGGAAGATCGAAATCTATTTTGCTCGCGGGGAAGGATTACACGGAAAATGGAGAGCGTTTGATTAAATTATCCATTCAAGTATTGATTGACACCGAGACTTAAAAAGTATAGACACACGGATATATAATAGCGAGGCACGTGGCGTTGCGGCGGAATAATTATCGATTCTAACTACGAACGTAAATGAAGAAGGAAAATCGAAGCGACTAGAGATCTAGCCCGAGATTATGGAAATGTTATACATGCATCGTGCGAACGATATATACGTTTGTAAAACTATATTTATATCGAATGGATTTCGTGTGTTTCAGTTGGTCCGGTAAGGACGGAAAATGGCGGCTCACAGGGCGACGATCAACCGGCCGCGCAACAGAATGGCGGCGAGGAGAGGGTCATTTTCGTCAATGCCCCCCATCAGCCGGCGAAGTACAAAAACAATCACATTACCACCGCGAAGTACTCATGTCTGTCGTTCGTACCTCTGTTCCTGTTTGAGCAATTCCGCCGCTACAGCAACTGCTTCTTCCTGTTCATCGCACTCATGCAGGTAGAGGGTCCACGCAGAAGTTAGGATTGTCGTACGGCAAATGTAATGCCAGCCTTATGCGGGTGTAACGTGATACGACGAACGGAATTCGTTAACAGTTGTGTTTTGCAAACGCTTCTGCAAACACAACGCTGGAACAAGCAACTCCGTCAAAACGGACTTCAAATTTCTCGTTTTAAATTACGGAAATTATTAAGGTGCTTTTTTGTTGGAGTTTACGTTGGCTTTTTTTCGAGCTAAAGAAATGACGCCAATTTATTTTCCATCAACTATTCTAACTTCCAAGTTCTGTATATAGGACGTGTAGTCTGTGTAGTCCACATGTACCAAAATAAAAAATAATCCGTTTGACGTATTCTCGTTGAATCTCGTGGCTGCATTCGAAATTTGTACTATCGACGGCGCTTAACATTCTTCCCGATTTAAATTTAGCAAATACCAGACGTGTCGCCGACAGGTCGCTGGACAACATTGGTTCCACTGATTTTCATCCTCAGCGTGTCCGCTTTGAAAGAGATAGTCGAGGATGTTGTACGTATATTCGTTGTAATTTCTCATGAAAATTGTGTACGTTCGTTACATACTTTTCCTTATCGATGACCGTATAAATAAGAGAAGTATTTGTCAATTTTCAGAAGAGGCACAGAGCGGACGATGAAACAAACATGAGAGAGGTGGAGGTGCTGAGGGAAGGGCGCTGGCAGTGGATACAGTGGCGCACCATAGCCGTCGGCGATGTGGTTAAGGTTGGCTGTTTGCGCCACAATCGTTCACGCGATAATAATTAATCGCCGGCTTACGTCCCGTCGCTAGAATCGCTCTGTTTAATTATGCACAGATTCACAACAACACTTTCTTCCCCGCCGACCTAATCATGCTGTCGTCGTCGGAGCCACAGGGTATGTCCTTCATAGAGACCGCCAACCTGGACGGCGAGACGAATCTCAAAATCCGACAGGCCCATCCCGACACTGCCAATCTCTTGGATACCGCGGAACTGATGAACTTTCGCGCCAACATCCAGTGCGAGCCGCCCAACAGGCATTTATACGAGTTCCACGGGGTCCTGCGGGAGACCAATAAACAGTAAGCGCAAACGTGCAAAACACGGCCATCAAGTACATTTCCTCTCTTCACTGCACGCCTCGCCTCCACCTTGCCTTGCGGCAATCCGATTTTAATAACGGATCAATCCTCTCGCATATCCGGATCGCTTTATTCCTCCTCAGTTCGTTATCCTATCCATTTATGAAGCTTTAAATGTCTGTGTCGTATTTTCATGAATGAAAATGTCCTGGCATTCGTTAAAGTTTCAACATCTTTCTGTCGTGCGACAGTTGATGCGTCGTTACGTCACAAGCGGCATTGTTCTTCCACAGGAGCGTAGCTTTAGGGCCCGATCAATTGTTACTACGTGGCGCGATGTTGCGGAACACACGATGGGTGTTCGGTGTAGTGATATACACGGGACACGACACGAAACTCATGCAGAATAATACCGCGACAGCGCCGTTGAAACGATCCACCCTGGATCGGTTGATCAACACGCAGACACTGATGCTATTTTTCATACTTCTTCTGTTGTGCATTCTTTCCGCGATATTCAACGTCGTGTGGACGAACGCCAACAAGGAGAACCTCTGGTACCTGGGATTGCAAGGTAAGCATGCGGCGCGCGTTGCCTCCCGCTGCACGTATCCCGAGGTTACTCAAGCTACGCTCTTCTTCTCGTTCCAGAGGAAATGACTAAAAACTTCGCTTTCAATCTACTGACGTTTATTATTCTCTTCAATAATTTAATACCCATATCGCTGCAAGTGACGCTCGAGGTGGTGAGATTCGTTCAGGCCACGTTTATTAACATGGACATAGAGATGTATCACGCGGAGACGGACACTCCGGCGATGGCGCGTACGAGTAATCTGAACGAGGAACTCGGGATAGTTAAATACATATTCACGGACAAGACCGGCACCCTCACCAAGAACGTCATGGAGTTCAAGCGGTGTTCAGTCGGCGGAAGACTGTATGAGTAAGTACCAACGGTGCACCTTTTTTTTCACCACTGTGAAAACTGATAATTCCAATATACTCATTTTCCTGGGTGAACATTTCGTAGTTTGCCAAATCCCTCGAACGGCGACGAAAGTACGAGTGACAGCAATTGCGAGTTAATTAGGGATATTATGGAAGGGAGGTCCGTACAGGACCTGTCGAATCCTGCCGACAAGAAGAAGGCGGAGCACTCAGTTATACTCCACGAGTTTATGGTCATGCTGTCGGTTTGCCACACGGTTATTCCCGAAAAACTGGACGATTCCATCCTCTATCACGCTGCGTCTCCTGGTAAAAATCGCTTGCGCATATTTCTGCTAGCACGATGCGGCGCTTGACGAATTACATTACATTCCTCCTTCTTCGTGTTAGATGAAAGAGCGCTGGTGGACGGGGCGCGTAAATTTAACTACGTGTTCGACATGCGGACGCCCAGTTACGTGGAGATCGTAGCTCTGGGCGAGACGCTGCGATACGAAATCCTGAACGTTATCGAATTCACTTCGGCCAGGAAATGTATGTCGGTGATCGTCAAGACGCCCGAGGGGAAAATAAAAATTTTTTGCAAAGGCGCAGACTCGGTTATTTACGAAAGATTGATGTCGACCTCTCTGGAGACTAGCGATCTTGACTTGGAGCACGCGGACGATTTTCGCGAGACGACCCTGGAGCATTTGGAAGCTTTCGCCAGTGACGGATTACGAACGCTTTGTTTCGCCTCCGCGGAAATACCGGAGAACGTTTATCAGGTGTGTATTCTATCTTATTTCAAACGATCGAGTTAATAAATTGGTCGAATAACTTTTGATAACTTTTCACAGTGGTGGCGCGAATCGTACCATAAAGCGTCAATTAGTATGAGGAATCGCGAGACTTTGTTGGAGCAGGCTGCGAATTTTATTGAGAGTAAACTCACGTTGTTAGGGGCAACCGCAATTGAAGATCAACTACAGGATCAAGTATGGAATATTGTTAACTAATTAAATAGTTTAAATGTCAACGAAGCCAATACTTCGTACGTTTTGCAACATCGTATAATTTTAGGTCCCGGAAACGATACAGGCTTTTATACAAGCCGATATCCATGTCTGGGTATTGACGGGAGATAAGCAGGAAACCGCGATAAATATCGGTTATTCGTGTAAATTGTTAACTCATGGGATGCCACTTTACATTATTAATGAATCTTCTTTAGACGTAAGTAAATGATTATCCAGGTTTTAAGCGTCTTAGTCGACCTAACGCTAAACATCTCACCGTAATGTTTTACAGAAAACTAGAGAAGTCATCATCCAACGCTGTCTTGATTTCGGGATTGACTTAAAATGCCGAAACGAAGTGGCCCTGATCATAGACGGCAGTACGTTAGACTACGCTTTGTCTTGCGACATTAGGATGGAGTTCTTGGAATTATGTTCAGCTTGCAAAGTCGTTATCTGCTGTAGGGTATCGCCGATTCAAAAAGCTGAGGTAACATTTTAATTCTAATGCTTCAACCTTACATAATGTTCAATCGATCATGTTTTTTCTCATTTAGGTGGTTGATCTAATCACGAGTAACAAGAAAGCGGTGACTCTTGCGATTGGGGATGGCGCGAACGATGTGGCTATGATACAAAAAGCTCACATCGGCGTCGGTAAGTTCTGTCGCGCCTGTCAACTGCCGTCGAATATTTTTATATTGTTGAAACATCGCGACGTTTCGTTTCTCCTGCAGGCATCTCGGGTGTGGAAGGTCTTCAAGCGGCCTGTGCCTCGGATTACTCCATTGCACAGTTTCGTTTCCTTAAACGTCTGTTATTCGTTCACGGCTCTTGGAATTATAGCAGAATGTGTAAATTAATCTTGTATTCGTTTTACAAGAATATCTGTCTGTATGTCATCGAACTATGGTTTGCCATCTATTCCGGTTGGTCCGGACAGATCCTTTTCGAAAGATGGTCCATTGGGCTTTACAACGTCGTAAGTTTTTAAAAACCCGTACACTATTGTTCCGCTAAAGAATAGAGTTAATTTTTAATGGGTTTGATGCATTTTATAGGTTTTTACCGCTGCGCCTCCGTTAGCTATGGGTCTCTTTGACAAAGTATGTTCTGCAGAAACTCACTTGGCTCATCCGGGACTGTACGCGACGAAGAATAACGGCGAGTCATTCTTCAATATTAAAGTAAGTACACTTTTACATGAATAATGCTAAATTTATAAATGTAGCAGTATTTTTTTTTAAGTTAGACGTCGATAAATGTATTTGTATGCTTAAACAGGTATTTTGGGTATGGATTATGAATGCGCTGATTCATTCGTTGCTATTGTATTGGCTGCCGCTATTGGCTCTGAAACAAGACGTAGCTTGGGCAAACGGTAGAGACGGTGGTTATCTTCTACTAGGAAACTTTGTTTATACCGTAAGTCTCATACGAACTTTACATCACGACCCTTTACATTATATCACAAGCCTACAAAAGAGATTATCTATGTGTCGTGTGGCACCTCAGTATGTTGTAGTAACTGTATGCGCGAAGGCGGGTCTAATAATAAACTCGTGGACATGGGTCACCCACTTGGCGACGTGGGGTTCTATTATACTCTGGTTCTTATTTATTTTTATATATAGGTAAGTTTCAAACGTAATATCTCGTTACAAGTCTCCTAACACGCATTAATAACGACGTAATGTGTCTAATACGTTCTCGTTGCTGCAGTAATTTTTGGCCCGTCTTGAACGTGGGCGCTGTGATGTTGGGCAATGACAAGATGTTATTTTCTTCGCCTGTCTTTTGGCTGGGGCTTATATTAATACCTACCGCGGCGTTATTACTAGATGTCACAGTAAAAGCGTGAGTACGGATGCTACAAAACACTCGATATACATATATTTTGTACTTATATGGCGATGGTTTCTATCGTATTAGAGTGAAGAATACAGTTTGGAAGTCCGTAACGGAAGCAGCCCGAGAGAACGAAATCAGGAAATCTGATCCTGGTGATATTTTCAACAATCAGGATTATAGAAGCTCGTAAGTGCCTCCATTTCTTTTGTTAAAGACTAACACATAGAGAGTATGCAAGGTTACACTCGAAGTAATGGAAGACGTGTTTCCTAAATGTTATTTTTGAAAGGAAAATGTGACATTTTGCTAATGGTGAAAGGCTGCATTATTATTATTACTGACAATGTAGGCTACCCGATAATCAAAGTATCAATTTACCATTAATTTGTTTCATTATCTTCTGAAAGGGTTAACGTATATCACAGAAAAGAATTTGATTGACTGATGCATGAACCGTTAATAACCATATTGATATATTTTGTCCTGTTGACTTATTGAAACTGTGCATGGCTTTCTAGCTCCATTACCGTGAATTATTTATATCTGAAAACAGATTTATATTGCCTGAGTGGTCTCATTAAAACTGGGAACCAGAGATCCTCTATTTTTAGGTGCATGTATGTAACAATCATCTAATCTAATTACGGTAAACTTATTTCCTAAACTAACACTGTCGTTTGTCTGCTCGTTTACGTGTTAATCGTTTTTCTGAGTGCATTTTGAAAGTGATAAACGTTTTACTATGTTTATTACCAATACCGTTGCCTCCTAATCGAGCAGATAAATATGAATTATGACAGGGGGTCGCCGAAGCAATGGTTAAGTCGATATTGGACCTTGATCTGTTCGCGACGAAGACGCAGTAGGCTGAGAGTGTTTCCGTTAGTAGCACGTGGCTCGTGGTTCACGCACCGTTCCGAGCATGCATCAACCGCAACACTTCAGATTTCATATTCCTGAATAATTCCGTCCATCCGTCCATACTTCCAAGTCTTCCAAGAGTGCCAAGTGTAGTAAGCGTTTTAATATATGCGATTATTTATGCGTGCATACATTCCTTTCGAATGCATTATTAAAATTAGAGCACGACATGTCCTGTCCCATACAGCACCAAAGCTTTCAGAAGCATTTCAGAAAACATTGTTGCAATGTTTCAATGTTTCTGAAATGTTTCTGAAAGCTTCAGTGTTGTATGGGGTACAATACAAAGTGCTGTCTTTTACACAGCGATACTCATTTTTTCCTATACACATACGTACGTGCTACGAAATATTCGTACGGCATCCGCTTATCCAGAAATATATTTATACTTCTTGTTTGAGTTATATTAAATTGAAATGTATATGTACATTTCTTATATTTTTTTATATTTGGTATAATATTCAAAGAGTACAGTTATAATTATTTAATAATTATTAATATAATTTAATTATTATATGTTTATTTAATTAGATATGTATTGAATATGTTGTATGCGATAGAATCTCTCGCACGTCTTTTGTTTCTAGTTTCCATTACTTTGCAGAAGTATAAAAGATAACGACGTGCTGCAGATTCCATTGTATACAGGGTGTACTAAAACCACCGGATATCCTTTTAGTAACAGATTCTTTAGAAAATTTCAAGGCGAAAATTCTAATACAAAAATGTCGAGGCTATAATAGTTTTTAAATAATAAGCGATTATATCTCACAAATGATGTCGCCGTGCCTGAGCGCGCGAAATCTCAGGCCTGTCATTGGTGAAGTATACTCGCTTATTATTTAAAAAATATTATAGCCTCGACATTTTTATTATTAGAATTTTCGTCTCGAAACTTTCTAAAAAGAATCTGTGATTAAAAGGATATCCGGTGGTTTTAGTACACCCTCCATACGTGAATCTCTCTGATATATTTTCTGTTATCATTATCATTGTTATTAACCCTGCCTTTATTGTTTTAAATTAAAGATTTACTTTACACATCCTTCATTTAGCACCATCAATTAATATGTACCTTCCCTATTTCCGTACAGTACTGATACGGCAATCAGGGCCCTATGTTTTTTTTCATCCCCTATACATACGTGCACATAAAATATTCCAATGGAGCTAGATTATTATTATATTCAGACTTCCACGTATACGATGAGTAATGTAGCATTATGAGTGCCCATATACCCTGCCACTCTCTTAAAATAATAGAGCTTGTAGAATTAACGGTGTTATCAGCTATACTATACTAATGTTCACTGTAAACGATTTGTCGTTCGTTAATGCGGTCTTTTTCTGATGTGTTCTCTTACGTGTGGTATCCCGTGCAGACCTGTGCATGCCATCGCCGATCTCGCGAGGTGTAAGTACTTCCCAGTAGCAGTACAGAGAGTTCTCTCATTGTCAGTGCTCCCAGTTATACCTTCGTTACCACACTACGAACAAGCGAGAACACCGCTGATTAAACGAGATCGCATGGTCGTTTGATGTAGCGCTGGATATAGAAAGGCATAGAGAGCACAGCGATTTGAAAACGGCAATCACGCAATTTTCTCACGAGGTCTCGATGTAGCTCACGATGATTCCTATGATAGTAATTGTGACTATTTTACTCACGCTTGCGCTCGCATACGTATACACCCGGCTTATCAGCGGCGCGCATGTTTGATTAACTAATTAATTTTCTAACGAGCGTAAAGGGAGTATCGATTTTACCCTTTGCGAATAAATTAGCATGCACCCCCTCACGATCTCTACACGTACGCACGCATACGATTAGTGTATGTGTGTGTGATTTCCACCCCGTTCTCTTATTTAATTCCCGCACGGTAACTGCATCGCACTTACTGTCACGTTGTACATACATCCGTAATATCCGTCGGTGTGAAAGAGAAAAAAAGACTCGCTCGCGTTTGAGATTGGAAAAGCACCGTCGGCCGAGAACGTCGCCGAAGGCGAGGGATTGTAAGAGCGACGATTTAGACTGACAGACACCGAGCAAAAATAAAGAAACATATTAATTCGTCGTGTTTTGACCCATGCGACGCGAGGAGGCTCCCCCGGCCAGCCGAGAATCTCTTAAATCATTACTGAATTACCCGGCTTTGCAGATTGACCGAGACGGCGAGGCTGCTGAAAAATGTTAAAAGCGTTTTCACCAGGCGCTCGAACGCCGCCTCCAGAGTCAGTGTCGAGGTGGAGCTATCACGTAAGTTGTCTCTTCCACAGACACTCGCACACAGTCGGAGATATTCCCGTGTACGACGACCCGGGGCCGGTATCCACCTCCCTAATCGGTCCTCCGAATCGATCGTGACCCCCGTGGCCCTCGCGAAACTACTGGGGTGAACTGTTCGAAAGTGTCCCTTTTCGTACTTTACTTCCGCACGCGCTTCAATTCTTCACGGCTTTCCGTTATTCTCGTCCGCCCGTCCGTCCGTAAGCTTTATTTTATCGACGAGTGCCGTCCCGAGTACATTTTTTTAATTAACATTTCGAACGAGCTCTACGTGTTTACGATGAATCTGATTAATTAACTGCACACTCTCGCACATGCACCGTATTTCTATCTCGTAGCTGAAGAATTTCTGTTCTTTTTAGCAGCCGATGCATTGCGCCAGGCGTACCGGAATCGCGCCCTTCCTCTGTCATTTTTAAAGTTTCATTCGTGAAGGCCCGAACACACGAAAAAACGTAAGCGCGGCGGTAAGACTTGAGACTCGAGAATTTCAATCAATCGGAATTTTCAGCGTTGCCTCAGTTTCAAACTGGCTGCTTCTCGACAGTCATTGGTCATTTCCCTCAAGTCTTGAGTTTTTTCGTGTGTCCGGGCCTTAAATCTCTCGGCATCTATCATCCCGAGCGACAGTGCGACGCTTCCGGAACGCCTTGTACATATAGCTGTGATTTTAATTAGCGGAACGACCCGAGACTAGAGAACATTTTGTTTTCCTTTTTTTTTGCTATAACTAGCGCTTTATCGAATCTCAATACTTAAAGACTGTACATTTTGAAGCAATTTCGAGAATTTTCGGCTGCTGCGGACGCGTCTAGCGATGCGTCGACGAGCCTCGTTTCGTCTCGAAGCGAGGCTGCTTCGCGCGAAAGTCACGTGGATCCTCGCGGACCTCCGCAGTCCGAATTGTTTCAAAGTTCGTAAGAAAGACGACTCGTCGCTAGACGCCAGGCGAGTTAGACAAATTAGAGACGCAGACCACACTTCGCATGTCCCATTAATGAACGTTCTTGCGGCAGAGATTAATCAGTTGCGACCTTTGTTATTGCGCATGCTGCGCGATGCAGATGGTTTCGCGTTCTCGCAAGAGGAGGGTGGCTCGGTGACCCAAACCGACGTGATCAGAGCCTACGATACGAATCTTCCGAAACCCGGCGGCATGTGATTTAAGCGGGGCGGCCGCCGTGCAGCAAGATGATGCCGGCCGCTCTTCCAAGTGGCCTGAGCGGTGGAGAACCTCGCGGCTCTGCGTTTTACTCGACTGACACGGGAGCGGGATCGTCAGGGCGACGACCGGCATCGGCGATCGTATCGACGACAGCGGACCGAGAAGAAAAGGGGACTCGAGAGAAAAGAATTCCTATCCTTCAATCGGTCGCGTTTCGCTAAGTTAGAATCTGACGATTCGAACGAACATGGCCTTTCAGTCCGCGACTGATCGCTTACGGATTATTTCATTTCGCCGGAATAAACTTGTCGCTCGTGAATTTGTAATTTGACGTGACGTTTTAGCACGGACGCGACTGATTAAGGCCGGGTTTACAATATAAAAAAACGAAATTGACCAATCACAGTCGAAAGTGAGGAGAATAATCGCCTGTGATTGATCGATTTCTTACGGCTTAGGGCTACACCTATTGTAGATCCGGTCTTAACCGGTCGTTAACATCCGAAGCAAGGATTTCTCATTGAATTACTGCGAGACCCACTTTTGCAGAAGGATTACCCCGACGTTAGCATGAATAATTATTTTGATACTCCGCGAAATTTTATTCTGATATACAATACTATAGAGACCTTGGAGTATCGGATAGCGGCGTTTTCGCTCGCGATGCATTTGAAAACGCATTTTGCGTTGGCGTCAAAGTCGCGCGCGCGCGCGGAGTCCTATATGGCAGTTAAGAGAGGAAAAAGAAAAGCGCGTCTAGTAGAACGCAAGAGCTCGTAGGACGCTACTCTACTTCTTTTTTCGAGGAACAAAAATTGTGCGAATTACGCAAGTCGTAATTGCAATCTTAAATGTGTTAAAATATATATACATCTATATATATATTTGTTTTATACGTAAATAGATTTGTCGTGCGAGATAATTGTCCCGGGGACGTATTCGAGCGAAATTTTTCTGGAGTACCTCTATATTATATATATTATATATATATACGTCTAAAAGAGAATTTATACATTTCGAAGATTAGAGCTTTGGCGATCGCGACACGATCGTTGGAGGATTACGTTCGATTTCGTGCCAGAAAAAGACTGTCCCCCTTGTCCGATATATGTATATTATGTATATTACGTTACTCTTTACCTTTCTTTTAAATCGATGACGTAGATATTTCATTACTAAACATACACGAAATTGCGTTGTTATCTAGTCAGAATCTAATACTTATCGTTTAGTTCAGAGTTTCACTCTTTCGACTGTCGCAATACACTCTTTTTTTTAAGTTTATGACTGGAAAATTTCATGGAGAAATATATATGTATGTGTGTGTATATATGTATATGTATACATATTTATATATACATACGTATAACATGTGTAAAATAACAATTGTATACACTATGTTCGGAATAAAACGGTGATAAAGAAATCGTCTTGATCCTTTATCCCTCCCAGAAGTATGTAGTACCGATTAGTACTCATTACCTAATACAGGGCAGCATCCAAAGACTTATTTTTTTTATTAAAGTATCATAGCAATAATAATCGTACAAAGCACGTGTAGATACGATACTTTCCTGAGTAAAAATGCTTCTAAATAAATCGTATGCAAGTATAATACTGAATGGCCCGGTACACCATTTTATCTTAAAAAGAACGTTTATAACAAACGTTTATGAATGAGCCATCGGCGCAGTTGCCAGTATATCGATATTTTACGCTGCCTCGCTGCGCTCGAAATAATGAGATAACTACGGTTCTCTTTTACTTCTGAGATGCAATAGCGATAATTAAACTTGGCGCTCGCACATCAATCGCCAACGATGTAATCTGATCAAATCTTCCAGCGCGCATCGAGTTCAAGTCGTCCTCGGCGGTTCCAGCTTGAGGCTGATGAAGAAGTTCTCGCGGTCCTCCCTGTAGCGCGCTTTCAGAAGGTATTCACACGCGAACGAGTTTAATGGGAAATTGTAGCCCAACGCGAATCTCTGGCAGTCCGTCAGCCAGGCTGCGATGTCGAGGACACGTCTCCTCTTTGAGTCCACGTTCTTTAAATTTCTCTCGTTCTCCGAGCGTATTCTCGATTCCAGCGTGATCACTCGCCAACGACGGAAAAACTTGCGCGCGAGATACCGCTGTTTACACGTCCAGACGTCACCCTTGATCTCGTCAATGACGTTCTGTCGCGCCGTGAACTTTAACCTGGCCAGGGTTGCTGCGAGAATACGTCTAGCTAGAGACTGTTTGGGCTCCACTGGACTCTTGTCCTCTCCCGAGTGAAGATTGTTGAAGCTAGTATTAACAGTTGAAAATTCTGAAGCCGTGTTGATTCGCGTAATTGACTGTCTTCTTGCGAAGTCCGCTTGAATTTCTCTCAGGCCATTTAATCCCAGAACTTTAATCAGAAAATGCCCAACATATGGCATGCAAGGTGGATTGCGTTTCGCTGCGGTCCAAGCTCTTTGGTACTTTGAACAACGTGGACTCTTGTAAATCTTGGACAGCCTCTCCATCGCCGCGTATCTGAAATATGCACGATTGTGTCAGTACAGAGGAACATCTTTCTATATATATTGACGAAATCGAATTATAAGGGTAAGACGAAGGGTCGGAAAGTACTTTCTAGATTTCGCGTCTTCTTAAGTTACTCGCGTAGCTGAAGGGAACCTATTAGCGACGCGAAATATCGGTAATTAAAAATCACATCGCAGCGAATTATGCTCTAGGATATGTTAAATCCAATCATCAACAAGCAGAGATACCTGCTGGCGTGATGAGTCCGCAGGTAGGACCAGCTTCTCCGAAGCCTATAAATCGGCGGAGCCTGCAGACCAGCTAGGATAGACCTACAGGATTGAAGATTGCCAAGCGTGAGACACTTGTCGGCGGCGTTGATGAATCTCGCCATGATCCTGGTCCTCATGTCGAGCTGCTTGATCGCGAGGATCTCGCTGACGGTCAGGCAGGCGATCCGGTGGCTGAAGGCGATCCACGCGCCCAGATTCGGCGCGTTGCGCGACGATCTCTGGTAGACCAGCGCCTCGATCTCGGTCGCGGGGACGCGAACGAAGAGATCGCGATCGATCGACGTGAGTTGCACGGCGAGGGTGGTGCTGTCCAAGTCCCACACGGTGATGCGAAGGTTCATCCTTAACAATCTCCGTAATTGCGCCGTGCCTTCGTCGGCGTTCTCGCTCGTCTTTCCGTCGCGTTTGCGCGCGCCATTGATGGAAAGCACACGATCCAAGAGGCCATTGGATTTCCCGGTAATTATAGCGGAATTACCGTTCTCGCCTGAGAGCCGATTCTTTCGTCGATAGAAGAATTTTCTTCTCGTCTGTCTCTCCTTCCCAAGGCGGAAGTTTTGGAGAGACGCCAAGTGATGCCTCAGCTCTCTGTCATAGGAGGCTTTACGTAAGAGATTAGCTGACAAGCTGATGTCCAAAAATCATCTTACGATAAATCTCTTCTCAATGAGAAATGCAATCGGACGTTAAAGCGGACAAGTAAATTAAATGGAAATTGAAGGAATTTCCACTCTTAAATTTCGCCGAAGTTGATACGTTTGAGTTGATCTTACGTCGACTAAAGGATAAGCATACGTATACGCGGTTTTCACGACGAGAAATATTCTTCTTGTATCACCTGTAGGCAGCCGCCGCTGCCTGAGGCCTGTACCAATATTCTGGCGTCCAGAAGAGTATCACTCCTCCTCTAGTGACGGTGCCGACGATGCTGGACCCGCCGGACGTTAAGTCGACGCAGGAGACGCTGGTTGTTAATTGACGGCGCGAGACCGGAAGCCTCAGCTCCGAATCCGAGGGTTGTCTGCGGATGTTGACTGCGCTCGGTGATCTGAAAGTCTGCACGGTCTCCCGTTCGCCAGGCTGTACCGACCACGGGCCGAGCGCGTGGAAAAAGTGCGCCGCCGAAGAGAAGCCGTATCTTCGCGGATGCCTCCGAGCCTTCGTGGACCGACAATTGTCCTCCCAGATCGTCACGCCGCTCTCGATCAGCTTACGAGGATCGACGACGTCGACGTAGCCCGAATCACCGCGATAAGGACCCAGAATCAATTCGGAATTGCACTTCTCCGGCACCCCGAAGCCGAACCGCGATATCTTCGACGCTAAAGACCCTCTTGGGCCTTCCCGATGTTGCTGCTGGCGTTTTCCATACTTCTTTTCCACGTGTTCTATAAGATCTTCTTCGAAGAGCACGTTTTGACAGTCTAAACATTTTTAATTATTGACCTAACGTTTTCACGTCGAAATATTTGTAATTTTTCCTATTCGCTTTCTCTATATTTTTTATCCTTTTTAAAATTTTTATTAATAGAGGAACTTGAATCTAACCGTGACATCGGTTGTGCTTTCCACGAACATTGATACCGACACTGTTGTCCAGCTGGCAGATGTTACAACGTGAACTTTTGCAACTTGCGGCGTAATCGCAACCACGTACGTTGCGGCTTCTTGCGAAAAGGACATTGCAGAGTCCGCCAGCGCGTTGCAATCTTGCCCGACCGTCAAGTCTCGTCTGACACGGCCAGCTCTGGCAGGATTTCTCGCAAGCGATGTAACGCGTGCGATCCCCCAGCTCGTACCTGAGATCTTCTAGGCTGGCTCCGGCGAATCTAACCGGAACCGGTGTGTAGCAGCCGTTCATCAACTCGTTGTAAGACGGCCCGAGATACAAGTCCTTCTCGGTCCACGTGGGAGTAACGTAATCGCCGGCGCCTCCGTAATGATTCCATACTCTGTACTCGGTTTTTTTTAAATATACGATGTTATTCACTATGTGTCAAGGAAATTAAACTAAAATTGACGTCACTTTTCCGCGGATTAAACGTAATTTGATAAATACCATCGCTAAATACGCTCGCTAATAATGTAAAGGGATAAAAATTAATTAACAGGAGGAAGTCTTCTAAGTAGCCAGAAGTAATTAAAAACTTCAAAAGATTACTTGACCATGTCTGGCAAATTTTTATGTTTAAAAGTGATAATTGTGTCAAAAATTCAGTGTGGTAACAGTGTGGTGACACAATTATCACTTGAAAAGGACCACAAACCTTGGTCGAAACGTTGAGTTTAAACATAAAAATTTGCCAAACATGGTCAAGTAATCGTTTGACATTGATAAAAATTAATTCACATCGATCGCCACCTGAATATCGACCTCTTGCATCTCTCGTTGCGACTCCTGACTTCGATCTCGGACGACAGCAAGTACAAAGTGCTACTGCTTGACGAGCTCGCCGCCGTTGTTTCGGATAACGAGCTACCGTTCGTCTTGTAGGCCAGTAATCTTCGTACCTGCTCACACCAGATCTTCCAAGAAATTCTGCGTCGCGCGCCACCGAGCTCGTAATAGTTAGCTCGACCGTCAACGAATCTAAGAGCAATGAGTCTGAGATAAATCGAGTGTGAAAAGTCCGCTTTCCCCGAGAGAACTTAACTGAAGATTTATCCGCGGATTTTTCGATTTCTGCTCAACGTCGAAAGGAAGCGGAGACTGTGATTTTGTTTATACTCCTCGTTTTGTCGAAGGAGTATACCTTGCCTTCAGAGTCCTGCGACGTCTCCTCCTGAACACGCTGAGCGTAACATATTCTAAGGGATACACGGACACCAGCTCGAAGCTCTCGATACTGGCGTCGATACCGGGCGGGCAGTAGAAACCGGGATTGATCTGGAGGATATCGGCGGCAACGATCAGCCTGGTTGGCGTGAGGCCCAGGGCGACCTGACGGATTCCTCGTCCGTTTCTCGTCGTCTCCGCGAACGGCGACTCCACCAGGATCGTCTCGGAGAGCTCGCGGTACTCTGACAGCAGTAACTTGCGTATCCTGTTACCCCGCGGCCGACCGGATGACCTCGTTCCGCGTGACGCGTTCATGGATAACTTCTCTCGCGCGGCGAGGAAGTGGATGGTAACGTGCCACGCGAATCATCTATGAGATTCTGCACGAACGGGGGATTTTCAAAACGCTCGAGGATCGTCCACTTGTCAGTTACCTAACCGCGCTGAATTAACGCTTCCTCGATCGAAATGTCAAGGAGTGACGCGTTATTATTTACAGACAACTTCTCGAGAGCAGTTCTACAAAGGGTAATAAAATATATATACATTTGTTAAAATTAAAGTCACGAAATTAACGTATCCTTTTGGCTACATTACGTAATTATGTCTATAATTCTGAAATGCGTTCAAATTGTGTCAATCTTAATTTAAAAAAATCTTGGATACCTTATAGATTTCGTATCCTGATTTAAGAAATAAGGATTTCCAAGATCGAGCGCGTTACGTGTGTGTCGTCGGTTTTATTTAAAAATTCAACATCTCGTCGAATTTTCTGTTAAGATTCATACATAGCCGCGATCGCAGTAGATTACATTCAAAAGACTACGTGATAAATACTGGTCGTGAAACCTCGTCTCGATTAATAAGAATTAGCTCCTGCACTCCTTACTCTCGGTGTATTGTATACGATAATAAATAAGATATAAAAACACGTACGTGTAAAAGAACCTCACCAATAGGGGGAGCGCCTTTTCACTTATATAATTAAGTCGAAAATGGTTAGCGAAACGTGCAAAAATGTACAAAATTTACGAAGATACAAGATAATTGTTGCTACATCTTTTCGACTCAATTGCATTCTTATCGACTACTATTCTCCGGATTCACTTTGATGGTGACTTTGTTGCTGAGAGCGGAAGCGAGCTTCTCGATGTTGTTCTGGAGAAGCTTGTTCGGCTCTGAATTCGTTGTTTCTTTGCTGGACGTCGCCGCGTTCTCATGAACAGTCTTCACGGGCGACTGATTTTCCTGAAATATAAAAACAAGTTCTCATTATTTCGGAGCATTAACTACTTTGCTACTTTGTGAAAAGCGTATTCATGGTTTTGGCATAAGAGGGACAATACGTGGTAGAAAGTTTCTACTAGAAACATTTGTAACGATCGTAGTTTTAATTTCTTCCACCAATCTCGTATAATTTTCCTACGATCGATTTTATTCCGCGATAACTTCATCATGAATATTTGATTTGATTTTATTAATATCACTTACGCCTTCAGTCTTTCTTCTGAGGTTCGACCTCTGCAGGGTCGCGGCAAGCTCGTTCTGCAGCCTGGAGACGACCGGGCCGTTGTCCAATTCGTCGACAACGCCGTTCTTTTCGCGACTCGGCTGTTGTGGCAAGAATTCCAATCTGGATGGCTGCTTCGTCTCACCCTCGTACGCCCCTATTCTGATGGCTACCTTGCCGCCGGGTAATTTCGAAGCACCGTTGGTCGGCGAGACCGACGCGGACGAGTTCTTGGCGAGTTCCGCAACGGGACTTGTCGCGACGTCCCTAGGGATCTTGCTCCCGGTGCCGACGTGGCGCGGACTACCGCTCGCCGAGGAGGGGCTCGTCACCGGGAAGTACGTCGGCGGTGGTTTCGGCACCGTGCTGGGCGTCTCTTTCAGCTTGAACGATTCGATGCTCTGCATTTCCACCGAGTCGTCGCTGTTTCTGCTTTTAGCAGGCAGCGGAAACGGAGGAGGTGCCGGCGGTGGCACCGGAGGACCCGTCGTCGCCGTTGTTGCCGCCGCCGTCGTCGTTGTTGTTGTCTCGTTGGTGAGCACTCTCTTCTCCTGTTCCTGAGAACGCAACAAGAACGCGATATGTTGATGTGTTGTTCCGATAAAAAGTTTACAAATAAATTTCAATATATTCCAAAATATAGAGACGCCCGCCTAGTGAGAGGGCGGTCCAGGTTGGCCTGGCTGAGGTAATATTTTTCGCAATTAATTTAAAAGGAGAAATATTTAGACACTAACATCCTGTCACGACTCTTTAGTCTTTATTCCTTTGAATTGGTGTTTACCACATGAGAGCCTCGTGAATTTTATTAATTTGTGAAAAAATTGAGTTTGTGACATCTGGGACAAAAGCGAAGTTAGATGTTAAAAGGATTTATTTTAATAATTCAAAAACTACTATTTAAGACGAGCAACGTTTAGACTATGTGTATTACATATATCTTTAAAGCGTATATATTTTTAACCCGTCGACACAAATATTAAATATGTTTAATGAATTAATAAATCGTCTTTGGACACGCGTGCCGGTGTTCGTAAATTGAATTGCACATCAACGCTGATTGTTTTATAAGTTTACAATTACTAACGTTGTAAGGCGTGATTGTAACCAGCGCTTGTTTCCTCATTGCGCCGGTTGTATTATTCGCGGTTAAATCTCTCTTATCCATACTTGAGCCTCTGAATATTTCTAAATAATTTGATACGTCATGTATCCCACTCTTCACGTTCTCCGGGAGCTATTTCTTCTTGCGCTTGCACTTTTTATCATTCAATGCATATCCAAACAGTCACGAACGTATCTATTATCTTCTATTACAATCTATTATATTTCACATGCACGGAATACGACTGTATCTCCGATATATACAGATTATGTGTTAACAATCTTATTTATGGCAGTTTTCGTTAAATCTTCTTCTCGAGATCTCGTAGTCCCTGATTTTTCCTTAAAATTTCCTTTGATCCCTCGGATGGAGGATCGTCGGTCGTCGACAGCGAGGTCTCCTTGGTCGATGTTTCGAACAGTCTCTCCTCTTTTCAGTGTTTCCGCGCTTCCCCGCTACTTTCTGCAAATTACAATCGCACGGCGACCTCGTGTCTTGCGGTATTCGTTCCGCGGGCCGCCGATCGCGCGACACGACCGACAGGCAACTGAGGAAACGCGCGGTAAGAAGAGCGCACGTTACGTCGCCTTACGCCGGCGTTCTTATGTAAGCCCTATTATTTTGCACGTCCGCCGCAATTCGTAGGAAACTGCAGGTTGCGAGGAAAAAAAATATGGCACAAGACCTCGCGTCGCGTTGCAACTCCCGATATCGGATGCCTCGCGCGCGCGCGCGACGGTATCCACGATCACCGCCGCTGGTCTCGCGACGAATGAATTCGCGAACGTCCCGATAACGATGATTAATGGACGATAAGGCGGCAACAAGCTGCCAATCGGCCTCTCGCTTGTGTAACAACGAGCCGTCGCCTGGTCGCGGGGGAAGCGAGGCAGTGATTTGTCGGCGATAACACGCTCGGGCACTCGAGAAAGAAATAACGATCCAGATGTATCTCCGTAAAAATGAGAGAAGTGTATCCCTGCGCGAGATCACTTCGTTGCGGCGCACTCTAATCTGCAGATACACGTTCTTAATCTGGAGAGACAGTCGTTCCCGTTATTCCCATTATCCCGGCGATCCGAGGGCATTCGAGATACCGCTCGGCTTCGATGACGCTTCCAAATAATAATTATAATTGGTAATTGATTTCTGCGGCAGGTTTTATTGTTGCTCTATTATCGGTGAAACCGCTATCAACAATTTTTACGCGGGAAAACAACGTATTAACAATAATCGCGATGTGTGCGACAATTAATAATTAATTCGCGACTAATATGTTATTTCCGCAGCGAGACGTGCTCTACCTTCGCACGGATATCGCTCGTACATTTTCCTTGCCGCGCGGTAATGCAAGAACTGAAACAAAACGTCGGGATATACGTGACTTTAAGGTGTGCAAACTGCTCGCTATCTCTCGTCGTTTCAACAATACCACCGGAGCAGGTCGATGTGTGCCTAACAGGTATGCACACACCCACAAACACAGGTGAACGCGTCAGCAAGGCACGCACGCACACGTGCACGCCGCTACGTAGACCGCGCGCCAACACCGACGCCAACTGTTCCGGGGTCTTCATAATTTCGTGCTCTTATCTGTTTACACCGGCGGATCCTTGCTTAGCGGTTGTGTAATTAAAAACTACTCGCTACTCGGGCCGCCTGTTAGCTACGCCTCGAAAATGCCCTCAGTCGAGAAAAGTCCGGTATCTTCGCCATCTGTTTTCTTCGACAATCTCGTTACAGCGAAATTAACTTGATACACGATGGAAGCGGCTATTGTTTCCGTGCGCGTATTGAATATCATGCGCTCTCGCGTAGCCGTTAATTCCGCACTGTTAATTACGATCATCCTTGGAAAGTTATCGCGATTGATATCGTGTGAAACCTTGCACGCATTAAGCCCCCCCCGATTGATTTCAAACGTAATTTTCTGTTATTCGCCACCGTATCGATACGTTTCATTTCGATTTCTCGCAATGCAATTTACGTTTCGTTTAAAAACTGATTTTTTTTACATTAATTTAACTCCTTGCTATAACATTGGAGCAACGATTTCTCGATTTGCGTATGATGTTAATGCTCGATCGCAATTACAACGTGCAATACGTTACGTCACTCAATTGCTCTGAAAGATACGCTTATCGCTGAACAGTACACCAGACTGGCGTCACGTGGACTATTGTTATCGCATGAAAGTTGGAGCATCGTATATTTCGAGCTCCGCAAGTCGGCAGGTAAATTCGCGAGGCTTGTGTCTAGAAGGCTTTATAGTTGAAAATTGCAACGTAATGTAAAGTACATTCAAACGGTATTAGGAGAATATTATTTTGTTCTTTTGGAATTGGGGGGAATGCGAGTCCATCGTATTCCGGAATTTAAATGGCGCAATTTTCAAGATAAACGGCTCGTAAAACAAAATTTTCCATGATTTATCCTCTCTTACCTTCTCCTGAACTTCTTTGGAAACCTGTTCCGAGGACTGCGCCTTTTGTTGAGCAGAATTGAACATCTTTTGGTGTGCACGTTTGAATTCCTCCATCAGCTGCAGAGATAAGCAAAGTGCCGATTTTACCACACTATTTTCGGTCTGGTCAGTGAATTTAAAGCTTCAATTAATTCTAATAAATAATATTGCAACAATTAATGCCGCTTAAAATACGCTACGGTTGTTGCTCGACCAACGGACTGCGTACAAATTATAGATATTCACCCTTTGTACATGTAACTTAGTTTTATACGCAATTGCGTGCAACTGACCTTATCGTGTGTGACTTTCTGCTCCTGCGACCTGAGAGCCTCGGGATTCTGTGGCTTGCGATTTTCCGGAGCTTTTTCCTTTGGCGCTTCCGCTTTAGCGGCATTGTTCAACCTCTGCGAGAAAAAAATAGAATACACGGCACGTGTGAAAATTGTGGATACATTAAGTTGAATTATTAAATAATATTTAATTAATTATCGAGATTAATTACTAATAATAAGTACAACGATATTTTATGGAACGTAATGCGTATATTTCTGGGACCGTATCTACACGGGAAATATCAAGAAATCATAGTTTCGAGAAAAACAATTTCGATGTAGCAGATAATTCAGATGTCGATCGACAAAAGATTAAACTTTTTGCGGCACACTATATCGCGAAGTACTTCAACTCATTGATAATGCTCATCAATTTCTATCACGATAGACACGAGGAATATAAAACATAAAAGATATCGTAGATAAACAGACCAATCGCAAAGATATCGTTGCAAAATACCGGTGGATATTGGAAAAATACAAATGCGTTCAACGAGAGGGAAAACAAGCGGTGTCCCGATTGCGATACGCGCGATAATTTGCACGATAGGAAAGCATTATAGAAACTATGTGTTGCCAATTACATATTTGCTCCCGCGGTTGTCCTCGTGATTTAGCGAGGGCTTATCGCGGAAGAAAATTCGCGATACGCGAGCGATTTTGTTTTCAATGTCGATCGATCGTACCTGCTGCGCTCGCCTCTGCAACTCCTGCGTTATGGCGGTGCCCAGATCGGTGGTGACGATCGGCGATGTCCTGGCGAGATCCTTGCGCGGCGTCGCGTATGCGGTCGTCGAGGTCTCCGTCGTTTTGCTGGTGACGCTGCTGGATCCGCCGCCGGCCGCCGATCCGTAAGAAACGGTGGACGCTGGCTCGCAGGACGACGTCGACAGGGACGATGACGTTGACGCGGAATCCTTGCTGCAGGACGACTCGAGGCTGGACTCGGTTTCCGTCGAGCCGGTGCTGCCCATCGACATGGTGCTGCCCATTTGCATGCCCATGGCGTTCATCGGTTTCGTCTCTGCAACAGTAGACATTCACGTTAACTCGCGACTGCAATACGAGACATCAGAAGAGTACGATCCCCTTGAATTCGAGATTTTTATCTTAGAACATGATTGAAAAATACCGAAAGGTATCACATATAAATGCAAATCAAATTGCGCCGTGTTTATGTAAGAAAGAGCGGAATGAAAAACATTTTCAATTTTTCTAACAAGCCGGAATTCCATTATGTTCTATTTGTTAAGAAAAGCCGTGAAGAACGCGCAATATTTATGTTTTCGAACGACTCGACAGCGGAAAGAGGACTTCTTTCGACTTGGCGCTCGAGTAAACGCGGTCAGTTATTATTCTAACGATGCTGCGGGAAAAGCCGTCAAACCTGCTGGCCATTTGTAAGGAAGCGGCGGCGGTGGTGCAGGTGGACAAACCGACTGATGCACCTCTACAGTCGTTATCGTCTTCCTCTCGGCTTCGCTCTGCCGCTGCATGAGTTGCAGGTCCGTCAATCGATTGCCGACCGCTTGGCCGTTTTCCTGCGGCAGAAAATTATTCGCGGCACGTTAACACATCTCGCTCGTATATTTAATTAAACCGGCTTATCCGATCGTTTAACGAGGCAACATTTTAACGTGAGAAATGACGCGATAACAAAAACAGATCACGAATGCAGATCCCTCTTACTTTGGAGCCATGGAACATGGGCAAGTCGTCCGCGGGCCCGTCATAAATCACGTCCTGCTGCCGCGCGTTATCTCGCCGATAGGCCAGCCGCCGATTAGCCTCGTCTCGAGGATTCGCGTCGAAGTCGTGCACCTCGTAGTCGATCCTGGGCGCCACGGGATCGTAAAGCGGTTCGTTGTCGATGTCATCGTCGTAATTGCCGCGTGGATTGAAGTGATACTGCCCGCCCGGTACAGGCCGGTGATTCTGGTTCTGGTTCGAGCTCTGATTAACACGAATCACTGTTGTGTTATTCGGTTTACGCGACCATTCCGGCGCCTAGAAAACGGTCAAATTAAATTCAAATGAGAGAGAGGCGTTGCATCTTTGCCTTTTGAGCGATCTCGTACGTAAAACCCAAAATGTAACGTATTCACTCGGAATACATCTATTGCGATTGTATTTTATTATTAACGGATATGGAATAGAGCACGAAAGAGAGTTGGAGATAAAATTGTGTTATTTAAAAGAAGTTTTAAAACGGACTTAGTAAATATGTCAGTATTTTTATTTATTAATCTAACGATTATCTCTGGCACGATGAACCGAGAGTGGAATCTAATTTCAAAAAGATATAATCGCCATAATGAATTTTATACAATTAACGTAGTTATTCAACGTTAGTTTACTGCAATAGAAATTTTTTAGTTAAAATAATCTTTCAAGCGCTCGTTGTATCCTTTTCTAGAAATGATAAATGTGT
This sequence comes from Vollenhovia emeryi, assembly GCF_000949405.1. Lineage (NCBI taxonomy): Eukaryota > Metazoa > Arthropoda > Insecta > Hymenoptera > Formicidae > Vollenhovia > Vollenhovia emeryi. Next base: position 1,246,687 of record NW_011967239.1, on the reverse strand, counting down.
AGTTCAGTGCGTAACAGTAAAGGTTGATAAGCTACCGCACTTCTTATCGTACAGAACGCGCTGCCGATAAGTCAGCACTATTAAAACAATATTTCGATAAGAGGTGAAACGAACTGAACTGAAAACACTACATGCTAATTTAAATTTCGCGAGTTGAATTTAATTTATATATTTTTCTTTCTCGAATAAAACTGATGAAGCGAGATAATCTATTTAAAAATCCTTTACCTGGTCCACGTGCGCCCACTCCGAGGAGGAACTGCAGCTGGTGGTCGTCAGGGCGAGAGGGCAGCATATCCTACAACGTCACACCCGGAAATGAGGCGAAATCTGTTCGATTGTGTAAGTGTGCCCGTGCCGATTTCTAAAGAGCGGAGTTCGCGTTTTTATCGCGGGACCCTCCGGGGAGAATGAGGAACAGGCTGGATGTTTATATACGTGGCGGCAAGGAATTCGAGCTGCGGCGGACTCTACGATCGGTATCGCCGTGTGTCCTATTAATGGACCGACTTTCTCTCGGTGTGAATTCATTGATGGCACCCGATAACGGTTTGCGACCGTTGGAAATGACACGTGCGTAGCGCGTACCGTACGCGATCACACGTGACTCGCGCTGTCTCCGAGTTTGCGATAAGCGAGACGATCCGTTACCGTAATCGTAAGATCGCTCTGGAAAGTCCGCTATGCGATCCCGCAAATGGGCACATTAACGTCTAAAGTAAACTCAACGGTTCGTTCAAAGTTTCGAATTAATCGGAAGCGGCTAGTTTTGAGGACGAACGACGGAATGGTTAAACCGACCTGCCGTTTCTATTGCAGGCGTCGTCGCGCGGATACCGCTGATGCATCCTGCCGTCGTGGTGGTGATGCTGCGGCGAGGACGGCGGGTTGTTCTGATGCTGGGGCGGCGGGCTCGCGGCTGCCACGCTGGACGTCTCGGAGTCGTAGCCGCTGGAGCCGCGGGTCCACAGCGGCTCGGGACAGTCGTAGAGATGATTTGGGGATGTGGGTCGTTGCACCACGAGGTCGAGGATCGCCGAGCTGCGCATCATCTCGATGGCCCGCTCGAACGGAAGGTCGGTGAGCCGTTGTCCGTTGCACCAGATTATCACGTCGCCGGCCTTCAGGCCCGCTGCTCGCGCGGGTCCACCTTCCCTCGTGCCCTAAAGATTCACTTTTTATGAGCAAAACTAACGTCCGCGCCTCTCGCGTAGGGGCGAGCTTCTCGAGACATTGAGTCTCAAACATAAAAGCTTGGAGTAGAATGCTATTTTATATTCGAGTCGATTTTTAACATTAGTTAAAGAGTCAAAGCAATTCAAAAGATCGTAGATTTATTTTTATTGACGTAGATTAAACGCTTCTGCGGAATAACTTTGATTTTAATTGAAGCAAGATGATTGTCGCGATACCGAGGGTAAAATTTCCAGAACGACGGGCGCTTTCACATGACATGACTATATGTCCAATTAGGATGCTATTAACCTGAACGGTGAGACCAGGTACGATGCCTCTGCAGACGCCGCAGCCTAGGCGGCCCTTCTCGCCGACGAGAATCCGAATTCTGACTTCCGAGCTCGGCACACCGCCTAAACCAGTTTCGTTGTACTGCAGCTGCTGTTGCTGTTGCTGTACCATGTGCCAGGTAACCGGATCGTTCGGATTGCTTTGCGAATCATAAGCGATTTTTGTAACGAGAGGATGTCGATTGTGGAAAAGGGGGAGAAGCGCACGCACGGTGCGCGCAAGGTTTTAATTAAGTTTCGATACTTACTCTTTTACGGGTATCATCCCTACGCCTGCAATACAAATCGAAAACTATAAATTCCCGCTATCAGTAACGAGATAGAGATTGCAACACGCCGCGCGTATTACTGTTATTAATTATTTTCCCATCCGATCGCGAGGCTAACTCTCTACGCGGCGCGTAGAGAACGAAAGTTTACGCATCGAGTGTTACATTTCGCAGCGAAGATAATTAAGGCGAGATAGTTACTTCGAATCTTGAGAACCAGGACTTGCTGGTTCTTGGCCAGAAGCGCGACCTCCTGGTGGACGGCGTCCTCCACCGGATAACCGTTCACCCTCAGAATCTGGTCGCCTACCTGAAAGCGATAAGCCGAAAGCGAGATCGTTATTCGTTCCCAACATCCTTTCGCGATCTCCGTACACAGGTGGAAAATTTGTGTTTTCTCGTTAAAGAAAATGCCGGTTAAAATTGTCGTGTTAAACGTTTAACACATTCATGTGTTAATTTAACATCGCTCTTGTGTCAATTGACCGCGAATGTAAAAACTTGAAAAGAAATGTTAAAACGACACAATGTGAACTTATTTTTTAATCTTGCACAATACATACGTTCTATATTATTAGTAGCAAGATTTATCTGTGAAAATTTACAGAATAAAATGTTGATTTTATTCTATATAAAGTGATCATTTAACATACCCATGTTATGTTAAATTAACACAAAAATTTGCGCGGACCGTTTGGGACATGTGACATCTGTTAAATTTAACACAAATCTTTCAACCGTGTATTAATTGCACAATCGCACGGCTCACAGAAAGAATTCTCAACTGAAGTCGCAGATAAACGTAAATGTTCCTGAAAACCGATGCGAAAGGAAGACGTGGATTTCTGCGTAACTGGATACGATGAGAGGCAACGATCAGAGATAATTACCCTTAATCCGTTTCGGTGAGCCTCGCCACCCGGTTGGACGTCGCTGACGTAAAACCCGGCGGCGTACTCGCGTCCACCCCGCAATGAGAAACCGAAGCCGGCGTTACCGCGACGCCTCAGACGTACGTTCCTGGTGACGCCGATGACGGCCATCCTGCCGCCTCCCGCCGGGTTCCCAGGACCTCCGCCGGTCGACGATCCCGTGCCAGCACTTGACGCGCTGGAGGAGCCACCCGACCTGTCGGTGTCGTAAAAATGGCGCATATAAATAACGTCGTTTCTTGGTACTCTGCCAGCCGGGCGTAAAAAGTCGCCGCGAGAATTCAATTATTTTTTTAAGAGCTTTCAAAAACTGCGGTCGAAAAACACTCCGAGTAGCTCCGAAGCACCCTAATTAATTCTGCGGAATAATTTCCCGCTCGCAAAGGCAATACCCATTTCTTTCATTCCGTGTATCTTTGAGACGTGCTCGGGAATCTTTTACGTTTTTTTTTTTACGAGAACATTTCCTCGTCGCTGTAATACCGTCGCGGTCTCATTCCACCCTCGCGAGTAATTGTCTCGCAAAGATCCCCCATTTCCCTCCGTCGCTTCGATGCGCGAACGAGCGAGCGGACAATTTTGTACCTTTGTTCGTCCCCCGCCGGCCGATCTCCGCGCCGTGAAATTAATGACCACACCTGGCGCGAGGAAGGAAGACGCGCTAAGGAAGCGAACGTAGTGGCAAAGTGAAAGAGTCGCGAAGAGGAATTCCGCGCGGCCTCGAAGGAGAAAGAGGAGGATACGACGGACCGAGGTCGAACAGAGACACTTTGCTAATGACGCCGAGAATCCATCTTCCGACGGACATTGAAAAGATTGCATGCGACATGAAGCGACAACGCGGATACTGTAGTACCAGGGATGACACCGGGTAAATGACAGTCATTAACGGAGGAGGGGAAGAGAGAGAGAGAGGGTCTGCTCCAGATTGACTTGCGAAGGTCTCGGATAAGGCTTCTTCGCGAAGGGCTCTCCTTGTCACTCTAGCCTCGTCTAGAGACCCTGTAATCAAAGACTGGCCGTAAGAGTTCGTCAAATTCCCGCGAGTGAGAGAGAAACACAGGCTATCTCGCTCTTCTACGATCGCTCACTCGCAGGAATTTGACAAACTCTTATGGCCAGTCTCTGATTACAGGGTCTCTAGCGTCCTCCATCGTGCTCTCTTCGCGAAACGACACCCAAGGGAGGCTAGAGCTGTACGTGCCGCGCGGCGGGTCATCGGGTGTTCGGAATATCAATTTTTGGCGCCGCGCGTAGACCGGGCGTGAGAAAACCGGAGCCGCGAATTACACTCGATCGTGGGATAATAACCATTTCATTCCGTGGCCGCTGACATCGGCGATCCCCGGAATCCCGCGTTGCGTAATAACGGCGTGGGATAACGCAATTTTATTTTAGCGCTTTTAATCGCGCTCCTCTTTTTTTTTGTATATATGTAATGAGGTCCCGGGGGCGTTCGAGCGCGCCGCGACGACGGAGCAGCCGCGCGCAAAAAGTCAAATTGCTACCTCGTGCCGGAAGATCTATTATGCAATCGCGATGGGCGAGAGGACAATGGACGCGCGTGGGGATTCCGCGACAACGTGCGCGTCCGTACGGAAAGACGTACCGTTACGGTCGTCGATATCGCCGTTTGACGATCGAGCCCTGAAAGTGTTACGGCTAACGCAAACGTCGCGCGCGTATACACGCCTTCCCGGCCGCGGTGACCCGCCCATATCACGATCGCGATCGTCGTGATACTCATATGCACGTATTAATCCGGTACTCGATATTCCGCTCACGAGCTATGCTAATTCCCGCCTCCCGCGGGCACGACGTGTCGCAAGAGCTAACGGAAAAAGTTACAACGAGGAAGAGAGCGAAACGTGGAAGAGGAGGACCGAGGAGACGATCCTTGGTCAAAATTAGATACACTCGTGAAGGATCAATTAAGAAATCTCGTCCGAGATGAAGAGCTCGTTGAATAACGTCACACTTCTCTCTCTCTCTCTCTCTTTCTCTCTCTCTTTCTTCCTCTGCCATTGTCCTCCAATGTGAATTACGATATGCTTTCGGATTTGTCGCTTCTGAATTCTGACCCGCGTGAAATGTAACAGGACACTTGTGAAACGTCGATTACGAATTCTGTTTGCGTCTTATGCTAATCGGCGTCGAAGGGACGAGCTTGGGTCAGCTCCGAGGAGAGAGCCGGCACGCTCGAGTACGAGAAGCGCCGTTCCACTTATTTATTTTTAATTTGTATCATCTTCCCGCTCTCACCGTTATCACAGCTAAGTTTTCCTACTTCCCGCCCAAGTTCGCACGCTCAGTATTTATTATTGCTATTAAATTTCTGCCCGTGCACCACGGTAATGGCATGGTAATAGCGAGGTACGAAGGATGCGAGGAACGTCCAGCTCGCCGACAATGCGGAGAAAGTTGATGCAAGGCTGCAAAGAACACGGAAAGGCACGCCCTGACGGGTGTTCTCGTCCTTTCAACTCTCGTGACTGTACCTCCGGCTTGTTCCTCGCGCACGTATATCGCACAAATGGGAAGTAAAAACTAAAGGGTCTTTTTAAGGCTTAACGGGTTTAGGTTCTCTATAAGTCGTTTAAAAAGAGGATGACTTTAACTTCCCTGGCGTCTTCTTTTCCTTTTGGCAAGGGTGAGTTCGAAGACTAAAACTCTCCGTGTATCTTTCATTAAATATGTATTCAAGCAAAATTCGGAATATTGACTCGCCAGTGATTAATTAACAATTACGTCGAATAATCCGACACAACTGGCTACAGGAAAATTTCCTTTATTATGACACAACGGCCATGAGTGTATTTTACAGCATCCAGTCGGGCGTATGGCATGTGGTCGAATGCCATTAGGCCCACTTAGGCATGTCGCTACAAAGATATAATGTCTCTTTAGATATGCGTGATTGCTGTATGGGTACAGAAATGAGACTCGGTCTCATAAAGTACACTTGAAAAGGGCCAAAATCCATGGCCGAAACGTTGTGTCATAAAGGAAATTTTCCTGTAGCCGGCTGTGTCGGATTATTCATCCTAATTGTTAAACATGTATTCCCAAGGGGGAAACCGCTGACCAAAATCTTGTACACCAATGCCCACTGATGTGGGCATTATTTATTATCTTATTTTATCATTATAATGCCCCAGCAAGGCCTAATGCCCAAACTTATGCCCAAAAAATGCCTAGTAATGCCGCAAATTTGTACACTGCAATGCCCTCAGCGGTTTCCCCCTCGTGTGTTCCGCTATCTCTTTTACCTTTTATTCACGTGCATTCGGGAATAGAAAACGGAGCAGACATGAATTTTCCAAACGTGAACGGATTTTCATTAAAAACTGACAATATTTCAAGAATTCTTAGCTGTGGAAATTGAGAAGTTCGCAGAATCATTTCATTGTACTTCTATAATGTATCTCTATAAAGGCTATAGGTTCACTGCAGAAATGCCCGAGCGAGATACACATGTTGCCGCGGGTCTCTCGGCATCTAACTTTAGAACTGGTAGCAAGCGGTCGAACCAGAAGTTGACAAATTGTTACCAGACGTGTTTAAAGTACCGCTGACAATTCGCCTCGCGGTCTCCGTGATCGCGCGTACCAGCTTATACGGATAGGGTAGGCTGGTGTAAGTGTGCGCGGTCGGTAAGAGTGCGCATAAG
>NW_011967239.1:1229130-1237899 GCF_000949405.1 Vollenhovia emeryi | reverse complement strand
TCTCTCCACAAACGGATCATTGCCGTACGGCCGCACGGCGGAATGTTTCCATTCTTTACGTCATGAAATTGGTAATAAACCGCTCAGGAATGTCACGGTTTCAAACTCGTTCTTTTCAAAAGTATTCATTTCGAACCAGTTTCGCGAACGAAAAGACCAGACTGGAACCAGGTCGGACTTGCGTAACGCGACGGACGGCAATCGAAAGACAATATTAATAGCATTATTAACCCTTTGACCGAATTATTTTTTGTTAACTTTTTTAATCGGGCACACTAGCCCGATTAACAGCGTCTCAAGGTATCAGAAAGGCGACAAAATGTAAGTGAATTTATCCCAGTGATCGGGATCGAACACTATTTCAAAAATATACCAAGACTCGGTTGCACCAACGACGCTTAACTCTTTAACCTTAGATTAATTCACTCTTTGTTTCTTTCTAAGGGAAACAGACAGAGACGAAGAGTGAATTAAGCTAAAAGTCCGAAGTTACGTGACGCTGGTGCAATCGAAGATAAAAGATACCGTTTGGTGTGAAAATAAAAATCTCGTCCGTTTAAAAACACGAACAATTATTCTTTTATCTCCGACAGCAAGTTAAAATATTAACTCGTTATCCTCCTTCGTCGCTGAATATTTTCAACGCGCTGCGATTTCTACTTTATTTCGAAATCTGAAAACAACGCTGGTTATCGATTCTGTGTCTCAGCCGTTCCAGTTGGCTCGAATCATTATGAAATCTACGCTCCGATGCCTCGCAACTGGAGCAACTATAGCTGTGCTTGGAAACGGAACACATGTTACGTATACAAGTTACAAATTACACGTTCAAATATAGGGCCTTTTCTCTATTGTCTACGTCACAGAATCGCTCCAGTTTCACGGTATCGATTCGCGAAATGCATACCTATCACGTCGCTCGTCCGCAAGTCTCATGTCTGGTCGATAAAGGATTATTGCACGACCCTTGCCCGCGCTTGGCGATCAGATGCAAATTTCGCGTGGCGCGTATCGCTCGTAACGAGCAAGAGACCCTGTAATCAGAGACTGGCCATAAGAGTTGGTCAAATTCCCGCGAGTGAGAGAGAAACATAGGCTACATCGCTCATCTACGATCGTAACAATTATGGAAGAGTGAGATAGCCTATGTTTCTCTCTCGCTCGCGGGAATTTGACGAACTCTCGTGGCCAGACTCTGATTACAGGGTTTCTAGCAACGAATAGATACCCTGTAATCAGAGACTGGCCATAAGAGTTGGTCAAATTCCCGCGAGCGAGAGAGAAACATATATTTCACGATTCTACGATTCTACGATCGCTCACTCGCAGGAATTTGACAAACTCCTGTGGCCAGTCTTTGATTACCAGAGTCTCTGGTAACGAGAGCGGTGTCGGACGCGCGGTATCGCCGTTTTCCCAAGTAAACCTCATTTTCGTCACGGCCGAATTGCCGGGTTAACTATGCACGGCCGGTGCCTAGAACGGCGTGAAGCTGCCTCCCGGGGTAAGAACGAGAAACGGAAGAAGTCGGACGTGTTTCGCGTTTCTTCCCTTCACGCGCGACCGGCCACGTTCCATTCGATCCGGGGAATCCGCACCCGATCGATCCATTTACTCGCGCGATCTCTGGTCGTTGATCCATCGGGGTTTCGCGGTTTCCGATCATCGACCCCCGTGGGTTCACGGATTCGTGTGACGTCACGTTCTACGCGAGACAGAAAGGCGGGATCCGCCTGAGAACAAACGAACGACGGCGAGCCTCGATCTATGATTAACGGCCGCTCGTGCGAGACAGATAAAATCGGAGCGACGGTCCGAATTTGACAATCGCGCGTGTGCATGCACGCGTGTCTCGATCGGTCTCCCCCACCCCTTTCGTCTCCGATGGGAATTCTATTCAATTTAAAAATTGAGAGGCGTACTCCGCTTTAATGACGACAGCTTCTTGATTTAGAAAGCAAGAAAAGTGACACTTGATCGCGGCCGAACTAACGTCCGTTGCCGATGATAAATCGTGCGGAATATCGATCGTAGGGAAAGTCTCTCGGCCGAACGGATAGGGGGAAAAAAGGCGAACGGAACGACTAGTTTCCGGGATTCTTTTCGATGCGTTAACGACTTACAATCCTCGTTACAGGCCCCTTTTCTCCGTTTGTCGGCCGATGGGCGAGAAAGCGAGAGAGGGACACAGAGAGACCGGGAGTCGCGAGCGTCGCGGAGAAAAGAAAAGAACCACGAGGCTCATCGCCGTGTTTGTGGTGAACGGTAACGGTGATCATCTCCTGACAGTAAAGCTTCAAGCCGTCCTCTCCTCTACACGCGGCCCGTCTCTCCGGTATCCGGCCAGCCGGACTTTAATGCGCCGCAATGCCGATAGGATGGTAAATAATTTCTTCGTTGCGGCTAACGGGACGTTCGCGAGCCACGCGAAAAGCAATAATTTCGCGAGCGCCCGTCGTCCCCGCCCCTTGCACCGTCGCGTCTCTTTAGATTTTCGTTCTTGAGGGGGGAAAAATATCTGCGGCCCGCGCCGCATTTCTTTCGGCAACGATATCCTATTAGCCGCGCGTGAAATCCATTCTACGTTAATTACTGTTTGGAGAAACGATTAAAACCCATGCAATCTGGGATTTGCGAAAAGATGGGCCTTCTCCATGGTCCGCGCTCTACACCTACTCGACTCGTGCGGACCGTTTCTACGGCCCGCACTCCCAGCCAATCTCTGCACCAATCAGACACGCAATCTGACACGGGCCCTCTCCATGGTGCGCGCTTTTCGACAAGAGGTCGAGCCTCGGACGAAGCTAGTGCCTTTTTTTCGAGTGTTCGTTACGCGCCACTCGTGAGAAAAATGTCCGATTAAATATAATCGGATAATCCAATTACATGATAACAAACAGATATATCCGATTAAATTGTATATCCGATGAAAAGTATGATCGGTTTTTCAATCAAATTTCATCGGTAACTGCATTTCATCGGATAAATTTCATCAGATGTATCCGTAATTTAATCGGAAAACGTAATCGGAAAAATTATCCATCGAAAACACTATTTAATTGGTTTATCCGATGGGAATTTTTCTCAGTGGATAGAATAGCTAATTGCAATTTTTAGTTACGCGAGGTAAAATTCGTAAACGATTAGAGTGTTACGAACAATCCAAATAATTCGATTACTAATTGTGGGCCCCAAAATGGGTTGCTTAACTGTCTTTTTTTTCCCCCCAGAGTACGCGGCGCGAATCGATGAAATCATTTTACAAACGGGTCTCTTTAGCCTAAATTCCGACGTCTAGAGATCGTCTAAAGCGGACTACGCAGACGACGTTAATTTATTTAATTTGAGAAAGGAACTGAATTTAATGAGAAAATGAAATGGACCGCGCGCATTTATTCGCGGCTACTCCATCGAGCAGAGAAGATTGGAAAACGGCGGCTCGCGCGGACGCGAGATTTATTACGACGGAATCGCCGGCCATCAGATGGAATCGCGAATGATTTTTGCCGAGCTACTTATGGAGTAATTGCATAATGTTACACCTTATTAAGATCGAGCCGAGACCGTTCCGCGAAGAGGCATGTGGGTTACACAACGGATATTTAATTCCCCGGCGCGGCGTTTCATCCGTTCGTCACGTAAGTCCGTTTATCTAAAGTGCATCGTAATTTCCACTAAACCCGCATTTTTTTAGCAATTAAAGCAACATCTAGCGGCGACGCGACACGCTTGCGTCTCCGTCGAGGGGTTTCTTTTTTCTTCCTTCCCTTCCGTTTCTCACTTCCACGTTTCGAGAAGATGCGGCGCGACGCCGACGATTCCTTTGCCCGTCGAGGAAATACCGGCGAAACGTGTGCAGAAGCGTGTTCTCTTAATAAAATAAAACGATCCCGTCGTGTAACAGCCCGACGATATTTATTAACCCGTTGTCAAACTGCTGACTAATTAACTTGTAACCGGCCGCGAGATAAATATTCGCGGTAAATGACTCATCCTTGCCACAATTTATTATACATCAGCAGTTTGCATCGTGTAATTCAGGATGCCCGATTTTGCTCTCTGCGAAGTGGGTCGCGATTACTCGTTGTTGTTATACAAAGTTCTCTCTCGCTCTCGCTCTCTCTCTCTCTCTCTCTTCGTAATCACCGAACCCTTAATTAGAATCGAAAGTTTCAATGTCGGGACTGCGAGGTGCCGAGCTGTGATTAATCCGCGCAGTGAGTGACAGACGCAAATTGCATTAAAATCAATAAAAACTTCAGGCGCGACGGCGAGAAATGCATTGCGAATGTAAGAGCTCGCAATTTTATACTCGAGAAATATAATAATTGTACAAACATAAAAGAGACATTTGTAATTTCACATTCAGGAAATATAACAAGAGAATTCCGTTTGCAATTTTATATTCAAGAGATGCAACGAAAAAGGAATTTTGTGCACAATTTTACAATGCGTTCTCTAATGCACACACACGTGCACTTTACAACAGAAAGTCTCTTGTTACGAGGTAGACTCCTAATATGAGATAGAGTTTGTTAAATTAATGGGCATCGTCTGTTGGCTCCATCATGAATTTATTGCCCGTGGAGTGAAATCAGTTCAGTGGAAAATTGATTGTTAGATCGTGTAATCGTTGCGAAAAAAGATTTCTGATTGAATTTGGACGTTGAAAACCTGCTATCTTATATTGGAATCCTATCTCATAATAGGCGACTTTCTACGTATCTCACATACACACACGCACGCGTGCATTTCAACTTTCCAAACTTCTCTCGCGATACACGGCACGTAAAATTACAAACAGAGTTCTCCAAATTCCGGCACGAAGTTGGCCACCGGAAAATCTGAGCGACGTATAACGAAGTATAACGTTTGCGGCCATGGGATAGCAACTTCCACCCTTCGTCGCTTCGATTTCGCGTGCACTGATAAAAAAATATCTTAATCCAAAGAAATGTCACTTTACTCAAGAAAATTATTCATTAAGTGGTTCCTAATAGCTTATTAACTTAAATTAAAAAATTAATAGACAAATTAAAACATGCGTTTCTTTAATTTAAGTATTTATTAAATGTGAAAGAATAGACAATTTTTAATTTAAAAAACTTTAATTCTCTAAAATGTTTACTATAGACGTAATTTTCACAGCGAAGAAAATTGGATTTCTTATTTAACAAAACCAATTATTTCGTTCAATAAATTGTGTTCTATATCTCATGAAATTTTTACTTGTATGTAGAAAATGTAAGGAATAAATTAATTTACTTAACGTAACACATAGATTTACTTGAAATTTGATCTTGTTACTTAAATGGAGTGAATATTTACTTCAGTAAAGAGACAATAATTTTAAGTAAATCCATTTACTTGGTTTAAGACAAATTTTTTTGTGTCAGTGTGGATGAATCGCGCAAAGGTACCTGTGCTTCGGTGGAATCGCCGCGTCCGCCTCGATGTCCCTCGGCCACAGATCGCGGCGATTAAGCGATCGGTCGTTAATTATTCACAACACTCGCGCACGGCAGCATACGACACTTTCGAAATCGCCACGCGACGGCGACCGGCCGTGTACCAACGTAAAACGCGGAATGCGACAGGCTGTTTCACCTGTGAGAATCCACCACAGACGTAATATATCTAGACCGAGCGTTTGCCTTTATCTCAGCAGTGGAGGTAGACGTTTACGTAGAAAAGAACAAACTCTGTTTCGTGCCAGAGACCCCGTAATCAGCGACTGGCCATAAGAGAGTTCGTCAAGTTCCCGCGAGTGAGAGAGAAGCACACGCCATCTCCACTTTTCTACGATCGTAGAGTCGTACAAGAATGAGATAGCGCGTGCTTCTCTCTCACTCGCGGGAATTTGACGAACTCTCTTATGGCCAGTCTCTGATTTACAGGCTCTCGATCTCGTGCTATTTCGTTCTCTCGCGGTCGCAAGTGTCGTCTTGAGAGGCTAAAGGCCTTCACACATAAAATTCCGTAAGGACGTAAAACGTAAGCGTAAGAAAATCAACAGATTGGATTTGCTACTGCTTGCGTTATTGCCTTACGTTCTCGACTGTGATTGGTCGATTTTCTTATGCTTATTCTTACGTTTTACGTCCTTACGGAATAAGCGTACACTCGAGACGATTGTAAATTTACGAACGTACTAACACCCGGACTTCATCCACGGAATCCACGGACCGACTGCGGCGTATTTCCCAACGCTCGTTCGCCTAACATATTTTCGTGTTTTTTCGTCGAAGCCGCGTACGCATACCACTCGTCTGTTTACATCGAGCCGCCGCGCCGCCGACCGCCCCGGCCCCCGCCGGAGGTCCCGGAATGTTCCGTGTGTCGCACTAACGTTCGGGCCGCCGGCACGTACACCACGGGACGACGCGCGCGATCGTCCCCCGCGTTATCACGCGACGCCACGCGCTACGCGATCGGACTCGTCGATCTCGCAGGCGCCGCGCGTCGTTTTCGTTTACCGGCACAGAGAGAAGCTTCGTCACCTTACGGAATTTTATGTGTGAAAGCCTTAACGCGGCTCCGTGATTGTTGAAAACACACTAAGCGTACACTCGAGACGATTGTAAATTTACGAACGTAACACCCGGCCTTCATCCACGGAATCCACGGACCGACTGCGGCGTATTTCCCAACGCTCGTTCGCCTAACATTTTTCGTGTTTTTTTCTTCGAAGCCGCGCACTCATACCACTCGTCTGTTTACATCGAGCCGCCGCGCCGCCGACCGCCCCGGCCCCCGCCGGAGGTCCCGGAATGTTCCGTGTGTCGCACAAACGTTCGGGCCGCCGCGCCGGCACGTACGCCACGGGACGACGCGCGCGATCGTCCCCCGCGTTATCACGCGACGCCACGCGATCGGACTCGTCGATCTCGCAGGCGCCGCGCGTCGTCTTCGTTTACCGGCACCGAGAGAAGCTTCGTCACCTCGCTCGAGACGCGGGAAGCGGAGCGTCGAGACGCCGCCTGTTACTCGCGCCTGCCGTTCCTTCGGCGCAAATGATTTCATTTGCTCGTCAATGAATGCACTCACGCGAGGTTCATCGCGCGAGCGACAACTGCGTGATTTTCCAGCCGCTTACCGCGTAGTCTCGAGCCGCCGCCGCTCGTCACTTGTTTGTCTCGAGCCGCCGCGCGCCGTACGTCACTTGTTTGTCTCGAGCCGCCGCGGCCGCTGTGCGCGGGGTCGCGCAGGACATTTCGTACGTCTTAACGTATTATCCCGCGAGTCGCCGGTACGATTACCACGGGACGACGCGCGCGATCAAGCACCGAGTATCCCGGGACGTCGTCTTCGCTTTCCAGCGTGCACTTCAAGTAACAGAAAGCGCACCGCCGGAGTCACTCGCGCTCGCGACTACGCGTTCGGCGATGTGAATGGAGCAGGGGCGAGCCGCGGGGGTGTCGAGTGTCCCGTTAACGCGCGTATTTTCCCGAGTGAATTTAGCGATAACGTGTGCGTCTGACGTCGCGCGAACGGCTTCGAAGTGGTGTTTGCAGTCCGCGTCGTTGACTCGACTCGCTCAGTACCGCGCAGCAGCACCGGCACCCGGCGCCATGTTGGCTCGTTAGAAGAGGAGCAGCGCGGACGCGCAGCGAGCGAGGATCGTCGCGAATCGCGTACGCACGGTCGTAGTAAGTTGACTATCGCCGAATTCGGCAGTCGCGCGCGTCGACGATCCGCCGGGACGCGCGAATCTCTTGAGAACGTCCTCGGGCCGGCCGGAATCCTTCGTCGCAGCCGCCGGCGGCGGCGCGTAGACCTGTGTGTTCTCGCGCGCCGCGACTGTACCGAGCTCTGCGACTTGAATTCCACGTCTCCCCGCGCGAGTCTCGAGAAGATCCTCGGCCACGCGGAATCTTTCGCGCAGCCGAGAAATGTCTCGACGTCGATCGACGAGCCGCTTCTCAGGTTAGCTCAGTCTCCTTCCCGCCGAAACGTCCATCTTGTTCCCGCGCGTGATCGCGTCTCTCTCGCTCTCGCTCTCGTTGCAACAGTCCGCGTCGGTTAACGCCGGGAGTGCCGTGTCGCTTCGGTAATTAGTGCGCGCGATCGTAATTAGCTTCTCTCTGTCTCTCGCGAGTGTTGTGTTGTGTTGTGCCAAATCGAGGAATCTGAGAGGATGCGGCGGTCTAGGAGAGACATCGGGCAACAGCGGAGCAACCCAGTGGTTAGTATAATTAATTACGTATTGTTCCCGGCGTTGACTCTAGTCCGCGGATCGTTTCTTTCGCCCCTCCGTTTACCCGACTCGCCCGTTGAAGCGATTTGTACGCGTAATAAAAAAAAAAGGAAAAGAAACTTTTGTCTACGACTTTCTACGAAAGTTTACGCTCGCGGAAGATTTCTCTTCGCGGAAATTATATAATCCTTTATCCACGGTGCCTGAAAGATGAATAGCATATTCGTGTAATTCGCGCAAAATTGTTGGGTCTTTTTTTCCCCCCTCCCTAATGTCAGTTGCGTCATTCGAGTGCGCTAATTTGGATTTTCCATTTGTGTGTTGCAGATCAACGTGGCGTCGCAACTCTGCTGCTGCGCGCCGTATCGGTGAGTGAGACGTTAACGTTTTCATAAAAGAAATTGAGGTAGTGGATCCGCGAGATCCGTAGGAGGATTTTCGAGGGACACAAGCCAGAGAGAAATGCCCTGCTTGTTTTATATATACGCAATAAATAAATACCTCTTATTATAATAAAACAAGCCGTGCAAATCTCCTGTCGCGTATGCAAATTAATGTACTAACAAGGGGAA
>NW_011967239.1:1176344-1225869 GCF_000949405.1 Vollenhovia emeryi | reverse complement strand
TCTCGCTCGCATACTCGAATAAGCGCGAACGAAAAATGTGTAATGCAAATTTCTCGCGAATACGTGAGTATGTAGCTATATCATGTGCCACATGAAGTAGTTGGGGATTGATACTACAACATATATAAAGTTGGAGAAAATCGGTGCGCTCACTACCTGGTGTTCCCCTTGTAAGCATTAAGAACGTACGTAGGAACGTCGTAGGTATATAATATCGTAGATCCATTACCTTAAAGTGGATGGGCTGGAAGCAAATAGATGTTTCATCCTGGAGATCATTAATTTCATTAATTAACGCTATCGGTTTACTGTGCGCGCGAGAACGATCGGATTTTCAGGTAACGCAGTTGAGAATACCATGAAGATACAACATTAATATTTAAATAAATTAGTTGTATTGTTATTCTATTTTTATTAAATTTATTATATAATTAATTATAAAATTGCACATCTTTAAGATAAGATTTAACTTGACTATTTTTATATCTCTATCGGAATTAAGTATTGTAGAAATTTTATTATATTTACTGTAATTAATTATAAAATCGTACAATAATTTAGACACAGAGAGTTTAGTATAAAATATATTCAGTACAAAGCTAAGTTTTTATTTTATTCTTAAGTATCTTCATGGTAATTCACACACGCTGGACGCTGCAAGGTGGATCAACGTATTTATATAGTTGCATAAAATGAAATTAATTATTAAAAATATGAGGGAAAATTGCTAATACTCGTTAGGTAAGAAGTATGTCAGTTTATTCTCTCCCCTATTTTTCTCCTTTTTCCAAATGTAAGATTTTAACATGGGGTCTTTAAGATGAGATTTAACTTCACTATTTCTCTATGTCTACCGGAATTAAATATTGTATAAATGATACAAGTAAGTAATATTTGTCAACACGTACGTACTTATATTATAAATACAAATGAGAGAGCGACGGAACTTATCTCCCATCGCGTAATATATTTTTACAAGTTCACTTAAAAAAGATTAATGAAATTTAATTACATTTAATGCAAACATCCAGTTTATTCTACTGTTTCACGGCCCATCCACGTGCATGCTTATTATATATTTGTTATACGTATCGATTTTATATTATATTACTTGCAAAATATGCAAAATAAAATATAAAATATAAATATATTTGGTACTCCCGAACGCGAACTTGTTCTCGAAAAATGTGTTTCGCATATTAATTATATATTAATACTATATGTATTAATTACTATATATATTAATTATTAAGTGTAATTAAATAAATTGAAGATAAATATTTGATAGCTATTTAGAAGGAAAGGGACAGTCTCTCACGGCGCGATAATTACATTTCCCATTCAAACGTATGAGGTATTAATATTATTCCGAGTGTGGCACGAAATACTTACATTTCCGGAAAATTGTCGTCAATGTGTCGCGTCATTAACATTATAAATTAATGTCTTAATTAAGTGAATCATGAGACGTAATCTATTAAGTGGCTATCAAATATAGAAATATCTTTTAATATGAAACGTTAGAAGTTTCAAACTTCTAAGAATTCCTAAAACATTTGATAATCAAGTATCTTAATGTATCACCCATACAACTGATCAAGACTGATAATTTATATAAAATATATACAAAAAGTTCCTCGTATCAAGATGTTATATCATAATTGAGTACACTGACAAAAAACATTTTAAACTAAGCAAATAGATTTACTTAAAATTATTTTTTTGCTGAAATAAATTTATTTATTCTATTTAAATAAAAATATCGCAGTCCAAGTAAATCTATGTATTCTATTAAGTAAATTAATTTAAATTACATTTCCTACATTGAAATAAAGATTTCGTGAGATACAGAATACTAGTTATTAAATAAAATAATTGTTTTTGTTAAATAAGAAATCCAATTTTCTTTGCTGTGAAAACTATCTTAGTAAACATTTTATAGAATTAAAATAAAATTTTTTAAATTTAAATTACATTTTCTACATTCAAATAAAGATTTCATGAGATATAGAATACTATTTATTAAATGAAATAATTGTTTTCGTTAAATAAGAAATCCAGTTTTCTTTGCTGTGAAAATTACATCTTAGTAAACATTTTATAGAATTAAAATAAATGTTTTCAATTTAAAATTATCTATTCTTTGACATTTAATAAATACTTAAATTAAAGCAATGCATGTTTTAATTTGTTTATTATTTAAAAAATTTAAGTTAATAAACTACTAGGAGCCACCTAATGAATAATTTTCCTGAGTAAAGTAATATTAAAGGAATTTTTTATATAGATTTTATATAAATTATCAATTTAATCAGTTATACGGGGGATATGTTAAAGTTTAATATGAAATAGAAATTCTTTTGTTTCCCAGGAATTTAAGGAAGTATTTTTTGCAATTGGAATAATATTAATACTGCATATGTAGCTTGAATAGGAACTTGTCGCGCGTGAGAGACTCGTGTGTCTTTTCCTCTTTAAACTGCTATCAAATAGTCATCTTGAATTTATCTCACTATTTCACGCTCAGTGCCGTAGCGAATCTTTCTGTGAAACATTTCCGAGAGCGAGATCGCACACAAGAATGACAAATGTATTTATATTTATATACCGAGTCGCCGCAGATCACTGACTTTGTAAGTCTTTTCGGCTTACGAAACGGAGGATTCACTTTCGCACGATCGAAAGCGGCGAATCGCGCCGCAGATCGTATCTGCGGATCAATTTATGCCGCGAGCCCTATCGCGGATAATTAAAATCTTCTCGTTATCTCGATCGTTATATCTGAACGACGTTGCGGGCGTTCCGTACTCCCATAACTATTAGACTTTTATCCGGTCGCGAGCGAGCTATAAATCGCGGGCACTCGTAATGATAGTCTCTCTGAACTATGGCGGGCGAGAGCGAGTCTCATCGCGGGCCCTTGGAAAGAAGTCAAAGGGTGAGCCCCGCTAATAAGCTCCGGTAATTTTCTACACGGCAACTTTTTACCGGCGGCTGTCTTTGTTCAACGAAGCTGCCTTCCCGCGAATTCGCGGCTCCGAATTTTAATTTCTCGCGCGATACGAACGGGCGAGAAAATTTAGTTTGGGGCGGAAAGGAGCCGGGCGGGTTCATTGACTCGCGACGGTAAAGCGCGCTCGTTCGTATTCGCAGGTAGACACACGGGCGTAAGAAGCGCGCGTGCATTTCGAGGAGATCGATGTGTGTCAGCGGGTCAGCGACACCCATCAGCGGCAGTGATATCTCTTCGACACTTAACTGCCGGCTACCGAGCGCAAAACGCGTCTCTTTCGACAGACCATTAATTATCCAATAAGTCCGCTGGACTTTACGGCGCAGAAAATTAATTCTCCTTATCTCGTTCCCTTCCCCTCCTCGAGGGTTGAATTCACATACCCCCGCTGTTAACTAGCTCCCTGCCGGACTATCTGTATAAGGTTAACGTTGAAGGGAATCCTGAAACTTACTCTTGGTCGGACGGAAAATATTTTCGGCGCCGAGTTCTGTCTCGTGTGCGATGGCAACTGCCGCCCGTGCGCGGGTATTTTCCCGAGAACGAGTTGTCACGGGGTTATTGCAACGAGCGTTGCACCATTTTACGACGCCGTAGTAAAGGATTAACGTAATATCACCTTCGACGCACCTCTCTGCGTGTCGTTTCGTTCAGCATATGGTACGTGCTCGCCAAGGCGACGGACACATGTCGCTTAGATTAACATGTAATTCCGCGGCTTAATTGTGCGGTGTACTAAAAAAAAAAAAAGAACATCTGTTATCTCGCGAACGACCGCAACGCTCCTTTCAGCCGTTGGCGATCGCAATTTCGTAGCCGACCGGTATACTTCTCCGCGTTCGGTGTTTGCCAGCAAAACGGAATCTCGCGGAATACACGTGACCGAGAACATCTCTCTTTCTCTCTCTCTCTCTGTAAATAAGCGTCCGTTATTAATCGTGGGATCGATTCCGAGAGTAGCGTATCTAGTTTCATAGAGGCGCCCAGAAACTCTGTCGTAATTACGCCCGAAATCGCGACGCGAAAGTAAAACCGCGCCGTGCGCGCACGGAACACATTCGAATACAATGGCATTATTACGCGTATAATGGTTTATCTCCATTTTTCTTTCCCCGCGCGTAAACGTAAGCGCGATCGCTCCCGTTTCTCTCGCGCTAATTGCCGTCCTTTTGCAGCCCGTAGCCGACTTTGGCACGATCCGTTGCGAGCGAATTGAGCACGCTGTAGACGAGCATTCCGCTAAATTACGAACCGAGAAAATCCGGAGTCAGATCATAAAACTCGCGAGAAAACGATAATAACAGTGCGCGGGACAGCTTCTAAACTGTAAATCGTAACGCGCGCACTCAACTCCAAACACGTATCGTTGAATTTTTTAAATAATTATTTCGTATAATTACATACGATGTCAAGGAGACTCGGTGATTATGCTTTCTATGAATAAAGAGGAACGGACGTGTCAAAGTATATAAACTATTCGTCGTAATATCGTGACGATATTTCCTAAAATAAATACGAGCCAAAATAAATACAGATCTTTGAATTAATAAATGTAAAAGTTAATTTCACGCCAACGTTGACGCCAGTGATCGATTCGAATCGTTTTTGTTCGAACAAGCGGACGCATCGTCCGGTCGCGAAACTTTCTAACATCTTTGACCGCGGTGGACGAACATTATATTGTTTGAAGGAACTTACACGCCATCACCTCGAGCCTATCGCAGGTTTTCACCCGCGAGGACGTTTTTGTGGGTGAAAGTCGAAAATTCGCGCGGAGAAAGACAGAGAGAGAGAGAGGGACACGCTTGACTAAACTGCACGCTTGCTAAATTGCACTGTGCGCGACACTGTCGCCGAAGGCAGTGTACAATGCTGTGAGAAGATAGAGTAACGCTAATCTGCAGCCCGTTGCATTACATTTGTTAGCTAACAGGCTAATTATTCCCCGCGTAGGAAAATTGCGCGTAGTAAACCATAAAAAGTACTACTCCAACGTATTATTCAGTGAACGTGAGTTATAACTCTATACCTAAGACTAATTGTAATTCAGCGATTACCTTTGCCGTAACGCCGCGGCGCGCAAACGGAATCTTTTTTTTCGTAACACGTTTCTGAAAACGTCGTAACTGAAAAACTGATTGGCGAAGCGTTTCTGCGTTGCATAAGCGCGTCCAATTAAAATCGCGATACCATTAGCGAGCCTGGGATTCGTAATCGAGGAAAAATTCAGGGTTCCAAAAGGGTTGGCGCGCCGCACAATTAACGGAAGCCAGAATACTCCTTCTTCCTAATAGCCGAGCGTGTCTCAGCTCGAACGTTACCGCCGAGGTTTTCACCGCGCGCATAAGGAAAGGAAAGTTTTCAGGCGTCAATTCGTTAATCCGTGTCCCTCGGGCGGCAGGTAGACATGCGCACATGCACACATACGTAAGCCTCTGAATAATCCGCAAGCCTGGGCTCATAAACTCGCGACATTACGTAATACCGCACCTTATGTGCGCCAATAGTCCGTTAGCTATAGTCAGGTGTATGTGTAAATCATACAATCGCTCGTAAGAATTCAATTCAACGTCGAATCCCCGATTTATTTTCAAGATCAACGATCCCATTCCTTCACTTTTTTCAAGTCTATAAGATATGCACATTGCGCTTCTACTCCGATTACATTTTTTTTTAAATTAAATTACGTGGAACTTTTTAAATCTTGTTGCAAGTATTTCGATGGAGAGCTAAATAACGTAACTGTTTATTGACATTTACACAGTAAAAAATCGTGTGTTCAAATGTTAAAATTTTCTTGTGTCGCCAAGATTTGATTCTTATTTCAATGTAAAATTAACTTACAACAGATATGTTATTATTTTTCGTAGCACTTTTATGTGTTATATTTATGTTAACATAATAACGTGACACTTTATGTATCTCATTTAAAAACTGAATATTATTTTGAGTTCTTTTAACACAACTATTTTACAAAATCAACCAAAACGTGTAACATCGACATTTCTTAAAAATTATTTAAACTATTCTAATTTGTAACATTCGTACAGTTTGCTTAGCCTGTTTGTTTTTATTACATCACACTTAAGATTAAAAGAACATAAACATAAATGTGAAGTATAGTGTTAATTAATTAACATTGATAATTTGTCAAAAAGCAACACGCGCGATGAATGTGATTTTAACTTAAAATTTAGAGTGGACTTTTTGGAAAATGTGAAAAATGTTAACATTAACATTTAATTTTTTACTGTGTAAGCTGCGACACGAGAGATCGCTACCAATTTTTTACCGAGCTGAAAATGATTCCAAGTGCCACCGAGTTTGAAGGCATTGTCGAGAAAAAGATAGCATTGAATCACATTTCCGGTTGTTGCCTCGACTATTACGATATTACCTCACTTGTCGATTTCCTGCGTGCCATACATTTTCCGTGAATGAACCTGAGATACGTTTCTTGCCGAGCATATACATCGTGCAAGTTTTATGTCGCGTAAAGCACAGAAATAGATCGATCGTGGCTTTTTAGTGGTATCGCGCGGAAGCGGTGACACGCGAGCGCACCTGCTTTCACGAGCAAAAGGGAACACGCGGTTGTTTGCACGTCGTCGTGGATCATAAACGGCTACCCGAGAGAGGCGCGAGCTGACCTTTAGCGGCGCTGATTACTTCGGAAACATTGCACCTCGCTTCAGTAAATTCAACGGATCGTGTGACTCCTGGGGATCGCCGACCCCGTTTCCTATCTTGACGGTTATTAGACTTTTCGCACGGCTCGATCGCGCGGGCACGTACGCTCTAATGTTTTACTTGCGTGATACGTGAACACGTACGCGGCCGGTGAGATAAATGGAGGCTCGACTAATATCCGAAACAGAGACTTGGCGTCAATCTTTCCTGGCGAAGATTGTTCTCAAGGTGTTTCATTTCTTTGCAAATTCCAAACTTCAATGTTAAATATTTTCGACTAAATTCAACTTAAATAGAATCAGTCGAGATAAATTTAAAAAAAGAAACAGATTCTGCTGTTGCATCCTCCAGTTGCGAATTAATTTGCGAAATCACTTCGATTGGATCGCTAATAACGAATGTGTACGAAGTTGGCATATCAATTGTCAGTATATCAAAAAAAGTGGAGCTCTCTTTGCATACAACATAGTTCTACAGTTCCTGATAAATTTTAACAATAATTCTGATCAGTTATTATAAATAAAGGGAATTTGAGAAATGATATGCTAACTTGGCACGAAGTCAGCATATCATATAAATTTTTCGAAATTTTCTTCATTGAATTTTATAGTTTTCGACGAGTTCTATAGTTCTATTACATAGTTCTGACCACTAGCTCACTCTACATAATTATTAGCAATTAATATCAGCATATCACCTAGGCTACAGTGATATGCTGTGCTGCTACGATACGTTCTCGGTCCGTTCAAGATTTTTAACAATAGTTCTAAGCTCCCTAAGGATAATTCCGTGCAGTTCTGACCACTGGCTATCTCTAAATAATTATTAACAATTAATATCAGTATATCACCCACGCTATAGCGATATGCTGATATTTATTGTTAATAATTAGAGATAGCCAGTGGTCAGAACTGCCCGGAACTATCATCAGAGAGCTTAGAACTATTGTTAATCTCGAACGAACCGAGAACTTATCGTAGCAGCACAGCATATCACTGTAGCCTAGGTGCTATGCTGATATTAATTGTTAACAATTATGTAGAGTAAGCCAGTGGTCAGAACTATGTTATAGAATTATAGAACACGTCGAAAACTATAAAATTCAATGAAGAAAATTTCGAAAAAATGATATGATATGTTGACTTCGTGCAAAGTTAGCATATCATTTCTCAAATTCCCTTTATTTATACATTAATAAATGACCAGAACTATTGTTAAAATTTATCAGGAACTATAGGACTATGTTGTATGCAAAGAGAACTCCACTTTTTTGCATACGCTGACAATTGATATGCCAACTTCATACACATTAAAAACGAAGTGATCGATACGATTTTTAAGAATGTGATTAGTCAAGAATTGCCAAGAAACGTTGCAAATAGAATAGAATCCAAGTCGACGCACAGTCGGGCGGGAGAAGATGAAGGCGCGGCGCGACTAAGGGTTAAGGGCTAACCGAGTTTTCCCTGGCAGGTAGCTCCACGCGATCGTAAACTTATAGTTATTGGCTCTCCATCGCAAATACCATTCGGCTGGATCGTGGGGCCGGCTCCACGATCGAAGGCGTTATCGACGCGCGCGGCGAGGCTCAGCCCGGCGTGTTGCATCGTCTCTCGCGAGATAACGACGTTTCTATTCCGCTAATGCGCCGCTGCGCCGCGAGCTGAGATTTTTCAGCGACCTTTCCCATGACGCGCGGCGCCGTGGTATTTGTTCAACCTACGGATAAATAATCGCAGATACGCGCCTATCGCCTGTATAGGTGCCCGCCCGCGCGCTGCACTTGCATCTACAGGCTGTCCCATAACTCGCGATATTAATCTCGACAATTCTCCCGCTACTTTAAACGCGATCGTCTTTCGCGAGAATATGCGAGCGCCAATTGTTCGAGCGAAGAGTGATTGAGAGAACAGGGCGAAACCTGCGTACACGAATCTCTTATTCTGCAATTTCAAATGGGATTTACTCCATTAGACATTTAATTACAGGCATATACAGGGTGTCCAGGAGGAAGGGTCAATATTCTGGGAGGTGATAGTATCGGTCATTTTGTGCAAAAATGTTCATATGAATATATGTCCCCATTCCCTACTGTTTCCGAGATAGAGCTATTTGAATGTACAGTTGCAAAATTACTGACAAGAAAGAAATACTACGTACTATTTCGAATATTTATTGTTCAAGTGATACATTTTTACACGTGATAGTAAATTTTTTAAAATTCCACCGTTAACATCAATGCATTTTTCAACTCTTGTGTGAACATGGCGTGTTGCTCCGAGTACATCGTGACGTTCCTTTACATTTTGAACATTGCTACAATGTTATCGGCACAACAGTCAACAGACGTATAAGAGTAAATTCCCGCAAACGTTTATGGGGTTGGTTAAAGGGTGAAGTGTACAGAAAAAAAGTAGATACACGAGACGTTTAAGTAGCTCTATCTCGGAAACAGTGGGGAATGGGACATGCGTTCGTATGAACATTTTTGCTTAAAATGACCGACACTATCACCTCCCAGAATATTGACCTTTCGTCCCGAAACACCCTGTATAATCGGGTCCATAGTCTTGTTGAGAAAAGGTGCACTTGGAGTTTGTGCCACCAGTCTATTTTCGTTTTTTGATACACCCTGTACGTCGATTACGGGCGCAAAGGTATCGGAGGAGGCTGGGAAGGAAGAAGGGGTGAGACTGTGTGTTTCTACGATGCCGGGTTAAGATGCGACGTAACCGGCATCGCAATCCCTAATTATGCAACGCTCCTTTTCTTCTTCTTTCATCGCGGAGCCTCTCGCTCCGCTCGGCGTGAGTTTTCTCACGCACCTGAAGTTCCGAATGGCGCGTACGCGACTCTCGCGGCATTTCCAGGCTCTCGTGCGGGCGCGAGCGTTATTTACAGGCACTCATGCAGCGCGGCGCGAGTCCCATAAACGATTCGACGCGAAAACGGTTGCGACTGTTACGCGCGAACAGATGTATGGACGCGGTAGAGCACCGACTATCCGAATCGATTCGCGACGGAATTGGGTGAACGGACTGAGAAACGAGGGAGAGAGGAAACTCTCATTGTTGGGTTATTAAAATCGGAGACGTGAACAATCGACAATTAAACTAAAAATCAAGATGCTTCCGCGACTCGCCGCGCGTTTGTCGACGGCGTTTAACGAAACGATCGCTATCGCGTGCGTGTCTATCGCGTTGTGCACGCTCAAGTCGACATTGGCGCGTGCACAAGGCCGTCCCGAGGAAATTTCCGTGTGGGTATATGCATTTCTCCGCGTGAATCGAATAGCGAGAAGTCGGAGAGACGGTCGGGACAAAATCCTACGTGAAATGAATTTCGCGCCCGGTCGCCTCGCGCGCGTTGTTCTCCCCGCGCTCGGCTAAAAGCGAGGACAATGACGCGGACAATGGACCGTTACACAAGTCGACCGGTGGAAAAATTTCGAGAGGCAAAGAAGCGCGGGCGAGACGAGCCGTAACGAGAATCCCAGAATTGTGCCGGGGCGCCGTGTGGAAACCGACACAGGAACTTTGCGTTCAAGCACGGGCGGGCGGAGGTTGTCCTCGTCCGAAACACCGCTCGACATCGCGGTCTTAACCGCGCTGCGTAATCCCCCCTTGGGGCTTTCTTTTATTTTCCGCGGGATTTACGGCGTTGCAGAAATCGGCCCGCTCCGTGTCCCGGGTGGCGTTGTAAAATTCATTCGTGCTCGATCATTGGGCGAGCAGTCGCGCTTTCTCGGGCCGTAAATCATCCGGAAAATGTCCGGTTGCGCGTACGATTGTCGTTGCGCGTCGAAAGAAATTGGCCGATGTTTGTGCAATTGCGCAATTGCGACTCTCGCCGTACAGAAAGTGTATCGCGTTTATTCCCTCGCGGAAAAGAGAAAGACAATAGGGCGAATTTCTAAAATCGGAGTTATTTACGGCCGGAAACCAGGAAGTCGTCTCCCGGAGCGCGCGTTTAAAATAATAAGCGCGACTGACTCGAGGCCC
Organism: Vollenhovia emeryi; assembly: GCF_000949405.1. Taxonomy (NCBI): domain Eukaryota; kingdom Metazoa; phylum Arthropoda; class Insecta; order Hymenoptera; family Formicidae; genus Vollenhovia; species Vollenhovia emeryi. The sequence goes on along the minus strand of NW_011967239.1, from coordinate 1,215,165 downwards.
GTCTCGCGCGTTGCTCAAACGGTTCCCGGCCGCGCGGAGTCGCGCGGGTCGAAACCCCTCGGTGAAAACGGACAGTTCCCGTCAGACGAGGTAACGCGCGACTTATGAGAGATGCGCGCACGGAGGTGCGTCGCGCCTCTAGACGCTCTAATGGCGCAAACGCGAGAGAAATTTTGCATTCGGTCGCCCCGCGCGCCGCAATTCGCGACTCGCTCGCCGCAACTTTCACTGGCACTTTCATTACTCTCAAATACGAAACGGCCGTTGTCATGAAATCGCGCCATACGTGGAATTACGGCGGGCATCGCCGTCGCGGCGCGCGTAAAACAAAACGGCATAATCGCGCGCGCGCCGCCGCGCGCCGCGGCCATCCCGCCCGTAATCGCGGCTTCGAATCGCCTCGAACGACCGCGGTTTTTAGCGTGACCGGTTTCTTTTTTCTTCCCGTTCGGCCTAGACCCGCGCCTTTCACTCCTTAACATTTTCTACGGATCCTTTCCACGGGCGTCATTAGCACAATATTCCCGAAGTGTATACTTTGCCGACCGCGTATTTCATTATCTTTGACACCTGACGTATCTGACATGTGACATTTATAAGCGGAACCTTTAATATCTACAGCTCGGCTCTCACACGCGTCTATGTAATTAAATTTTTGTGTCTAATCCTCGCAACGTTTTAACATTAATAATAATAAGCGATACCTAGGAACGTAACGCGAAGGATCGGTCATTTCTTGCGGCCGATATTAATGCACGGATGCCAAGTGCAACGTATATCTTTTTGATACGGATGTCGATATTACGCCTCGATATAACGACCTTATGCGGCGAGCAAGGGTTGTCCGCCTAGAGTGGCCGAGATAATCGCGCGGCGAGTCCCTCAAAGGACGAACGGCGATGAGGATGCGCGCGCGCGGGTAACCTGTGCGCGTGCACCAAGCCAATTTAAATACCATCACACTCCGGATGGTGAATCGCGAATCCTTGCTTTTCCCCGTTCGCTCTATCCGATGGAAACCCGCCCCGCCGCTTGGCCGCATAATTATACGCGAGTTAATAATGACTTACGAAGTGCGGGCCTTCGCTCGTTCGTCCATTTGTTTAGCGGAACCGATACACAGATACGTACGTACAGAGTGGCGTTAAATTAAGAGCCGCCGGAGTAAAGTACACCTCTTTTCATCTCGAGGAAAAATCTTGCCCTCTTCTCTCGGTTTGCAAACAAATTCTATCGGTAAATGAAATTCTCACCGACGAGGTCGAAAATTCCGCTGCGGTTCAAGTTAACTCGAAGTTGAACGGTATTTTCCCCGCTTACTTTTATTCCTCAAGCTTCGCTCATCAAATGTCCATCTTCCTCCGTCTCTCATAATTATCTTGATGTCTTGACACTTTCGTTGGGCGAATAAATTGAATTGCAATAGTAAATTGAATCAAGAGAAAATTTACCTGCGCGCTTTTCACGGCAAAGTTTCGGGATCACCCTGTAAATACGCACGTCGGGGTCGACGCTATTGTGCGTCAAATTGCACGGTGCTAATCTCGCGTTGCGCGCTCGGCGTAATTCCAGGGGCCGGTGTCTTTCTTTTTTCGTTTTTCCGTCGCCTCTTTCCCCGATGAGTACTCTTTCGCGATGGCAAAAATCGCGAGTCACCGACTATCAAGCCCTTTTTCCGACGCGGACCCGTCCGCCTCCCGGACAAGAGGCAGAACGTCGACGTGACTGACGGTATGACTGACGATCGCCACGTCCATCGACGGCTCGATGATCGATACCCTCTCTTTGCCTCTCTCTCTCTCTCTCTCTCTCTCTCTCTTACCGGGGATGTTGATACAAAGTGGTCCCGCAAGTAGCTGCAGCTACATGGATAGGATACTTGCTTATTACTCACGCGGGCAAGTCCCGTAAGTGCGATACACTGTAAGCAAATGAGCGGTCGCCGTTGCGCATACATCGTGCGAAATAACGACAGCGAAACACGAGTGCCCGTAAGAATCGATAAACCGCGGCCGTTTGCGGGAAATTACACGCGCGCGAAAATTTTCCGCCGCGCGTCATTTGTAAGATTGCCGTAATTTCGAGATACTGGGACGCTTAGGGAGCCACTTTGGCGTCGCCGATATGTAAATATATTCCGAGGTCGCCCGCAGGACGGGACAATGATACATCGAATAGCATGGCGCGGCCGCCACGGTATGTTAACGATTATGCGCTACATTTCTCATGGTGAGCGGCGCGATGCAACCGCCGCTCGGCCAGTAGACAGAAATCTTCCCTTGGGGACCCCCCCAGTGCTGTGTCTTTCGGGCAATTATTGAATTAAGCGTGCAATTAGGGCGCGGCATCCAACAAGGCGTAATTATATCAATGTAATATATCGTGAACGTTAATTCTAATAGCACCGGCAAAGCAGCGTAATTTATTAACGGCGATTGTGGTAGACCGCGGCTCTTGCTAGACCGATCGCTCGGTCTCGCCCGACGACGGCGAGTTGCATAAAGTTAAATAATATTGAGACTAGGATTTTTCGCGGCTTGTTACCCGCGATAAATCGAGCGTAATACATTCAACGTCTGGATTATCGTACGCGCGTTTTCTTCTTCTTCTTCTTCTTCTTCCTCGAAGGGCTACAAGTAGGGCGACACTTTTTCTCCGTTTATTGCCGCCCGTCCTAAATTCGCCGCACGGAATTAAGAAAGTTGCCTCTCCCGTCTCTCTTGCGTCTTCTTTCTCCCTCTCTCTCTCTCTCTCTCTCTCTCTCTCTCTCTCTCCCCTTTTTCATTATCATTCTAATTTTATAATAAATTGCTCGATAAATGAGAGAATTGTAGGCACACGTTTTGTTTTATTCAAAAGCAGAGTTGCACGCCCATTTCATTAGCAGTAAAATCACGACCGTTTAATATCCGCAAATAGGTCATTTAATTGAACACGACAATGCCGCGTCGAGCCCGTCGAGTTAATTAAGTACGAATTTATTTGCAGAAAACAAATCGGAGACGCTAATGTACGCGGCCCCAATTTAGGCACCCAACTCAAAGTCGTACGCGATTATCGGGGCGACATTCGGTTAATTCGGCCGTTTTCGATATCGCGAGGGCGCGACTCAAGGTATATCGGGATCTCGCGGGGCCGATTGCGAAAAGGGACTCCTTGCATCGCTTCTGCATGCGCCTCTCTCATTATCGTCCTACCTAATGCATAAGTTCGCCGCTAATGTACTGTTATTACCGCGATCGTATACAGGCTGTCGGCGTAATGGCCGCGCTCAGTGCATAATCTCGCTTCTCCCTTTGTCATCGTTCGGCTCGAACGAAACACCCGAGTAGTCTCGTCGAATCGATGAATGCTAATTCGACGTCAACGAGCGACCGGCACGTCGAACTTTACAGACGATTTTCAATTTAAACGGAAAAGCAGTGGTACAGTTTTACGAGAGAGCGATAATAAAAGGAAAAATATAAAAGGACGCTGGGAAACAAATGATAGGATGCTAAATGCGCAAAACGGCGCGGTAGTGTCTCGTGCATAATAATTTTGGAATAATTTCGAGCGCAAGGAAATCGTGGGGAAAAAAGGCGATTTTGCACCTTAACGCGCGATGCGTCCCGGTTGATTTACATTTAAAATTTTGCGAGTACCGTACTGCATGGTTTTCCATGCGAAAGGAAACCATGAGAGAGAGACGCGTCCATAATTTTGCTCACACAGTGTCTTATGGGAAAACCGCGATTTTTTCCAACGGTAGAAAATGAACACGTCGAATAACTTTGAATGACAAAATCCCGATGAAGAATTCTCGTCGGCTTTCCTCTTCGTTTGCATGCAGCAAAGTATTGTTTACAAGTAAAAGCGGAACGCACGTTGCAACGTTTAAAGACAGGCAGTAAAAGTACAGTAATATATCATTACTCACTCGTATCGCCGTACAGCGATACGCTAAACATTCCAACACGATTGCTCGAAAACGTTAATAAACGCGCGGTGCGCCGGCCACGTCAAGGCGCATAAGAAGCCTTCCGACCGCATTAATCACACGATCGTTAATCTAGAAATTGCGGGGCGATATTCCGCGGTAGTAAAGTTTTATCGCGAAATTATTCGTTCGGCTTTTACTTTAAGTGCGTATCACCCGGCGATCTAATTACGGGTGCGCGCGCGCGAGAGTAGAATGAAAAGAGAGGGGGAGAAAAATTTGTGTGTATTGAAATCAGCGCGAAGAGAGCGGGATCGCTGCGGAGAGGGGCCGTTCTCCCCGGTCGTGAAACTTGGCGGACAGGAAACGTTTCAGCCTCGGGGCCCGGCATTAATAATTCCACGAAAAGCGGGTAGACGAAGTTGCGACGCTGGATCGGAATCGTTGCAAAATCGGGGCTCGAACGTGTGTGCTCTTTACCTCTCTCGAAGCGAGCGACTTCCTCCCGATCGATCGGTCTTCCGGGTTCGCGCGAGAAACCTCCGCGACCGATAACGCCAGAAGTAGGCTCGGCTCTCTAGCTCTAGCCGGTTGAATGCCGCGCTCGAATCTATAGGTAGATGCACCGTGTATGCGCCGTATGAGCGGTTAGACCTACTTTACTCGGTCAAGAGATTAGTTGAGTTGCGAGCACAACAAAAACACGAGGCCGCTGCGAATGTTTCGAGCTGCTGAATCTGACTTGCGCGCCTTTAATCACGTTAGATAATAAAAGCTGATAGAGTGGCCCATGAAAAATTGAAATTTCGTTAATGAGTGCTCGTCGGGGAGAACGCGCCTCAATTCTCGGTCAAGACGTACAGTGACGGACAGAATGGTTGCAGCACCATTTTTCTTTAGTGAGTTTAGGAACGTGCGTTTAGATTCCAAGTTACGTTCGAAAATCTTCTTCCCCGAGGAATATTTTACTCGACGGCCATGCCGAAACCATTTCGAGCGTTTTCGGTCTATTTCTCAAGTTCCTAAACTCATTGAAAGAAAAAGTGTCGCAACCTATTTTCATCTATCACTGTATCGTAGAAAATTGCGTTTCGCGGAATACTAAAAGTCGTTCACGTGTCGAATCGAAGTGTCGAAGCGAAGTTGATCGCGATTCCGCGTGGATAAACATCAAGTCTAATCCCGTCATCAATTTTCCGAGTCTTCGTTAAAAAGTCGGTGAGTGTAAGTAGCCTCATTTGACGATCGGACAAGCGACGGCCGTATCGCGCGCACGCGGGCAAGTTTTACGCGGTCGAACGAGTCGCGCGGCAGGAAACTCTTTAGCTGCGGGCCCGGCTGTTTCTATGAAACGATCGTAGACGGGGACTTTGAGATGCGTCCCGTGCATGCCGGGATCGGGACAGCGCGCTGCGCTCCGGTGTTTACGGATCCCTTCCGTATCATCGATCTTCCGCGTTCTGTAACGCGGCGAATGCAACGAGTATTGTTCCAAGAGCAACAAGGATGCGACGGCATGCCGGCGCAAATAGTGAAACACGCCCAGCGTGATCCTGCCGCGGGTTATCGTCCCGGCATTAATCCTTCCAGGCCTTGCCCGATGACGATCGCAAGCCGGCGCGCTAGTTAAGCGAAGCGTAGCAGGAAGAGAACGTAGATATCTACTTTGTTGCGTTCGCAGAAAGAAAAACTTCAAAGTTACCTGTCGCGAAAAGTTACTCTTTCAATTTGAATTTTTTAAATCTTGTGTCTACGATCCTAGAACCGTGTCCAAGTTGCAGTTCCGAGAAATGTGCAGCCATCAACTTGCACCTTTTGCGTAAAAGATTACACATTTCTCGGAACTGGAACTTGGACACGGTTCTTGGATCGTGGACACAAAGCTTAGAGGCCTGTGTCCACGATGCTAGAACTTGGTCCAAGTTCTAATTCCGAGAAATGTATAGCCAATCAACTTGCAGCTTTTATATGGAATAGCTACAAGTTGATTGGCTTCACCTTTCTCGAAATTGGAACTTGGGCACGGTTCTTGGACCGTGGACACAAAGCTTAGAGGCTTGTGTCCACGTAGCTAGAACTTGGACTCGGTTCGTGGATCGTAGACACAAAGCTTAAGCGAGGGAAAATAATCGGGCTTCTCTTTCGGAGCATCTTAAAAACTTTTTCCCCTTTTCCAACGAGTATCCCGTCGACGCTACGTACAGTTTCCCAGACCGCGTTTGGGAATATCGATGATCGCGCAGGTTCTCCGTACGGTTACCGGAAGCTATTACGGGAAAGAAGGCAACGGGGCCGCGTGCCGGCGATAATTATCGGATTCAGGGGCGAAGTTCGCGGACGAACTTCCGCCCGTCGATTCTTCCGGGTGAGCGGTGAACGCCCGAGTCGTCGACGCCGGGTAATCGATATCGTTCGACGACCGGGTGAAACGAGTTTCGGCGCGAACGTGAGGGGAGATCAGAGCCGCGAGAGCTCCCCGTTTTCTCGCGCGAACGATCGCGTAACCTTATAGGAAACCTTGCGCACGCGAGTTTCACTTTGCGATCCTTTGTTACCGAACCTCTCGTCTCGTCACGGATACAGAGGCGGGTTGGTTAAAGGATCGGTCGGCAATGAGTCGCGGGCCAGAGGCACGCGAAACTTCCAGCTGCTTGGCGCGAGAGCGTGAATCGAATGCGAGCACGGCGACTCCGTGACCTTATTCTTTCTCGCTTGTCGAAGTGTCACACCGTTTGTCCCTCTAGACTAGAGCTAGAGAGAGAGTACGACCGGTTGCCGGAGAGAAAATCCTCTTTTTCCGCGTGCTTTTCCGCGCTCGCTGCTCCAGTTCGACGTCGCTGGCGCACGCACGTATATATCTCGGACTGCGGCGCAGCCTCCGCTGAATCGCTGGAGCGCACCATGTATAATTGAGATAGTGCGGAAAAAGGACGCGCGCAAGCAGACAGCCCGTTTCGAGGCTCGGGGAGATAAAGTTCTGAGTTTATTTTATAGTTAACGTTAATGGAAGCTGTAAACAGTTGCACCCTACGAGGTAGAATAAAATCTCTAAACATATGCTTTCTGGAAGCGGTGTTCTCGCTTATGAATTCTTTTTCCGGCCGGAGCTTCTACTTACTCCTTGCCCGCGGGCGGGTTATTTTTCAAACGATCGACAGTGTCGCGCGTTAACGTGATTTACTCTTAGTAGTCTTGGCATAAAAGCGGCTTGGTATAAGCAGCTTCTCTTATATATTTATCATAAATCCGAATAATTCTCAGGACGTTCGGGTACTTCATGGAGGTCCGTGAATACCCACCGGAGACGTCTGCTATACGAGCGGCGATTCTTCGAAGCGGCGCTGTAATTTACATGCTCGCAAATCGCTTTCGCAATTTCGCTCGGACGTGTCCGAGCGTGCTTTTTTCCCCTTTCCCCCCCCCCTTTTTTTATCCCGAGCGTACGTACGTCTGCCGAGGATTATTCGCGAACTGAGATCGCAATCACGGCCGTTCGTTTGGCGAGGCAACGTCGTCGTACCCGTAAGGCTCCTTTCCTCGTCCATCGACACCGTGTCATCCGATAGCCGCAGGACATACGTGCCTAGGCCGAGAACGGGAGAAAGAGAGACGCGGAGATATATCGATTCGCCATTCGGCGTCTCGCTTTTGTACGACTTCGCGGCCGGCCGCCGCGCCTAGAGACCCGAACACGGGGATGCACTTGGATGCGTCCGCGCGCGCGGCGGAGGGCCGGAAAGATAGGAGGGTAACGCGGCCGGAATTAATGCGGAGTGTGTGAGTAAGCCGGCTTGGTAGTCGCGCGGGGGGGAAAAAGGGATTTATGCACCGCCAACGTTGATAAAATATATCCCGCAGCCCCGGAGAGATATATGTATACCGCCTCTCGTCTCTCCTCTCATCCGACGCTCGCTTTGCACCTCGCGCATCGTGCGCGTGTGCTAACTCGCGTTTTTCCTGCGCGAGGTGCACGTCCTTGGTGCCGCGGTCGTCCGAGCCCGAAGGGAGGGGGAGGACCTTGGAAGGTCGATAATTTGATAAATTGATAATCGGAAAGGCAACAAAGAACGAACAGTTATTATAATCAACAGTCGTGAACATTCCGATATTATCGGTACGTGGATTTCTAACAACGTGGTGAATTATCGAAAAAAGACATCGCCCAAGGAAACGCAATTAGCGTTTTAGCAGAAGCGTAATTAGCGTTTTAGCACAAGATCGCGAAAGAAGCGGATCCGTCCGCGTGTCCGGCGAGATGAGAAAGAGATCGCCGAGGTGGGGAACGGATACGGAGGAAGGGAGAGAAAGAGAGGAAAAAGAGAGAAGGAGAGAGATAGAGAGAGAGAGCGCCGCGCACTTAGGGCCTTTCGTCACGGAGACGAGGCGAGAGCCGGCCGCGCGCGGTCAATGGCTGCGGTATCCGCAGGTTCAAGGAAACCGGGCTGGTCCGATTCGACATCGTGTTCCAGGGGAAACCGAACAGGTGACGCGCCTGCCTCTGTGAAAATGCAGGTTAATGGAATGCCGTCTAAGTAGCCTCTGCCGTGCTGCCTGCAAGTGCATACGATTACCGCGACTGGATTCTCGGGAATCTTCCACGCTTCGGCGATCGGATAGAGAACTGTGTCGTGCCTTGATCAAAAACATTACCTCCGACACGTATAGAACTCGTTGTAAAGATACGCAGTACGCACGCGTAATTTATTCCACCACGGCGATTATACGCGCACAGGAAAACCCGCAAATATAAACTATATTAAACCCTTTCTATATAAACTACATTGATGTTTGTTTGATACAAAGCTTGACGAAAATGGGAATTTTACACAAAAGAATCGTAGGGAGGAAGGGTACGTTGGCTCTTTCTTTATTCCGCGGCGCTAATCGTGGGCAGAATAATTATTTATCGAAACAACCCGATAGAGCGGGAGCGAATCCGAGAAGTTTTGAATACCGATTGTTTCTCGTACAATTCTAATGAGGCAACGAATCTCATTGTTATGGACTCTTTCATAAGCATGCAAGTCTTTTCACAATCCACTCGGTCGTTACGAGGCTGTGATTTTCTCATCAGCCAATTTTACGTGCAACGACGATAAAGGCCTCGATCAAGCTGTGCGTTAAACGTGAAATTCTTCGGTAAATACGTAGGTACCATTCGTGCTACATGCGCAAGATTAGTTCCGAAGCGTTAGGATTTAATCGGGCAAATATGCCAATCGTATGCAGTTAATGTCTACACTTGCAATTATGTTGATTTGTTCTCGCTCGCTCGTCCATACGCGACTTTTCAATGTCCATGCCCTTACGTATTTTGGCGTTTGCATGGAAGTCTCCGTGCGCCTCTATCAGCGCCACGACATAGCAACGAGCTCATCGATCGGCCACGGAGGTAGCTTTTTGAAAGCGAGGGAACCATGAGAAACCCCAACCGGACGACGACACGAACGGGGAGGAGCGCGGACGCTTCTCGTATATGCGCGTGCCGGCGTTGGGTGCGGGTGTACACGCGACACGCGTATCGATCTAATAGTCTTTTTCACATACCGATGCATGAAGGCGGCGGTTGACATGTTACTATCCATGGGGTGGTTCCATAAATCCCGGCCGGGCCCCGCCAACGCGACCCTCTCGACGGCACTCCCGCTCGCGGTGCTCCGAGCTCCGCTCCGTCACCCTGTCCTCTCGATACGACACCGCGGCCTCGAGCCGACCTCAGAGAATCCACGATGAACGGGGGAGAATCTGACGCGACGCGCGAACGCGGCTGGCAACAACGACTAGTTAGAATCGCTCTCTGCCGACACCTGCCTGCGTCGACCTGGACAGGTTGAGATCGTTTGCCTGACTGAAGTCAGAATGCGCACTAGCCGGTTTCCATGGTGGATGGTGGGCCGATGGTGGTGGACGGCGGAAAGGTGGTGCTGGAGGAGAGAAAGAGAGAGAGAGAGCTGGAGGTGGCGGTGGCGGTGGCCGTTGTATCCATGCTCGGGGAATTGGTGGGGGTTTTGACAGAACGGTCTGTGCCGGCTGCGCACTGCGTTCTCCATCAGGCGATGGCACAGACCTCAAGGCACTGTGCGCATGATGGTGCTGGCCGAGAAACCCATAGGATTGACCCATGAGACGTAGAGTACGGTCCTGCTAGAACCGAGACTAGAAATCGCCGCCTGGCGTGGAGAAACCGCCGTTAAATTTACGTGGTGCAATTTAGAAAATTTCAATAATAAAGTGCTTCTACATCTTTTTTTACATCAAGTCTGCTATATACGTGATTATATTTTATTAATTTTAATTAATAATTGTACCTGCTGTTAGGTAGAAAATCTCCAATATTTTTTAAAATATGAAACGCTATTGCAAGCTATATTTACAAAAGTATATATTTTTTAGAGTATATAGTTATTAGAAAATTATAATGGTCTTGATTTGGATTTGTTTTGTTTGTTTCTGCAACTCTCTCTCTCTCTCTAAAAATGTTATCTTCCTTATAAAAAATATCCAACAATCTTAAAATTCTTGTATTTCTCACAAAAATAAATTCATTTAACGCGATTGTTTTTCCAAGTTTACGACAATAATTTCTTTATGTACTGTACTTTATGTACGAGGGAAAGTAATGTATTCTCGGTAATTTGTTCATCTTGAAGGCGCGGCACTTAAGATGCAGCTTCTTGAAACGTGTTGTGGTGTTTTAGCGTAGGTTTTTCTAAAGTCTCCTTTATTGTCCAGGCGAGTGTTTCGCTCGCGATGGCGATTTCGCTTTTATACGGGTTGGGAAATGTTGGCACAAGCGATACAGGGTTCCGCTGAAAATTGCCATTTTTTGTTCCCCGTTTATAAGCTTCCGCAGTTCCATTTTCATCTGGCACCACCATCGCCGGGCGCTCTCGCCGGGCATTCATTTTATTCTTTGTCTTTCACGTCTTTCCTCTTGTTCTTGTCTTCCGTCCTTCGTGCTCGGGCAGAATGCATTTTTGCACGAGAATCCAAGCTGATGAAATGGCGCGCGATTTTCGCCAGACAACGGCAAAACGGCAAATATTTGCCAAATTCGTCATCGCGTCCTCCAACGTGAACGCGTCTTCGATTTTTCTTATGCAGGAGAGCGTGTGATTTAAAAAATTGTGCAAATATTTTAGCAAACGTCTTCTCGTAATGTATGTCCAATTTTACATACCGGCCTATTTTTGCGGATCTGAGATATGGGATCAATTACGCGTGCGCGATAATCAAGTTCCGTCGAAATTGAATCGAAATTAGATCGCGTGACGTTCACTGGAGCGTTCGCGCGTACAATATCGATCGTCCTTTGACGATGTTTGCTCGGAGACGTAGTTACAATGACGTTAACTCGCATAATTGTTCGGTTATATTCGGGCTAATTGCATTGACCCGTTCCTGTAGCTTCTCCCTCCGGGCGGAGTACAATTTATAGACGAGTATCCGACTGAAGTAGCCCGGAGTCCTCGGTTTCACCTGGACGACTTTGGTTTCCCCAGTTCCGGCGCACTCGGATTCAAAGCTCGGGACGAAATCAATACGTAGATATCGCGCGCTTCAGCTATTTTCCCCGCTCTCATCGTATCTCCCTCCGTTTCCGGCAATAAGTTCCTCGACTGCGCGGTAAAGTATGCCAAGCAAAAAAAGAAGGAAAGAAAGGAAAAGGGGTCGCAGATATTGGCAAGCCTCGAAAACCGAGGGAATCGAATTCCCCTGTTCTCTTGGGTGAAATAAAAGTTACTCTCTGAACGTTTAGAAAATAGCTCCTTTATTTTCTCTTACAAAAACTTGTCCCGCAAAAATTTTCTACTGCATGTCATTTTATTAATACGAATTACTATTAAAACGCTTCAGTTCTATACAAATAGAGACATGACAATTGATTTATATTACTGATGCTTCGCTCACGCTACACTTTTACATTTACATCGATATAAAATTTCGGCGTTAAAGACGTACGTGCCATTCGCGTTTCTAAGACAGATTCGCGCGGTGATGAAAATATCGTGCTTATTAAATATTGACAGCGCATAATCACTCGACGTAAGTCGTCAGGTGAAAGAGTACGGACAAAAGAACGAGAGGAAAAAGTACAGTCCATAAGGACAGCGCGTTCATCGTGATCGGCACGGCAGAACGGACGGCATTATTCGCGCAGTACATAGCGATTCATTCGTCATTGTCCGACGTCCCTTTGTAACGTTACACGAGGATGACTTTCGCGGCATATGCGCTCATTCACCGGTGATTCGCTGCAGGCGTGCACGGCGCACGTGCGCAGCGTCCGTACAGCGCATTTTGAAGCAAGCCAACAATTTTTATATGGGATTCCTGAGCTCGAGAAATATGTGCCAAACGCGTTTCTATGCACTAATTAAAAGGTGCAGTGGAGTATTCTCGGTCAATATCGTGAAAGCGAACGCGCGCGCGCGCGTTCGAAACGGTGTAATTATCCCGCGTGGAAAGCCAGGATCTAATCGTTTATCATTCGTCGAGAACGACGAGGCCGCTCCGTTTACTTTCCTTCGATCCATCGCGCGGAGGGTTCGAATATACAAGACTCGAGCGAAAGAGGGTGTCGGGGAAAAAGCGGGTGTACTGAACGCCAGGGGCAAAGATGGAAAATCGCGTGCGAGCGTGATTCGATGAGACGTTTGCCGAATGGCAGCGTCACGTCGTTAAGACACACATAAAGCTTACGTATATGGGGGGATGACTAAACGTAAGGGGTGGAGACCCTGTAATCGTACAATCGATCGTAGAAGAGCGAGATAGCCTATGTTTCTCTCTCACTCGCGGGAATTTGACGAACTCTTATTTCGAGAGCCGCGTTATTGATACACGGGGAATTGCGCAAACAAATGAGTTTGCGAGACGCTCGCGCATCGACAAAATTAGATTTCACTTCCATTCTATTTAGTTTGTATATCTTTAACTGCAAATTGCAAATGCAAGCGACGTGTTTTCTTCAGGAAAAATTATTTTCCTTGATCCATCAAGTGTCTGCCAAGAGAGAAAATGATAAAACTAAGATACTCTTTTTTTCATAAATTTAGAATTACAATTAATTTACCTTATTCGTTTTCTAAATTTGTTCACGAGGAGTACAATTAAGATAACATTTTGACAGCTATTATTATTTATTAAATAAATAAATTAAAATAATTATTAAACACTGGTTTTTAATATAAATTTTATATTTGTGTTACAGATACAACTCCGCTGCTGCGTGTGTCGGTGAGTGAGAATTTTGTTTATTACAAAGGTAACGAATCTACACCTCGTAGATCGTAGATAGTAGATTGTAGATCATAAATTAATATATCTCGTAGATTCGTTGCCTTAAATTGGATAGGTCACGATAAAATAATTATAGCATTTAATCTTTTATTTTATGTATTCAACCTATCGGAAATAAATGGTAGAGATTTTTAGAAGCATAAATTACGCGAAATATGACTTTGGATTAGTTCATGAAACTTTTCCATTGATCATTTAAGATTGAACACCTTGTTGGATAACCAGAGTTAATCCCTGGTTTTCTTTGTCACGGATCCCCGGAAGCAACGGTTTCGGCACGAGGGCGCGACGTCGATTCGCGAAATTAACAAAAAAAAGGAGAAGATTTTATATATATTCTTCTCAATAAATATTCTCCCATTAACAATAATAATGGAAGAATAATTTTTATTTTAATAAAAATGAAAATATACGAAATCGAATGATTTGAGAAACGATCGTCGTTAACTCCTTGCCGAAATGACCGCTATCGGAGGTAATCCGGAAGATCTGGGATTCATTCTTTCCAGCAGCGGGGCCTTTAATTTTCTTTTACATTCTTTTAATCTTATGAATCTCTATTGTACATATTACGATATGTTGAATTCACTTTCCATCATGAGAATTGTTGAGCCACGTTGCAAAAATTACACAAAATATGGCTTGGCAAATATAGTCCTGCTGTATTTGTCGAGCTAATCTTTTGTGACCTATCCATTTTTGATACTTTTTATATTTGATTTGATATATGTATTTTCGAGATGCGTATCGCATGAACGACATGCACAATTACACGCATCTTCGCGGTCGGTTTACGCGGTCGGTTTTCGCGATCGCTTTTTCCATCGAGAAATTTTCCTTATTAATTTTTTAATTTCACTTACAATATGAGTTCTAAATTTTCACGGGATATAATTAAAATCAGTACGCATATAACGCGAAATAAAATTTTTTCTCCTATACATATATTTTATACTTACAATTCCGAATTGAAAAAAACGATCAATCTATGTTTTTCAATTAAATAACGGAATTAATTAAAATATATTCGGTCAATTTTATGCGGTCTATTTTACAAATTTTTACGTATATATATTTTTTAATTAACCTTTTATTGTCGTGTATTTTTCAATCGCCGCACATATACGCTCGCATACACTTATAATTCGAATCGTACGTAACATCGACAATGATAAACAATGGAAAGAATTTCTCTCTTTTCTACTGATGTCTGGTCAATATGTGACCAGATTATATGGCCAGGAGCAACGAAAGGTAGGTCCAATCTGGCCCAACGAAAGATTGAACGAGGGAAGTGGTCCTTGTTGACCACGATGTGTGAAATACACACAAATTATATCTACTTGCACAGATTGTTTTTATTTGCCAAAATTCGGGTGGGTTATTCTTTCCTATATTTTCTCGCATATACATATGCGAGATTAGAAACAAACTGAATTATACCTTCATCGCGCGCGAGTTAAAACTAAATCGTATCCCTAATAATCGCGTCGTGGTTTTATTTAAAATAAATAAATTTTAATTAAAAATTTGTAGGCTTGTTAGATAGAAATGCGGGTAGGTAAGAAAATTGACAGATAGGTCTAGTCTATGAATCGGAATAGTATCGGGAGGTAGGAATTTAGGTAGGCAGGAACAGGGGGACATGGTTCGTTACTTTTGTTGTAGATAAAATAATTATAGGTAAATTCAACAATAACAAATATAAATATATTTACTATTTATTTATATTTTTTTAGAAGAATTATTTTTCACAAAACTTTTTAAAAAGTATGTTAAATTATAATAAACGAGTTATTAGAAATATTATACTCTCGTTTATTGTAATTACCGGGTATTTCTTGTATATTATATATAATATATAATTGGACTCATTTAAAAATATTATAATATTGTATTATTAATTGTGTAATCGGATGCGCACGATAAGACGAAAATTATTACACGTTTGGTAAATATTTAGTTTAAAACTTTAGCAATTTGTATTTACTAAAAAGTCGTTAATGAATTCGGAAGATTCTTTACTCCAAAGTAATAAATTTATTAACAATCTTTTTACTCGCGACTATTTATGTAAATTAAATAAAGTAAAATAACTTTGGGAATATTATTCGATAATTGTTAAAATATTACACAATAGGGACATTGTAAAAATTTCATGTTATTGTACGCATACCGAATTTTTATGTTTCATTTATATTAATATAATTTCATTTAAAAAGTATTGTATTTAATTGTATTTTACATACATTTTTAATTGTGTGCTATATAACGATCTCTGTTATAATACTGTATCTTTTGTAAATTGTACGAAAAATAAATAATGAAAATTTGAAAAACCGTATTGTAAAGAAAAGAGGGCCACTGATTGGAATTGGCGGGGGCAGTGGAGGGCCTCTTTAAATTGATCTGTTTCTATTGAATAAAATTTTAAATTACATTCACACAATCTTTTATTTGATACATTTTCGACAGATTTAGTTTGCTCATTTACAATACGATTTTTTGCTTGCACATTTATAAAGAATGTTACATAATAGGCATACATGTTTTACATTTCAATAGTTGCATGTTACATAGTATACATACATGTATCGCATATATGTATACTATGTAATACATTGTAAAATTAATTGTGATCAAAATAAAATAATGATAAAAATGTAAAAAGAAAACGATTATTGTAAACAAAAGAGGACCGCCGATCGGAATCGGCGGGGGTGGTGGAGGGCCTCTATACTCTCCTAAAGTTAATCAGTAGATTATCTCTGAGGAGCAATGAATCTCCGAAGTCACGGATCATATTTGTAAGTATAGCACTGCAAATCACAGGGCTGTACGAACTATGATCAGTGACTATCCTTTGCTTTTCCGTGATAATCCACTGATTGACATTGAAAGAGTAGGGTTGATCTGTTTCTATCAGACAAAACTTTAATTAAATTAAATTAAAATAATCTCGCAATCGACAGATTTTTTCATGTTCCCATACATTACTCAACTATGAGACAATTAAATTCTTAAAGAAAATAGTCTTAATCTTACAGATTTTCGTATTCGTTTTCGTATACACGGATAATTGAAGCTGTACCAAACATGATTATAAATTATTAATTTAAAAGACAAAACTTAGAATTTTAATATATTTTTCGTCATGTTCTTGTTTTAATAAAACAAGTATTTGCTTCATTAATTTTGAAATAATATTTATCATTGAATTGTTTTTAACAAGACTATTTCCAATTGGATCCTATTAGATATTAATGCTATTAATACATCATTTTTCTCATAATAAACAAAATATATCTAATCGTGAGGTATAAGAAAACGGTCATTATAAAATTATTACATTTTATTTGATATCGATCAAAGTGTTTATTCAAAGGATTATATAAATGCGCAATATTATATATATACATAGTGTATGTATTACGGCACAATGTATAAAGTATATGTATGATTAGCATACTAGTGAGATATATGTATATACGCAACTAAATGAAATTATCTTATACATATAAATTACATAAAAAATATAAAGAGTAATCATAATGCGTAATGCTATATACGTGTAACAAATTAGTGAGACCTGTACAATTGGATGGAGATTTACTTTCTTTGATTATCACGGTGTAATCAACCGCGTTTATGGCGACGAGTAATTTTTATTGATTGGTAAAGTTGTTCGAATCTTCTGTAAATTTCGAAGACTCGCCACTTCCTCCTTCTCTTTTACGAAAACTGTCTCAGCCTTAGACTATACTGTTGTCCTGTTGTCATTCGATCATTTTAAAGAGCGCGCAAGAGAATATCATTCCGAAGAACTGCAATGATCCGAGAATTAAAATTATATTATTTAGTAAATATTAAGGAATGAGAGAAAGGAAAGGGATATTTGTTTAAACATGACGTGCTCGAGAATGCTAATCATGATACGACTTGAACTCTTTGGTGCAGGATTTTACATTACAAAAGTGAGCCTAGTTGCACAGAAATTTTATTTAAAAAAATGTGACAAAATAACTTTTAATTATTTAGAATACAAAATTACAAATTTAAAGGTGATATTAATAACATCCCACCATACGCGTTCAAGCGCTGAAAAAGTGGGACATTATTCTATATACCACTATGCTTCAAAGTGTTAAGAAAGAGAATGCTTTGCAAATTTTAAAATAAATTCGATCGTAAGGGGAACACTTGTTCTAGTTCGGTCATTCGAGGGTGCAATTTTAATCGGGAAGAATATTATAAAAACAAAGAAAATATAAAGCAAACTGCATTCTTACCATGAGACATGCAACTGCAATACCAGCACCACCCATAACGGCCGCGTGTTGCTGCATGTAGATTCGCGTTCCGTTGATGCAACCGTCCACGTAAGCGTTGGAAGGATTTACCGTGTCCGAGCCGGCGTTGCAATGGAATCGCTGCGAGCAGATCGGACGACCATGAGAATCGTGATTCCCCCATTGGCGAGAAAGCCGATTGGAGGAGTGAAAGTGTGAGAGGCGCAGATCGGGGCGGTTAAGACTCGGTCGATTAAGTAATTGCGGCCAAATTGACGGTGCTCGAACGGGGAAAATTGGTGTGTCACGTGAAGAATCGCTTAGACCGCGGATAATTATTCGCGTCGCGTTGCAATCGCGAGCCTTTAATGCGGATCACGGAAAGTCGTCGCCGAATCTACTGAGAAAAATTCCATTTTGCGCAAAACCTAAGCCGAAATCTCATCTTTGGATAATTTCGATAAAAATGAGCATTATTAAACGGAGAGATGCTTACAAACACGACACGGTCTACGTAATGAGATACACGTGCGTGGTAAATTGCAATTATTAAGCCCGGACGAAGCGCTGTTGATAAACTATTTCAGTGACGCAACCGCGTTAAAATACGATCGATTTTTACCTGGCCAGGTTGAACTTCTCGACAGCAGCTCTCAGGCACACTAAGACCGAAGTTTCCCCAATCCCTCCAGCTGTTAACGCCGCAACAGTGGAGCTGAAGGTGAAAATTGAATTAGCTCTGAAACGGGGTGTTTCGAGAACAATAATTGGATTCGAGCAAGATAAAGCGCGCACGAGATCGTGCCTCGAGTTCGATCGTCTGATAAAATTAACTTTTATTTACGTAACGTCCACGGGAATTATTTACCGTCGACTGCGTGGTGTCCCAGGCATCACGAATGGATTTACGATGATCGTAAAGTCGGAGCGAACTTTTCATCTCTCTATCGACCGTGCTCAGCAATTTCTCGCGGAAAACGTACCCCAGGACGCCGCCGATAAGCATAGTCACAAACAGCAGGAATACGATTATGAAGTACTGAAAATAAAAATTGTGCATTTTATTAATCGGTCGTCACGAGTTAATATTCTTTATCTTAATAAGTTTCGGCAGCTTGAGGAGCTCCGAGTGTAATACAATAAGATCTCGACGTTCAATCAATTTGTAGAGATAAGCTTCTCTCCCATCAAAATTCAATTCGACGTTCAGTCACGAAATGATGTGAACGCTGGAAATCGAGACGGTTTCCCCGGTTCGAAAATAGATCCCTGGTACTCACCGTCAAGAGCATACACTTGACTTCCCGCGATGCACCGACGCACCCGAAGAAGGCGATAAACGCCACGACGATACCGCCGACCAGTAAAACGTAAACTGCGCCGGTTAACAGATCGTTTCCTACGAGTTCACCTATCCATGGTACTTTGTCAACTAAGGCCCACACGCCCAAGCCCGTTACGACAATCCCACCAATCTGGAGCATAAATCAGTAGTAAATTTTACTAACTATAATATATTGCTTTGCAAGTTCGTTACGTCGGCAAAGTTACGCGGGACTAGAACTTACGAAGATGACGAAGTTCGTGAAGAACAGGGAATATTTCATGAAACGTCCGCAGCCATCCATTTCCGTGCCGTATCCCATTATCTCTCGTGTCGGCGGAACTCTGTTAACAGACCGAGAATTGCAAAAATTCTATTAAAATTAACAATAAAACGCGCAACGTTAGAAAGATAAAGGCGTGGTGGCTCGCAGGTATCTGCTTTAACAACATTGTCGTTGCAATTTCGTATGAAAGGACGCGCCATTAAAAAAATAAATGACTCTTTTTCCCCCTTTTAAAATTAGTTGTAAAATGCAGTTATTGGTTTATGCAATTATTCTATTTTTTATTTTTCTGTTTTGCTTTATCCTCTTTTTTATTTTTTATTTTTTTTCGCGTCGCAAACGCAGTGACCTTAAGTAGCCATAAGATGACGAGCTTCAACGAACGCAATTAAACGAATTTTTATAACAGTCACGTACACGGCTCTTAATTATGTCGCACATCTCGGTGACATCAGACTTATGTTTGGCCCAGTTTGTAGCACCTTGGCCGTCCACCATAGCCTTGGCCGTACCCATAGGCGCGGGACTTTCTCATTGGATATTGAAAAACCGGGCGACGACGGTCACGATAAAACGCGGAGTTCGTACGGCAAACTAATTAACAAATTAATTACTAATCTGCCGATAATATTATTCTGACTTTAATTCGGTACACATTCGGAGTAAAACATTTTATTGTCCATTTAATTACAATTCCGCACGAATTGGGCTAAAAACTAATTCAATTAAGCGCTCCTCCCCTCATTTCCCATTGTCGTGCAATAATTCATACGCAATAAACTCCGACGTCCTAACAACTATTAATGGACTGAGACGCAAAATAGGCGTTCGTGATCAACGCGAATTTTTACGGCTCAGCAAGCAGAGTTGCCGACTTCCTGTTTTCAAAATACTGCGCACATGGCTCGATTGCACGCTATTGTTTGTCGAACGTCGCGTAACTAGTCCCCGCGGTGCAGCGGCGCTCGTCAGCGGCCGATCTTTATCCCCGTAAATCGTCGAGTCGTGAGGGAGCGCGGTTTTCGCACAACGTAAACCTGTTTCTGCAAAACGCGTTCACCTGTCGGACGCGTTCGCCCTGCTCGCCCTATTCGCAATAGGATCAATAGTGCAACGTGGCGCCGAAGAATGGCTTTGCGCGCGCGTCGTTGATCGTTATCGCCCCCCTCCCCCCCCCCCCCCCGCGCAATATATCGCGTACCTCGAACACATAAGATTGCACGTTTTGTAACGCGTTATATGGACCTCGGTCACGCACCGGTGTACCGCCTCGAAAACATCGTGTTACCCCGAGAGCCCGAGAGAGAAAGTGGCCTCTGTGCCCGCGCATTAAGTAATCCACACGACCAGAGCGAGGAGTAAAAATGATGACGCGACGATGCCTCGCACTTGCAATCCCGCATCTCGCAAGCGACGCGGTCGTGCTTCCTCCGGCTTATCTTGCGAAAGGCTTAAATCACTTTATGCTAACCGCGTTCCTCATTTCCACGTAGCTGCAAGCTGAATTCCTCATCGTTCGTAGAGCCTTCCTCTCTCTAACGTTGAATTTCCGATCGTCAGAACCCGCGGCCTCGCGTCACTTCTAAAACGGTCTGGATCAGCGTCTCTCAAACTGCGGGTCGCGACCTTCAATGGGCTCGCGATAACGCATCAAGGGGGCGAAATGATAATTTTATAAAATTTCTTATTCGAATGTTTCTTTAACCGAGTGAAACAGCCTCGCTCTAGCCTCCGGGTGGGTGCAGGGTGATTGCAAAGCGCTAATTTTTCTACGTTTTAAGGGGTTGTGAGGCTAAACAGTGCGAGAAACGCTGGTCTGAATAGTAGAAAAAGGAAAGAAATCCGTGAAAAAGTGTTAATTAATCTCGAAGCCAAATGATAGTTGGAGTTTTCCGCAACTGCTATAGATCAAAGCTTCCAGAAGCGATAAAAAATGACATAATTACATTACCAGGTCTGGAACACCTGCGCGCCAAGCCACGTGGAAATTAATTCGCAATTGACGCAACTGGCGCCGTCAGAATTATAAGAACTCTGTTAGACTATTCTTAGGAAAACGCACGCCTACGATAACGCTCATTAATAAAATCGCACCGTCGTGGCAAAGCAGTGCGTACTCTCCAATTTAAAAATCTTCTGACATCATCAACTAGAACCGCGTCGTAGTTATCCAGCGGAATGCTGACACATGTTTGCCCTATTACGCATCGAGCAATATCGTCTTTTTTTCCAAAGCGTTGAACATTTATTTGCTTATTAAGCACACGTCGTTACGACGTAAGCAATTCCGCGGCCGTTGATATTGTGCGCCTGATAAAAATCTACTCTCTCTTTGAATTATTCTCCAAGTCTCGTTAACATTGATCTTCGGCGCTGGACAATCGCGTTTCTTTCCCGCGCGCAAGAGACGCAGCATCCGCGCGCCTCGCCGCACAATCGCGCGCTTATCCGCGCGATACGAGCGAAACGCTTCTTTTTCCGCGCGCTAAAAATAAACGCGCACACCTGTGAACGGCTCTCGTTCGCGGTGCCTCGCATCGAGAGGAAACGTGAGCGGGCGAAGAAATATTCTGCCGAGTAGGCAGAAGAGCCCGAGTCTGAGGTGCGGCCCTTGGATGAATCGAAAGCTAAATCACGACCCGAGGTCGTCGAGCTTTATATTCCTCGAGATAATACTTTCAGATAGCACGGTCTCTATTTAGTCAACCCGTCTCGTAATTGCCGCCGATCCTCGGCGAGCTCGCATGACACGTGCAATCGGAGCACACGTTGTTACGCGCGATACGCCGTCGCCGTCGCCGTCGCGTAACGTTGCTCCTGCAATTTAGGGCGTTCGTCATCGCGCGATTCACGGTAGTTTTCATAAACACCATAATGTGCCGAGGGGGAATCGATAACCGGCCTGTAACGAGCGTGCGGGGAACGCGTTGCCTGGCATTTCGAAGTCGCGTGGAAACACGCCAAGAGATTTCAATGCGCGAAGTTATTTATGTGGAACGAAACGCCGCGCGCTACCACGCGAGATTCCTCATCGCGCTGATTAGTCATTTCGAGATGCTTAATGCTTAAGTATCTTGAGTCATATTTAGAATATCCGACTGAGGGAGTCTCTTCGCAAAAGTTGAAGCATTATGCAAATGTTGAGTAACTCTTGCGGTGAAACGCAACAATTTTATCACCATTTTGCGGGTAGAAGTATTCTTCGATTCCTTTTTGTAATGTAGTTCTCGGAACGCCTGGAGATATTAATACAAATATATATGGAGGTCTCAAATCTGGTTTAGTGAAGGGTCCGAGATGCTTCATGCCGGTTACGTAACATTATGTAGTAAGATTCAAAAGTTGCCGGCTCAAGGATGAAAGAAGAAACGATTATAAGATAATAGAACAACCACTTTTATTTTTTAATATAATCCACCCTCTATTTCAGTGTATTTACGATGAATTAACTTTTCTATACCGCTAAACGATAATCTGAATAACCAATGTAGAAAATTGCTTGACGACCCTTGGCTGGCAAATTCTAATTAAAGAAATTTATTGCGAAAAATATTACCTCAGCCAGGGTTTGAACCTGGACCTCCCTACACTCTAGGCGGGCGTCTCACCAATTCGACCACTGAAGCACGTGGTAATATTTATCGCAATAAACAGTACTACTGATGGCATCTTCGCGTTTATTTTTCTGCTAGAACTGCGCGCCGATTCGGGTTGTCGAATTGGTGAGACGCCCGCCTAGAGTGTAGGGAGGTCCAGGTTCAAACCCTGGCTGAGGTGATATTTTTCGCAACGAATTTCTTTAATTAGAATTTGCCAGCCAAGGGTCGTCAAGTAATTTTCTACATTGGTTATTCAATTACTGGCGTTAAATAATTCTTTACTTTAAATATTATCTGAATATTTACTTCAGAATGATCTGATCCTGAGGAGAAAATAAAAAGGAGAAAAAAATAATTTTCAGAATTGAAGTTTGATCGATGCGTGGAAAACTATCTATCATTCATTAAAAAAATTCAAAATATTTTCTCAATGATATAAAATAATGAATTCATCGTTTTAAAAAATGTATTGAAATAAAAGGTGATAAAGGTGATCAATTTAAAAGATAGAAACGTTTTATTTTATTATCTTTTATCTTTAATCCTTGCGCTAGAAACTTTTCCTAACATGTAGGTGGAATGTAATTAAGGATTAATTTTCATATCTTGATGAAATGTACAAGATTCTTGTGCGATATAAATATTTGTTTTTTTAAAGAGAACTTGGAACGAAACTGAAGAAAGAAATGGAAAAAATTAAAATGTTATTGTCTTGTCTTATATGTTATCGTATAATTACTAGCAAAATGTATGGTAAAATTTCAGAAAACTCTCATAAAGTTCTTCGAAATACCGTGTTGTCCTACGATTACATGATTTTTAGGGTAAATTTTAAGAGAAAATTCTTTCCGTATATAATAATTCAATCAATAAGGAGCGATAGTAACTTAATTATCCCGAATTCAGTTGCAAAATTCATGAATTAACAATAATCGAAACTAGACTTGTCGGAGCGATACGAAACGGTATTGTATAAAAACTACTTGAAGACATTAACGCGATGAGATTTAACAGTAAACTCGCAATTGCTCACACAGGCAACAACTTTCTCGTTTATTAGTCATCGAGGTGTTAATTATATTAACACATTAATCAAGAAAGTTTCCGTTGTTGTTCTCGTCTTTAGCCACTTTACAGATTGATGTTATTTGACGAATGTGGGCGTAAGTTAATTCACATGTCATTTCCTCAATGAACTAGATGATATCTAATTACACTTCCTTTTTGATTCACATTTTAGTACAATGTTAGGGCCTGAGCAGAATGGCTGTCTTGTATTCTTACAGTTATTGTGCGTTACTTTAAGACAAAGATTTAAAACAAAACATTGTTTTAAAAGCACAAGACAGCCATGCTGCTCAGGCCCTTACGATAAAACTATCTATCGAAAGGGCTTAAGCTAAATGTCATCTAAAAGTTAAACGAGCGTGCGTGTGTGCTGGCGACTTTGTTTACACCAACATTGATATCCCAAATAAAGTACTCGTATAGAAAGAGTTCACAGAAGGTAGAAGTTTCCGATTAGAATGTCCACTTTTCTACAAGGATAAGAAGTCGAGCACAAAATATCGAACTGATATGATTCATATTTAACTGCCGCGTGTTAAATGGCGGTTGACGGTGAATCACCGCGACGCAACTTCGGCGTGTCTGCTCTAAACTTCCTCGTCCCAAGACGCAACGGAGCGAAAATCGTTTTTCGTGAGAACGGCACGCGATCTAACGCCGGGTATGCGATCTAACGCCGATCGATTGCTCAACATTTCTACTCACGCTGGTCCCTGGCTGGGTCCCTTTCTCTCCAGCCGGCGGCAGACGCGGGAAATAAAAACGAAAAAAATGAAACAATTCCTTTCTCCCGCTTGGAAAGAGCCCCGTCCCGAAAGAGAACGTCGAAACGACGAGTCGCTCGTTTGTGAGGAAAAACGATATAGATCTCGGGTCGGATGCCTCGCTACGAGATAAAATAATTCGGGAACCACGTTGGACGCGCACGATTTCAGACCGAGCCGGAGTGAAACTGAAACGGTAAGACTGAGTGAATTTCTGCCTCGCTCACACTCTCTCTTTCGATCTCCGTCCTTCTGTTTCCCTCCTGTTCTCCCTCCCCTAGCCTGTTCTCGTAGTAGAATCCCTCTCTGTCTCTCTTCCTCTCTCTTCTCCTCTTTCCCACCCATCCGAGTCATCGCTTACTATACCATACACGTTGCGTACGGGTTACTACCATCGTGGTCTAACTATAGTGCGAGCCATTGTACGCGGACGTGCACGAGGAAAACCCACGATGGGGGACCAACGAAAGTGGGGAACCACGCTGGCACATCTGCGCCGGTAACACACGCACGCATCACGACGTACCTACGCACGAGACGTGATGCGTGAACTGTTTGTTGCCTGCAAAAGGTGATGCGTTGATTTAATATCTCGTTAATTGTTTGAGGAATCGATAAATTTTGCCGCTCAAATAAACGCGGTGGATCATTTTCGCTGTGCGGAATCTCAGTTTGGCGAACGCTACGCGGCGATGCTTCTTCTTTGGTAATTAACAGACTTCTATGAAGTTTGCATCTAATGTCTCAAAAAAACTTTTTTTTTAGTTCTGAATGCACCCCGAAGAGTTCTAGAGTTCCTTATTAATTTTAAAAATAGTTCTGGCAAATTAAAACTAAAAAAATTAAATTTGAAACTTGGGGATGCTAACTTCACAAAATGAAAACTCGAAATCAGCGATAACACTAAAAGTATTGGAAATATTTAATTTTGCCATTAGGATTTCCTTTAGAACTCGTGAGGGGTTACCCATAACTCCCAACAGAACGGCTGGAACTGTTGGGAGTTCTTAGTAGCCCCTCACGAGTTCTTTCGAAAACTATTAAGGCTCGAAGCGCTACGATCGACGAATAAAAAGTTCTCGCGATTTTTCGTCCTTCGGTTCAAAAAATTTCTAAATCCCGAAGGAGGAAAATTTTTTAACAGTTCCAGCAGTTCTGTTGGGAGAAAATTAAAAATATTTTTAAAATCAATAAGGAACTCTAGAACTCTTCGGGGTGCATTCAGAACTTAAAAAAAAAGATTTTTTGAGACATGAGGTGTCAACTTCATAGAGGTTGAAATTGATGGCATTATTTCGTTTTAAAATATTCTTTATCATTTAATTCTAAAACATTTATGGTCGTTTATTTTTACTATACGTATAAAATACACTCATAAATGAATTTCCTAAAAACATTGCTTGTAAAGTGTTGTTTGACTGAAGAATTGAGAAATATCAGATTTGAAAATAATTTAACTTCCAAGAAAGTAATTTTATCATCCCATTTTGCTTCGGCACATTTCAACTTAAAATATTTCCCATTTTTCTTCCAAAATATGAGAATATGAATAATATTTCTGATGAAAGCGGTTAGTTTCTAATATTTAAGAATTAATTTACAGTTCTTACTGCATGCTCTGCATTAACTTTCTATCTTTTATGAATGCAGCGCAAATCATAATTTTTATTTTCTAGATTTAAAACGTATACGGACGCGAATTTTTCATTGGGATATAAGGAATTTTCTTTCACGATTGTTTTTAACAATAAAACAAATAAAACAAATCGGTGTCTCGATAATAAAGCGTTTCATGTTCTTACATTGAATATATTTTATACGATCTATGATCAGTTAATCAAGTTATGTCCATAACTCTTTACATTTTATTGGATGGAGAAATATTTATAAGATTAAAAAATTTTTAATAATTTATGCAGACAAAGAAACTGATATAATCACCTTTTACAAGTCAAACGCCCAGAATAGCTTAGCGATGTACGTTACAAAGTACCGTTTTGGGAAATAATCTCGAAATTATCCTGGTTGGTTTGATTATTACCATTACGGCTTGATTAAAAACCCTTGAAACCTGAATGATGATTGCTTCAATTAGAAGCAACGGTTATTACTTGGGTGGGGCGGTCGCTAAACAAACTTTGAAATTACTGCTATCGAATGTGTACTAACTTTGGAGATGACGGAAGCATATGAAATGCATATTATGAACGTTCACGATCTACATTGAGTTATATAATATCTCATGTGTGTGGTTTAATAGTATATATTATCGATAATTCATATAATATGCCTTCTGAAATTCCACAGTAATTTTACGATACATGTTGCGAACATCTTTAAAAATATAAGTAGAAGTACACTCATTAACTGTTAAAAAAGCAATAGATTATAAATTCACGAAAGAATAATTTAAATTCGATTCTTTTCTTTCATTTAAAGGTAATTTAGGTAATTGATTTATTAAGAATATCTTGTGAATAGAATAATAAATAATTATATATAGAGGAAAGTCCCCTATTATAAGATAGTAGGGTTTTTGCTAAATTAATAGGAATCATCTATTGGTTTTATCATAAATTTATTGCCCTTAGAGTGAAATCTGCTTAGTGGAAAATTCACTGTTAGATCATGTAATCGTGAATACAGATCTGTGATTAAATTATGATGTTGAAAACTTGCTATTTCATATTAGAAGCCTATCTCATAATAGAAGACTATTCCTCTACGTATTATATATACGTGGATGTTTAAAGAATTGCCCGGCTCAATTTACTTTTTAATCTAGGCGTAAATTCGGCCTGTTAATTATGAGTGTGAAGCTAGCATCTCAAATGATAGCATCTCAAGAATAAATTGCGTATTCACTTGCATCCGGCATAGTTCTGAAGTTCTTGATAAGTTTCAACAATAGTTCTATTAATTTACACTTAGAATTGTATTTTAAAAAAATGAGATGCCAACTTCTCGTATGGCATTATAGCATCTCAGCAAATTTCGTATCTTTTACTGTGAGGGAGTAATATTCCGATGAGTTCTCCATCCTCGGAAAGATATGTCAAGAGTTCTGGCGAAATAAACGAAAAAAAAAACAAAATTATTGTCGCAAACTGAGATGCCGCTCGAAATATCAAAGTTCCGGTTCGTATAAAATCGGGAGATTTCGATAAAACCAGCGGTGTTCGTGGATTTCAGCTCTGATCTTTTCGTTCATTTGTTTACTAAGTAGCGCACATTTCTCTGCGCCACACACTCGCCACATATTTTAATAAACTTCGTGTAATATAAACGTACAGTGATGGACGGAATGGTTGCGACACTTTTGTTTAGTGAGTTTAGAAACGTGCATTTAAATTCAGGTTTACGCTCCATTTTGTCTGAGGAAAATTTTATTTGAGAAATGGATTGAAAACGCTCAAAATTGTTTCGGAATGACTATCGAGTAAAATATTCCTCGGAGAAGCAAGAGTTTGGAACGTAAAAAGTGTCGCAACCAATCTGTCCGTCACTGCAGGTACGTGCAAAGTAAAAATACGATTGCACGAAAATGTACTTGACGAAACTGTCGCGCTTTCGCACTCCCGACGCGATACGGTGTGTCCGGCGAGTTTTCTATTAACGAACGTGCGTTTGTTTATTCATAGAAATAACATTATTATAAAAATAATAGCGTGCAACATTCTACACGATATTCCCTATATTAATCATACGCGTAACTATTTATTTATTATTTACTCTTTAATTTTTATTTAATAGTAAAAAAATAACATGAAATTCGAGAATTTGAAACTCGTATAGTCAACTTCACCGCTCATTGTAGTCGTGCTACACCTGTTGCTCTCAGCTACACCTTCCGCGCATATTTCGTACCTCGAATAATAAACAGAACACAATACTCTCGTTTACAGTTATATTTGTGTTATTATCATCCCAAATAATAACGTAAATGAGCGAATGTCCATGCACTTAAATCAAAGGTAAATATCAAAGTTAAATAATACGAACTGTAATATACGACCATCGGTAAATTTCCAACCAATACATCCCGCGAAATAGCGAACGATCACTAATTAAATGTCGAATGCTGTTATCAAATATCAAAATGTCAAACTGCACTTGTTAATTAAACGCGTTGCGCTGCCAATCGATCGATCCTCGTCTCACGACGAGAAATTAGAAAAATGCAAAAGCGACACCGTGCGATATGAATCGAATTGAAGTTGAACAAATCGCCAAAATTGATCGTCCGAGGACACACAATTCGAATTTATTAAGTATACGTGAAATTTCAAACGTACAAATTGTACGTTTACATCGTGCTTCTCGTTTTATATCACTGCCATATTGTCCTTACACGTCAATTTAAATTAACAATGAAAATAAAATAAACTTAATTCAAACTGGAGTTAACTTGAGAAAGTAACGAAAATAAAGAAAACGAGCAATTCAAACCGAAGCACCGTTGGCGCGCCGCGCTCGGTCTCTGTTCACGTCAATGGAACGCACGCTGCCCGAGTGTGCAAGATGGCGACGAGTGTTTTCAGGTTGTGTAGGTGCGGTTCCTTCGTCTGATGAGCGATCGTGGTCGCCGTCGCCGTGCCCGTACGCCCGACTCGCGTCCCTCGCGTTGCCAGGTCGTGCCCGCGAGAGGCAGCCCCGAGCGGTGAGCACCTCTCGGAGAAGTGCCCGAACGTCGAACTCCGGGGGGGGGAGGGAAAGATTCCGAACCTCCCCCGTCGAGCTGCGACTCGCACCCTTGAGACGCGTGTCAGCTGTCAGATGTTTGTATACGCGCGGTCGTACGCGGCGCGTCGCGAGCCCGTGGACGGCACGCAATAGCGGCGTCGAGCTGACGAGACACGGCCGAGTCCTCGTCGAACGGAGCGAGAGAGCCCGGCGCAGACATGGAGCACCTGGAAGCGTTGGGATGGTAAGCGTGCGCTCTTCTCACATTCTTCGCCGACGTTCCACGGGGAGAGGAATTTGTTCTCTTCCTCTCGCACGTGGTCCACGATCGCCTCGAGTCTCCCTCGACATTCGCGGTCTCTACGGCTACACTAACCGCCCCCCCCCTTTTTTTTGTCAGGTATCTATCTGACCACGGTTACGATGTGGCGACCGATTCAGGTAGCGTGGTGGACACGCAGAAGATAGTAAAACAACTGTTAGACGTACGTATCGACGCGGTTCTTTGTGAACGGGCCACTGCGTGGCCCACGGTGTCGAGAACTTACTTGAGAGAGACGTGAGCGAGTGAGGAAAACAAATTGCACGTTGTTTGCAGCTCGACTTGAGGGAGATTGGCAGCGGGAACGGGGATTCCAGTCAGGGCAACATCGTGTTGCAGATACAAAAGATACGTAATGTAGCTACGCCGAAGGGGAACGAGGAGTCGAAAGCGGTTCCACGGATGTTAAAATTATCGTTGACCGACGGGAAGAATAACTTTCAAGCCTTAGAAATTGAACATATATCGGCTTTAAGGTAACCGTATCAGGTTGCGTCACTTGCTCCCTCGTGTCGCTTCCTACAGATGTTTCTTCCAATCATCTATTTTGTATGTCGTAGTTTAAACACGCCACCTGGTACAAAGATACTGATAAAGGGAAATCTACTCGTGTCGCATGGACTTCTCCTGTTGAGTCCGTCGCATTTAGTTTGCGTTCTTGGGGGAAAGGTTGCCAGTCTAGTGGAAAAATGGGAATTAAATAAGGTAAGCCAGGTTTTTACTTGGCAGTTAATTTTATTCAACGAACACGGCGTGTGCACAGAACTGCTTTCGTTGTAGAAATTAGCCTCGCACACTCGGGTAAGGTCTGCCGAGGAAG
Source organism: Vollenhovia emeryi (assembly GCF_000949405.1). NCBI lineage: Eukaryota > Metazoa > Arthropoda > Insecta > Hymenoptera > Formicidae > Vollenhovia > Vollenhovia emeryi. The sequence continues at coordinate 1,184,788 of NW_011967239.1, read as the reverse complement.
GTGGGCCACCGCCGTGGATACCATTTGGTAAAAAGATCATAAAAGTGTCGGAGCAAGACAAGAACTTCAAAGCCCTGGCGGACAAAGAAAAACCTAACAAGGAGAATACGGAGTTTGAAACTCAGCGCAAAGATGCGATAGCGGAAGCTGCCAAGCAAGGCAGTAAGAAAGTATTTGGCGGCGGAAACAAGCAGGTTCGACTTGCCATCAATATTTTGTATGAATTAAAAATATGCGTTACTAGTAGTCTGAAAATCTGAGCTGTGTGCGTTTTCCGCAGCTATTGGATCACAGCGTACAGAAAATCGTGGATCGCGGATTTACCATAGATCAGGCGGAATACGCTCTGAGAGTGAATAGAAATAACGTGGATAAAGCTCTTCGGAGCCTGCAAAAGACCGACGTCAAACACAAGTAAGAGAATTAATTCCTTTTCTTTTCTTTCTCACATACTCGATTATCATCGAGTTATAACCTTGTTAAAGTAGCGCCAAGGAACCGCGAGAGCCGCGTGGCAAACGGGAAAAGAAAACCGAGGAGAGTAAACCGAGCAGCGGAAAAATATCCCTGTTCGACTTTCTCGAGGACAAATTGCCTGTGCAACCTGAGAGCGTCGAAACACTCAATTTGTCTCAAAACAACTACGTACAAAGTCACGAGAGTACTCAAGATCGTTTCGAGTCGAGAGGTGTTGATGCACAAAGTGCAAGAGGTGGACGGTACGTAGCTAGCTGGTACCAAACTGTATCGTAAAATATGTAACAAGTATCGTGACAGCTCTTAATTTTGATCTCTCCGAGCAGGAATCAGAAAAGTGGTCGCGGTTATCAACCCCCTCCGAGATACTCGGAGGAACTTAAATATAATAAGCGGACGAGTAACAGTAACTCGATGTATTTGCAATATAACGGTGCTAGTCATGCGCCGCAGAACAAACCACCGCGATTTCAACGTAACCAGGAGCCTCAGTATCAGTATCAACACGACGGAGGTAGAGAAGCGTATCAGAAGCCCTCTCAGCCGAACGATTACAGAAATACGTATGCCCAGTCGCGCACAAGTAACGTAAACGCCAGTGATAGCGGTAACGATAACAGAATCCAGGCTGAGGGAAAGAATCTCGGTAGTAACAGAAACTATAATCACCTCGAGCCCGAGGCGAGAAATAGGCATTCTTATGATGCTTCTTATAATAGGCATAATCGAGCTCAACAAAACGGCACCCCTAAAGTATATTCGTCTAACACAACTGAACAGAATTTTAAGAGTCAACCTAGATATCAGTCAAATAGCAACGTCGGGAATAGGATGGCCATGAATCCCAACGTGCAAAGAAACGAGAGTAATTACGGTAGCCACAACGTCAACAGTACATGGGCATGGCAAGTAGGTGACAAGTGTATGGCCAAGTATTGGGAAGATAATAGGGTAAGTATCATCTTTATGTAAAGATTGAAAATTCTTGAAATTAAAATTGTGAGTTCTCGAGACGGATTCATTTTATATTCCTTTAATTCTCCAATCAACCTTGTCTGAAATCGGGATCGTCAGGATCGGAGATCCGTTTTAATTAATATAAATCAACTGCTCTTAGACAAAGTCATTCGTTATTCTTGTCTTTTGTACGCTTTGCTCATTCTTTAATTGTCCCTGTTCATAGTATTACAATGCCGAGGTCACTGGCGTTTCCGAAAGGACCTGCGTAGTGCAATTTAAGGGATTTGAAAACTATGAGGAAGTGCTCCAGGTGGATTGTATACCAATAACGGACGACGTATGTGAAACGGCACGATATAAAATTCTGGCCTCTTGTTGCTGACAATATTCCTTATCTACCGTGTTTAGTTTCAGATCCAGGATTACGTTTCGGATATGAGACGGCAGGATCAGCGTCCTAACAATCGGCAACCACGTTACGATCAGAGTCACAATCACATAAATGGTGAGTGACAAATCGTTCGTCTTCAAATATTAAATTTTGTATTATCCATCATTCTTTACATTATGAGATATTTCCGTGACGGTATATTTTAATTAAAAACGATGATTGCAGCAGGTATGGAATTTCGACGGGGAGGAAGCGGCGCCGTTGGCGGAAATAAGGGATACAATAAGAAACGAGGTCAGCAGCGAAGTACGCAACCAATTTATCAACCGCCGGCGCAAAGAAGCCACAATTCTCTGCCAATTAATAATCAAAATGATACTCAACATCCCTTCCTTTAATGTAACTCTAGTCTCGCATCTTTAGTAAAAAGAAAAAGTAAATTCAGGTCTTGTGCTAAGTACTGAGGCAGTTGCATTCGCTACTGAGGATTGATCTAACAGGTTGCCACACTAATGGAGAGTTTAGATACCGTTTATATTAATAATATTATTGATAGGCGGCGAGTTGTGTGCCACATTTGATTTCGATTAGAACTGAATTGAATACGCGATAACTTAATACGAAGCAAGTTGGTTTTTCACGAGAGGGGGAAAAAAAATTAGGAGGTTCTTACTGTAAAATATCGACTGTGTTCCCGAAATGTTATATTATTTGTATTGTAGAAGAAATGATTCTTACTAATGCAAAACAGGGCAATGTCTGTACCTCGTCCACTTTAGCTGTAATACAGTTCTAATGAAATCTGGCTCGTTTCGTCCATCGATACCCTTATCGTCAAAGAGGAAGATGGTAGAATATTTCAATAGTGACCAAAGATAAATCATACTAACAGTGCGGGGGTTTGGATTCGAGGCACAAAGTGATTCGAATTCAAATTAGCTTAAATGTTACTCGTGTTTTAACACAAACCTTTATAAATCTTAGAAATTTTGACCAAGCTCCAATTGATTTGATAAGATAAAATTATTTGTTTGAAAAAGGATTAAATTGCGGATAATGAGTAGTTACAGGTTTGCTACAACAATATCCGTTGGTCATATTAATTGTTGAATACAAGTTGATTAGAGTTTACTTATTTGAAATTGATCACTACAGTGTTCTCGTCTGCTCTTTATAGCCGAGCTAACTGCACTGGTTCAGCTACAAAGAACAGACCTCTCTAGTGAGAGGGCAGCAGGGACGCAATAATCCTAACCAAAAAGCTGTGAAAAAGATATATCTACGGATAACGAGAGATCCATGAATATTTGCGTGATTATTTCTGTATAATATCTGACTCACAATGCGTCTTGGATCAGCCCTGTTAAGCTATATAAAAGTCTGTAAAATACCGTACAGATACAGAGGGTGAGTGGTTTTCTTTCAGAGAGAAACCAAGTATTCGGTGTGTCGAGTTAAAAAAAATTAGAGCACGATTTTACGTTGCTGCCTTGTCGCGTGGGACACGTGTAATTCTGTAAATATCTTTGCTTCACGCAGGAAGTACCGTAAAGTGAAAAAGCCGTCGATGCACGATTTGCTCAAGATGAAGCGCGACTTCGAGAGGGAGGAGCAGAACATGTTGATTCTGCGGCATCCCTATCTCACAACGGAACAATCCCGAGGCCACATGAAGGAGCAGAACGGTGATAGAAATTGCAAGTTTGTTGAGTTGATGATTCAGTACCAGCGCGAGAAGTTCCAGAAGGAAGTCACCTACGCCGATCGTCTGTCCCACCTGAGAGTTACGGAAGCGTGGGACTGAGGCTTCCTACGGACACGCGTAACTCGGTTCCATAGGATTATTTCAGTAGATTCTCGTAAATGAAATAAGCGACGCGCAGTCAACGGCGACATTTAATTATCTCTTTCTATGCACAATATCGAATATATTACATCAAGTATTAGCTATATATTTATGAAATACATAAGTTACGTCTAACGAGGTGCATTCAGAATGTACAAAATAAAAGTTGGGACTAATACTGCGACGTTATTGTTGTCAAGAATTACATCGTACTGTTTGTAATAGACCGACTCAAGCTTGCACGCTGATTAGAAGGCTCTCTTGAAACCGGGTCGATACATCCTTGGGCTTGTTTCGCATCCAGCCAAACGGATCTTTATTAATCTCTTCTTCTGTCAGTGTCCTCCCCTCGTAGAGCATATTCGCAAAGTCTGACGCGACTGGGTCGGCGTTAACGCTGCTAATCCCTATTACTTTGCCATCTTTAAAATAGTAGGCGAAGAACTCCAGTTTGTCCAGTGAGCCAAGAATCTTTATGCTAGTAGGCTTCCCATGGCCTGAAATTCAAAGCGACAGAGATTGTTCAATTAGATTGTCAATTCTTCACAAAGTTCATTTGCCACACTTTTAAAACCGTATATACAGAGGCACGTTGCTCGCAAATTTACCTGCGTATCTGTAGTTTTTACCCAGCAAGTTCGTCCAGAAGAACGGCACAGTATTCAAAGCGGTTTCTTTACCACATATGTTTAGAGCCGCAATCTTGCCGTGATAATGAGCTAAAGAATAATGGCCTATCGCAGCTAACTTGTCGTCGGATCCATATATCGGTGCGTAGGCTATGTCGCCTCCAGCGTACACGTTCTCCACGTTCGTTCTTAGATGCTGTGATCCGATTAATGTTCCAGTATTAAAGTATGGGGTGGCATATAATCAGAAAAGTACTGCGCCCGAGTATCGTACCTTATTTACTGGTACAGTGCCGTCGTCCCTCATTTCAACGGTAGATTCTTTCATCCAATCGGTATAAAACGTCGAGCCTATTCCAACAATAGCTATATCCGCCGGTAGAATCTGGCCGTCCGTAAGTTCAATCTTGGCCACGGCACTTTCGTCACCTTCCTTCGGTATAAATTGCTTGATATTGTTCTGGAAAATGAATTTCACACCTGGGAACATTGATTATTGTTACTAAAGTTAATACCGATACATAATTCCACGCTACACGAAACTCGATACAATACCTTTCGCCTCGTGCTCTTTTTTAATTCTGTTGCCGATCTCCGCGCCGAATATCGCTTTGAGCGGCACGGTATCGCGTCCTATTACCGTGACAGACGCGCACTTGTCGATGCAATAAGCCGCGGCTTCCATGCCGATGAAGCCCAATCCTAGGACAACTACGTGTTTCTCGGGAGACAGAAGCGCATATACGCCTTGCGAATCGGTATAATCTCGCAGCACAAAGATATTCGATAGATTCGCTCCAGGTACACTTAGCATCCTCGGCTTACTGCCGGTGCAAGTAAATAGATAATCGTACTTCACGTTCTCGTTGTTACTCAGTTTGACAATATTCTGAGTCGTATCTAGACCTGCAACAGAGTGAAAAAATGTAGCACGGAATGTAATGTAAAACAGGTAACGCGACTTGGGCCTGGTTTCACCAACGTCGCTTAACTTTGAGCTCAGTTTAATTCGTTCCTTGTCTTCTTTCCAACTGTCACTTCAGAAGGAGACGAACACGAATTAAACCAAGATGAAAGTTAAGCGACGTTTGGTGAAACCGGACCTTAAATGAATGTTGGATCAATTTTTGTACCTGTCGCTTCTACTCCAAGTTTCGTTTCGATCTTGTGGTCGTTGTAAAACGAGGGAGGCCTCAGTGCCGCCTTCTGAACATCGAAATCCAACACTTTGGACACCTTTATTCGGTCGTAGGGTACCGCGTTCTCTTTGCACACCATAACGATGCGTCCCGTGAAGCCCTCCTGTCGCAGACTCTCCGCGCACGTCGCACCCGACGGCCCGCCGCCGACTATCACGACCGTTCTTGTATTTTCAGTGTCGCGCGCGGACATGTCCTTCGTACGCTTGTTAAACTCCAGGTCCTTACGCTTGGCCCTCACGTGGACAAGACCGGCTTCGTCTACGCGCACCTGTTAGCGCATAGAAATAATTCGTTAAACAAACGTGTGGGCGAGAACAGGGGTTTGCAGGTAACTCGAGTACCTTGTAACAGGGCAAAGAATCCAAGCCTGGATAATCTTCAATGTCCCCGGTCTTGATGTTGAAACACGCGCCGTGCCACGGGCATCTCACCCGTCCCTCCCCTAACGCGCCGGTATGCAGCAGGGCACCGTAATGCGTGCACTTGGTACCAATCGCGTGCAATTCTCCCTTCTGCCTCACCAACAAAATCTTCCTCCCGTCCTCTCCGAGCGGCAGCAGTTTCATCTCATTCTCGTTGATATCCTCCTGCTTGCACACCACACCCTCGACATAGTCCTGCTGCTCTGTAGAGCCTAACAAGTGTACAAGACATTGATTTATAATCGACTATGTATAATAATTAGCGCCGTTACAGGCGTGTTTCGTTATGAGGTGCGCGGCAACAGGTGACTCACAGTTACAACAACGTGGCAATTTATTACTACGGCGTAGGAAATTCTCAGCCTTATTGTGCTCGGCACAATATCCGTCCTCTTCAATTTTATTCAACATGCTTCAAAACGAATGCCCTCAAGAAAGAGAGTAATGCCGCTTAACTTTAATCTTAGTTCAATTCATGTTTGTCTCTTTCTAAGGTAAAGCCTAATCTACAATGTGCTTTCTGCATCTAGAAACATTTTATTTTATATAAACAAATCGAAACGCTTAAAACATTTGTCGACAATGTACGATTGTACAGTATATAATATACAATTCATTCACTTGCGCAAACTTTTTAAATGTATTTAGTGACTACAAAATAGAATGTTTCTAGATACAGAGAGCACATTGTAGATTAGACTTTATAGTTGAAAAAGAGACGAAGAACGAAGTAAGCTGAGCTTCAAGTTAATCAGCGTCGGTGAAACCGGATCTATGACTCTTTATCCGTTGTTACAGATTAACTTTAATCTCGGTTTAATTTACCTTTCATCTTCTAGTTCTAGAAATTAGAAGAAAAAAATATGAAAAGTGAATTGAACAGAGATTGGCGTTAATCTACATTGATAGAAATGGACACGTGTCGTAATCTAATCAGAGTTCGAAACTATCACGTAGATATAAACGTAGAGACACAGAAGTGGACGTACGAATGTAATATTTTCTATTAACTACGTGTATGTGTGCATATACATGCATGCGCGCACGCAACAGGGTTTCGCTCGATTCTTTTCTTTCCTTGCGTCACTATAGCAGCCTGTAAACAATAGGATACTTGTGACGGGCTAGTTTTGCGTGCTTGAATGACAAGCGGTACCTCCGATCAATTGCCTCAGCGTGTGTCTCCATAGGAAAACGAGGATCCTCGTCAACGACGCGTACAACAAACGACCCGCGTCGATTACGTAACGCAGCATGCGACGAGCGCAAGGAGATCTCGCCGGGGAGGAGCGGGCGGGGAAGTCCCGGCTGCCGTTATCTCGTACGTGAATCGGTAGCCGCGCCGGTTATCAGTGACTTAAACGGAATAACGATAACTTTCGCACGCCCGCGATAAAACACCGCGCGGCGATCGTGCCAGTCCCCGTCGGGGACCAAACCTCTCGTCGTCGTTGCGCTGCCTGCGGGCGCATCGGCGCGCCTCGTCTCGTGCGTCGCGCGCACGTGGCGTCAATGTTTTGGGCCAGCGTTTGACACTCAGCGGCGCGCGTTCGCACGCGGATGCGAGCGCGGGGAACGAGACCGTACTCCGGAGTTGACGAGGAGTCATTCCGAGAATTCTATATTTATTTACTACGCATTACGCGCGCATACATCTCGTACTTCCTCTTTCCTCGTGAGCGAGACCTGTCAGCTACAGGTCAATTCCGTGTATATCGCAATGAAAATATTGAAAGTGAGTGACCTTGTCTCTGTCCGAGAGGACGGTTGGAAAGAGACGAAGCTACTCGCTTTTAGCATTTTCACTGTAGCGCAAGATACAGAACTGACCATCCGCGGGATTCGTTTCTTTGTTCGTGCGTCCACTATAACCTCTACAAAGGAAACATACATATTCGCGCCGGTCACTCGATCTATCACGCGCGTTCCGGCGCTCGACAATGGCACGGCACGAGCATCGGCCCCGGGCGTCCCGTATTCGTCCGACTACTCGCGCGCCTTATCCAGCGTCGCAAGGACCTACCCCGAGAAAGGCGCGAGAACTGTCGTTCTCGCGACATGTTCGTCAAGGCGGCCGCCCACCGCCGTCCGAGCGCGAGTGTCCTGACGCACCGCATCGATCCCCGCGAGGCACTGAGAGGCCACGCCAGCGCGATTCGATCGACGCCCGTATCCGTCCTCGTGCCACATAGCGCAGCGAAATGTCGTTTCCTAAATCGTTAGTCGCCGTTTGATCGCGTGCCACGGCCGCCTCGTCGTTAATCAAAACGCCTCGGTATTCGATGGCATTCCGTCTCTCGCGAAAGAACGCGAGAGAATTCGCGTTTCGAGTCTCAAAATCGATCACCGCGTGCGAGAGAAGGGAAGAGGGAGAGGAGGAGAAAAGGGGAAAAGGAAGAATGAAGAAGAGAAGAAAAGGCGAAAACAAAGAAGAAATGAAAGGAGCAGAAGAAGAAATAGAGGAAAATGAAGGAAGGAAAGATGCAGAGGAACCAAAGATGAAAAGAGAAGGACGAG
>NW_011967239.1:1140699-1174336 GCF_000949405.1 Vollenhovia emeryi | reverse complement strand
GGAAAAAGAAGGAAGAAAAGATGGAGAAGAACCAAAAATGATAAGATAAGGAGAAAAGGAGATAGAAAAGGGAGAACAAAGAGAAAATGAAAGGAGCAGAAGAAGAAATGGAGGAAACAGAAGGAAGAAAAGACGCAGACGAACCAAAGAAGAAAAGAGAAGAAACTCAAAGAGGCAAAAAGACCGAGGCACGCGGAAGTCTTGGATCGCACGTCAGAACTGATCAGCGGAGAGATAGAAAATAGGAGAAATTTTAATACTACGTGCGAGAGACAGAAACAGCTCGGTCCCTGATTTCGGGTGGATCTCGCGCGGCCCTTTCCTCCCCGGCTCTTCCTCGCGCGTGGACGATACATGGGATGGTACACACCTGTTGCGACGGACTCGTCCAGGCTCGAGCCGACGCTCCTCCGGAAGGCTCTGCAATTACCCGCGCCCATGCCGCGGCCGTACGCGTACTGCCGGCGAGAACCGCGGGCCGCCGAGGAAAACGCGAGGCCGCGCGCACTTTGTCTTTTACGTTTATTCGCGCGCGTAGATTCCCCCGGTGATCTACAATCATGCGAGCGTGCACGGCCTTGGGGAAACTCTCGACGGCCACGGTGGTTTATGATTCTCGCCGAGGACTTTCACATCGCGAGACAAGTCCCTCGCGCAACGTCTGGCTTCGCCCACCGCCTCTCCCAGTCTCGGAATTAGGGGAATCCGGCTCTTTCTTTCTCGACGAAGCGGCGACCAACGGGATTCCAATCGGTCCCAAGTGGACCCGAGGAACCGCAGCGATAAGATTACCGTGACTCACGGCGTTACGACACACTTATTGTCGAAGGCGGGAAGAGAACGGGGAATATACTGCGTTCGAAGGCCGGAATTGTACGTCGGGAAGTCGCCCGAATCCGCAGGCGCAACGCGACCGCTCGGTCAATTGCTTTCGAAGAGGCGCTCGATGTGCGATCTCGCTAATTACATTCCTGATTTCTCTCTCTCTCTCTCTTTCCGGACGAGTTCCGTCCGGCATTTTCGAAAGAACGCACGCGAGAGCGCAGAGAAATTTGAATGATCTCTATTCATCGTGTCCAGAGAAACTACAGCGTCTCGTATTTCGTTGCGCCGCAGTTGTTTGCAACGTCAATTCTTCTGTCGCTGGTGAAAATAAAAAACCGGGGTGTCTCGAGGAGAGGCACCTATCTATATCGCGCTCCGACCATCTCGCGGATTTGGGATTTGCGCAGCGAAAGTGCTCCACTAAAGTCACTAGATTGACTTTATGCTCCACCGCGCGCTACCGTCCTCTGCAGGAATTTCGCGGAACATGGATTGGCGTGGACGGTAACCGGAACGCAGAGTGAATCCCGACGTTACCGACCGCGACCCCCCGGCTCTCGGCAGTTGCGCCGGCGCTCGCTGGATGTCGCGACGAGGCAGTTCCTGCGCCCGCCATCGCAGGAACGACTGGATGCGCAAAGTTCGGGCTTGGCGAAACCGCGGACACACGCACACACTTGCACGCAAAGTATGGACGCGTTTTTGCCAGCGATAATTCTACAAGCAACATTCGGGGGATCCTGAGGGTAAGAATGAGACGATTGAATTAAGACGGAATATTGTGTTTAACGCGGACGGTGCAGGATGGCTAGAATTAAAGCCCGTTTTTATTTCCATTTCTTCAGGAAAGATTTGCTCCCGACTCCTCCGCTCCGCAGTTTTCCCCGCGTTCATTCCGAGGAAAATCATCTCTATTAGACGTTGATTTTATTGTATTCCCTCCCCGAGCTCTTTCCATCTCGCGCGAAAGATTAATGGCGTAAAAACGAATGCGAGGTAAGTGAGTAATAGGAATAAATGAATCGAATAATGAGCGCAGGGATTGAATATATTGAATAAAAGAAACGGGAAGCGAAGCGATACTATATATATATACTTTTTGTAAGATACAAAATGTACGTCTATTCTGACTTTTTGCAATATGTGCACAGGGCTACCCGGAGGTCTGGTCGTAAAACGAACGGACGGAGAAATGTCGCGAGTGTCGCGACTCGGCGTGCCGAAGCACTTGCGACGCCCTGTACACGCAATCTTCTCGACTCGAAGATATTTCTAACGAAGCTGCGATCGCGCGCGTCCAGCCCGTATCTTGCGAAATGAAGTAAGTTTTACGCACGCCCTTCCAGACTAAAGCCAACGGCACGCGACACTATTTTCTTCCACTACGTTGGCTGACGCGGCGTCTACAGTGCGATCTTTAAGCCTCCGCTACAATGATTCTCGGTTCTGTCTACAATGGTCGTAGTCGTAGTCGCTCGATAAGAATTGACCAATCGCAGTCGATTATTCTTACGACTACGACCATTGTAGACAGAACCGAGAATCATTGTAGCGGAGGCTTTAAGGATCCTAAAGTCATCTGACACATTCGAATATAGTTTTTGCACCGGTATATCTTTTCATGAGCTTTTATGCACAAAATAATGCCGGGATAAGTCGCGGACCGCATGGCAGAAGATTTTCATACTTAAAACACTCAGGTCAGAGGTTTAATGAAAAATATATTGGTACTTGAAATTTTCAACTTTTCAATCGCGAGCAATTTGAGATTGGCTTTATAAAATTACAAAATTCTTCCACACGATTGTAGACGCCGCATTAAGTTCCCAAGGGGAAATGAAAAGTGAAGATGGCGTCAACTTGATGCCACACTGACCAAATTATGACAAATTGACGTCATCTTGACATTTCATTTCTCCTTGGGTTCCGGCCTAGCCCCTTTGATCCACGCTGCTGTCTGAGGTATGCCATTTCGTCTAGAAACGTGACGAGGACTCGATACACTTTTACAGGGCGCGCTTGTGAGTGGGACAAGACCAGGATTGCGCGCGCCCCGCGCCGGGTTCTCCCTTTCGCCGAGTAAAAACCGACTTCACCGCGATCGAAATCGACACGAAGCGGAAAACGGTCCCGGCTCCTCGATCCGCGACGAGAATCCGGGAGGGCGTTCGTTCCGCGGTCGCGACATCGAAGCGAAACGCGTATCTACGGGCCGTGGGTTTCTTGCGCCTCGGTAAAAAAGGCAATTACGTTGCTGCGAGGTAAACAGAACCGGACATCGACGCTTCTTTTCCTCTCCGGTTCGCCTCGGAACGTTTCAATCTCCAGCGGGAACGACACGCGGTCCGATCTCTCTCTCTCTCTCTCTTTCTCTCTCGCGCACGCGCGATCCCCTCCGGCCGCGAACAGGGAGAGGACTGCGCGGCGTGGCTCGCGGAGATTTAAATTAGTAACCGTTAAAGCCCTCGGAAGAGACATTCGGTTCAGCGATGCGCGAAAAACGGAGCGGCGCGCGGCCACGGTACACACGCAGCACAGGGGCAGTAAGGGTAAACGGCTACATGCCCTGGCACGGCTATTTAATTTGTGCCTGGCGGCGGCGACGGGGCGGCGAAGCGACGGCGGTGGCAGAGCCGGGGTGGTGGCGGCGGTGGCGTAAGGTTACGCGGACCTCTCGCTCTTTGAAGTCGGCGGTTGATGGCGGTCGGTCGCCCCGCACCGCGCCGCCGCCAGCCGGCGATGGGCTTGGCGTACGCACCGAAGGCAACCCCCCTGGCGCTTGGAGAAGCCACCCCCTCCCCCTCCTTCCGGCCGGGAGAAGGAGGGCGTGAGGACGACGGTGGTATCGCGTGTGCGAGACTCGTACCGAAACCGGATGTACCTCATCCGGCGTACGCTCCGCGTCTCCGCGTCTCTCACCCTCGCGATCGCGCGCGCCCGCGTGACGTGACTTCGCTCCCGCGAGCGGTTCCTCTTGATATCTCGCTGGCGGCCGCGCTTCCGCGAATGTAGATTAACTTTGATCTCGGTTTAACTTACTTTTCAGCTCTTTCTTCAGCTCGGAGAATCGGAAAGGGATAAAAAGTAAGTTAAACCGAGATTAAAGTTAATCTGCATTGATGGAAATGGACATCGAGACACGGAATACGAGATAATAATGGGACGAAATGGGATAAATTAGGAGACAGACGGTCCGGTCGTGAAATATTTGCGGGTTTTTCACGGTATCTTTTTTTACAGGGAATTTTTTGCAGTAAAGTGCAATAAATCAGGAAATAAATATAATACTAGTTGGACTATGCATAATCCCCTCCGTTTTTCCACTGTGAAATTCTAATTATTATTCTATGCCAAAATAATTGGGCCGACGATTTCTTTGTGTTACGTGCGTTTAAATTCAGTGGACGCAGCCAGACTTTGGTCGGCCCTCGGATCTCAGTGAATCTGAACGATATACGGTCAGCCGTCGAGCGATCGGGAAGCTTGAGATTTTTCTCCCCGACTAAAATACGCTTATCCCAATTTATTATGTCTGTAATTGCCATCATTTATGCTCGATTGCATAACGAGATGATCTTCCTTTAACGTTACTCGCCGTCATTCTTAAGACTGCACTGGAAAAAAAATCTGGTAGATTCAACCAGTCGTCTGTTAGAAAATGGACGAGTCAGAATTCCTTTAGGAGTTACCGGATGTGTAGTGAAGTCTAGCAAACTTCTGGCTATGAATTATCGAGCCCTATCGTGCTAACTAGAAATTCTGTTTGGTTTATCCAAAATACATTCTATCAAACATGTCTTGTTGATACAATCAAAGCATTTTTCTCAGTGTGGTTTATGTGTAGTACAACTAGTACGTCCACTCCGTCACTTGTTTCGTTTTGCGTCGATCCCTTCTGCGCATCCGACATTGTTCTGGGCAGACGAATGAGAGGAAAGATGTATGTGGGATAGTGTAGCTTTGGCGGGTTGCCGTCGATTGATGCAAACGTTTGTGTAAAATACAAATTCTGCGGCTTTTGCGTACAGACCGAGTTCCACTCGTTGGATGAAATTGGAGAACAGCACGGTATAATTGAAGCTAAGTTTACGCGGAGAGAATTTTCTCTTAAAATTTACCCTGAAAATCATGTAATCGTGGGACATGGCATTTTAAAGAATTTTATGACTTTTTTATAAGTTTACCATACATAGCGATTATACTTATTGTTAGTACACATTTTACTAGTAAAAGGTATGATAAAATTTCCAAAAACTCTCATAAAATTCTCCGAAATGCCACGTCGTCCCACGCATCACATGATTTTCAGGATAAATTTTACGAGAAAATTATCTCCGTGTAAACTTCATCATTTCAATGATACCACGCTGTTCTCTGACTTACAATTAGTCCGAAGAGCGAAACACTGTTGGCCTGTACACAAAAGCCACACTGAGAGAAAAAAATAGTCATTTTTGGACCCAACCATATTTTTATAATTGCATGGACCAATATTGTGTTTATGAGAACTATAATATTGTTAGGTCAACCATAAATTACGTTGGAGGAATTATAAAAATATGGTTGGGTCCAAAAATGACTATTTTTTTCTCTCTGTGCACGTAATTTGTATATCGCACGAGTGCTTTCACGAATTGACAGTTCGAGATGCAAAAAGTGCAAAAGGTGGGGAATCACTCGACCGCGACTCACAGAGAACTTAGCCGCTCGTCGGGTGAAACCCCTAACTTCGCATCTCGTTTCCGGCGAGGCCGCAGCGTGATACGGGCATTAGGCTACATGCAATTTCTCCTCGTATCCGTGTCCTCGCGAGTATGCGTCTCGCCGCGGGCGTAGCGCGAAGGGGACGGTGCCGAGCGCGTGCCGAGGGTGGCCGGTCGGCGCCGAGCACCGTCGAGCGTGTCCGAGGTCGGTCGAATCGCGGCACCGAGGGAACTTAGCGCGCGCAGCTCGAAGGACCCCCGGTTTAGTCTATCTCCAGGCGCTAGACGCGACGGGTGCCGACAGGGGGTTGCGGCGCACGAGGCAGAGGGTTGCGCGCGTGGTTGTACGTCGTCTCGTTCCTGGTCCTCCCCCGCGTGCACACGCACACACGCGCCCGCACGTCCGCACGTACGCGGACACGCACACGTACGCGCGTCTCTCGGGCCCTTTCCCTACCTTGTCCGACTTCGCGCCTCCCCTATGTTTATATCGATACGCGGTCGGAAGCCGAACAGGTGAATACACTGCCCTCCTCTCCCCAGGATGAAACGGGAGTGGTAGATCCTCCTCGTCTTACCGTTAACCATCTACCCTGCCTGCTTGCCTACCTGTCTGCCTTGCCCGCTCATCCTCTGACCTCTCGCGAAATTTTCCAAGGAACTCGATGGCAACGACGGCACCGCCGGCGGGGATGGACGCAAAGCCGCGGAAGAGACAGTTCATCAGGCATCGGCCGTGCACGAATCGGTCGGCCCACCACGTGGATCGCCGTCTCGTGCTCTCGTCGCTGGCACCGCTCGCGCTCGTCCTCGTCCTCGGACTCGGTAAGTGAGTCTCCCGTGCACGTTCACCGCTTACCCTGAAATACCCGATCAATCGTCGAACATCCCGCTTTCGCGCGATATTACGACGGTTAATTGCGTGCCAATTAACGGCAAAGTAACGTTGAAAGGCGTTTCACGATGTAAAACGATTTTCTTTTTCAAATCTCTTGTTTCGCCGGACAAAACCGACGTCCAGCTCTTTCGCGTTTCTGCTAAACGGTCTTTCGCGTGTCTCCTTAGACTTCTGAATCGAAAGGTAGCAGAGGCTAATTGATACAAGTGACTCGTTATGGCAACGATTAAAAATCTTATTATATAATTGCGTCGCTAAATTTGTAGCGTTAAATGAGTAAAGAGAGGGTGGCCACTGCTCCTAATCAATATTAACTATCGTGTCTAGTAAAATTTATTACACAAGCTGTAGTTAAGAAGAACGACTACATTCAACCTTCCGTTCAACCCATTTTCTGCTTTCTTTTAGCTCTATTGTTCAACTAAATTAACGATACACGGGGAGAGTTTTCTCTGAAAAGTTATCTTGAAAATCATGTAATCGCGGGACGACGTGGCATTTAGAAGAATTTTATGAGTTTTTTGAAATTTTATCATACGTTTTACTAGCACAATTATACTTGGTATTCATTTTACTAGTAAAATGTGTGGTAAAATTCCAACAAACCCTCGTAGAGTTCAACGCTGCAAATTTAGCAGTGCACGTTACGTATAATTATTCTAAAAAATAACGGTTACGGTACTTCATTACCATGTTAAGTAAACTGGAATTGCTATTAAGCTGCATGTTAATCATTTATGAATACAACGGAGCGCGCTGTTTTCGGATCAAGCACAAGCGTCCAGATTACCGAGATCCGCGATTCGTAACACGTTTTGTGAGGTATATCCCGAGTTACAGTTTTAATAAGACACATGGGACAGCAGTTCCACGCTGTTCCGTGGCCGCGTTGCCCCGCAGATTTTTCGACCTTGCAACCTATCGCTCCGTAATGCGCGCGGCACAATCGCTCGCCGCTAAACGCGGAAATATAAATGTATTTTACTCCGAACAATATTCGCGGGAGCTCATTGTAACACCGTATACGATGTCGCGTAGTTTTTTTTTATTCTGCATAACCGTCGTTTTCACAGTCTCGTTTTTTTTGGGGAGGGGGGCATGAAAACTACGACACGCGTGTTAACTGTTGGATAGAGTTTCTGAAAACATATAGAAAAATCGATGCAGCGGAACGCGGAGTGCATCCGCGGAGAATTTAGTTCTGCCAGAAATATCTTGTTGTGCGAAACCAGATATTGATCTTACGGTGCGGAATATAGCCGCCGGTGATAGCGATCGTGTAAACTGAGTCGCAACGTCGTTTAACAAAGTGGGGACAACAATATTCGCGCTCGAGGATAATCGCGCGCCCGCAACGTAACGCGAGACTCGCGAACCGCGGGTCGCCGGGACCGGCGGGGAGGAGGGCGCCGCAACAAAATCCATTTCCGCAATTGGAACTCAATGTTGCCGTGGCTGCAAAGCCGGAATAACAAGCGTCTTATTATCCGCGTCGTTGATCGTGAAATTCGTCTGTGAACGGTGTCTCGCGTTCGGTAAAAATCGAAAGGAAAGTGCAAACGAATAGACATAAATAGGTGTCTATTGTCTCCCGGCTTGCCTCCAAAATTGGAATTGCCCGGCCGAATAGATAATTTGGTTATTTCGCGCTTCTTATCGACATTTCGCGCGAAACAATGTCGCTAACGAGTTAATCGCGTTGCAATGCTAATTCCCCGTCTTTCCCATGAGTAATTTGACCATCGATCCGTTTAGGAAGCAAGTCAGCAAGCACGGGGGGGGGGGAGGGGGCGAGCAAAGAGCACTTCTGAAATGCATCAGCTATGGAGAGTTGTCTAATGGCGCTAATCGGTCAAGTGCCGTTGGTTGTCGAGTAATAATTGGCAGAAGCGAATAATCAATTACGTTAACGCGGACATGGCGTTGCCCAGTAATTTTACGCGTTAATGTTATCGTTAACGTGGGAGCGTTTCAGCGATCGCCCCGCTAATTTTTGTCAATGTCAAGTTTTCCGACGGGCTAGGGGCGGGAAGAGAATTTTATTATCTCCCGGAAAGGAGAGAGGAAAGAGAAGGCGAGAGGACGGGGTTGCCGTCGCGTACGGCGCATGTACGTATCATATTTCGTCATATTTCGCGCAGTACGACGCATGAGAAAATTTGTGCCGTGTTAAATATATATATTATATACGCATACATACATTCCGGAAGCGCTCCTTATCGAGTTATACGTTCCATCTGCCGTGTAACACGTCACGAATTTTCGAAATTCCCCGCGATGATCAGTTTTCACCAAATATTTCGTGTATTCGCGCGCCCCCCGCGCGCCGAAAACACGAAACTTATCCGAGATCTTGAAGTATTCATGCCCAAAAATAAAACCTCGCGACGTAGCGCACGGAATATTCCAGACGAAGCCGAAAGAAACGTTGGGAGAAAGTCGGGAAAGTAATATAGGACGAATCTCCCAAGATTAGAATTTTATTGAAATTCAGGCCACTTAAGTTCGTCCCCCCCTCTTGGTGTACCGGACATTTCGTGTATCGCGAGCTCCGCGATAAAAGCGCGAGACTCATCTTAAAATATTCATGCTTGAAAATAAAACTTTGCAGCGCGGTGCATGTAATATTTCGAATGTAAAAGAAAGAAACGTAGGAAAAGGTCGGGACGGTAATAAGAGCCGAGTCCCCCGGATTGGAGTTTTATCGAAATTCAAGCTCCTTTGATTCGTCTTCTTCACGGTGTACCGGTTTATCCTTATCGGGAGCACGCTGTCGCATAAATCAAAGTGTTTATTCAGTAGCCACGTAGAGAGTCGGGTGGAGAATGCGAGATGGTGGAGCGTGCTCCTCGCTAATAATCTACGACGTGCCGCTTTTCTGACCCATACTTGATAAATATTGCAGACGTACACTTTTGCAGGTCTCTCTCGCTCGCTCGCTCGCTCTCTCTCTCTCTCATTCTCCCTGTCGAGATAACCGAGCGAAAAGTCTCGGGGCCGGATCCCGGAGGTTTAGCTTTTTAAACTCGACTTGGACATTACTCGGAATTATCCGACGTTCCGCCGAGAAGGGGTAGGGGATAAATAATGGGATTTCGATATTTGAGAAATCTCGGCG
This sequence comes from Vollenhovia emeryi, assembly GCF_000949405.1. NCBI lineage: Eukaryota > Metazoa > Arthropoda > Insecta > Hymenoptera > Formicidae > Vollenhovia > Vollenhovia emeryi. The sequence continues at coordinate 1,164,792 of NW_011967239.1, read as the reverse complement.
AAGATGGCCGCTCTCGCTCGTAACGAGCAGATACGTAGCTCGGTCTAAAACTGTATCAAAGTAGCCACAAAAGATCTTTTTGAAGAAGCACCGGATTCCCCGGGTGAAGTTTAATCCGTCAATCCGTGAATAAGCTTCAAGAGCCGCGTTTAGTTTCTCGGCGAAACTTTTACGTAACGTACATTAAATTAGCTCCTGCTGGGATAAGATTATAAGCTATATCGGCACAAAGGCACCCCCTTGCCTCCCCCCCCTCCCCCTCCGGCACGTCGCCGGTCGAGAAAGATAATTCGACACAATGTTTAATTACGGCGCGTAATTAATGGCGCACCTACGAGAGTAGTCCGGACGCTATCCATTCAACCGCTGAGTAATCCTTCGGACCACAATGGATCTACGACACGGAATGCGCCAAACCGTCGCCTACGCGGGTCAATTTATCGCTTCCCTCGGACGGCAGGACAAGACATGCCTTTCGGGATGCCGTAAACGTTTGCCCGTAACGGCGGGCAATGATTTTAAATCTCTGAGTCGGCTATGTCACGGCATTCCGCGGCTCGTGGAATTCATGAACTGAAAAATTGCCCGAAAATTTCTCTATTGACTGGACGAATGGTATTTTACCAATCGAACTTTATTAGTTCATTTTACGCGCAATTATCGATAATGTAATAACAGTTCGGGAAAGAAAAATTGAATTCACGATCTGCAATAACCGAAAATAACTGCAAAATTAATTGCGACGGTATAATCGACCAAGAAAATGCAACTCGTTTGCATGATGCGGAAGAGTTAACGTAGCAAAGGAGAAAAAGTGTTTTTAAAAGGTCTCGAAACTTTCTTGGTGCCCGAGTTGAAAGGCGGCGGATAATCTTAATAATCGATTTTGGTCGAGCTCATAAGCCGAGCGGTTTCAAGAAAGCGAAACGTCGAGTATCACATCGGGGGGATTGGCCGGCGGATAGTCGCCGCGTGTGGTCAGCCGTTCCATTCCTCCCCCTTCCTATTAATCGGAAAAGTGTACAAAGACCGGCGCACACGGCCGCCTGTTGAATTTGCCTCGGTATATACCTGTCGATACGCGCTGCTTGCTGCCGCGGTGCGCAACGTGGAATTGAAAATAACGCTATCGGAACGCCATCGAAACGGTATCTAATCGGAAAGCAATTATGAGCCGTTGGGTTTAAGCCGCGGCACACCGTGTATGCCATAGTCATTGCTGTTGTTATAGCTCTGGCGTCATTCTCGATACCACCTCCGGTGCTCCGATTTACGCTAAATTCGTCCAGTAAAATAGAACGCACGAAGCGATGAAGACCACCCTCCCTTTCCCTCCCCCGTCACGGTGACAGCCGGTTTAATTAAATTTCGCGTTCGATGAACTTTTCAACATCCGCGATTTCAAGTTTTTTTTTTTAATTTTGCTCTACGCCGTGCAAAACAGATTATGTTCGCGTGTATAAAATTCAACTGTATGATAAATAAATAACTATATATATATATATGTATATAGTTTTTGGGAACCTATACGCATGGTTGAGAGATAAAGGGTTTCGGGGGTAGAATTTTAGGAGAATAGAATCGCGACGTTTAAGCAATCATCGGAATCTCGTAGAGATTTCACTGTATTCTTGCGAGCATCGCCGATACGCTCCAGTTGGTCCATTCTCAATTTCTGCGCCGCGAAAGCTGGTAGCGAGCAATATTCCGTATTACGCAGAAAAGCACACGTAGAGAAATGGAAGAGAAATAGAAGGATGAAAGGACGGGGGGGGGGGGGGCGGGAGGGAGACGGCGAGAGGTCGTAGTTCTTGTAATACAGACATCTCCTCTCCGCTTCTTTTTCTCGCTGATGCCAACCGTGGAAGCGCCGCGGCTGTCATCGGCAGTATTTAGTTTAAGGATAGCGGAGCCCGCGGGGAGCCACCGAGCCCGGAATAAAGATGGAGTAGATGGAGGGTGGATAAAGAAGGGAGCTCGATATGGCACGGGGGGCGAGGAGGAGAGCGAGCGGGAGACGGAGTGGCGAACTTAGACGAGCTTGCAAACGCTCGTCGACTCCGGGTCACCGCCGTCATACCGCCACAATACAACCCTATCAGGCCGCGGCTGAGACCACCCCTAGTGGAGCCTCGCCGGTTTCATTCTTCTGCATCTACCCTCTCCTTTTTCTCCCCCTCCCCCTCCCTCCCCCGCCATCGCGACTTCAAGCCGTTGCTCGTTTCAGCGCTCGTTTCCACCGGAGTCTCTCGTTTCTCCGTCTTTTCGCCGATGCACCGCGGCCTATAACGAGTGGTGCACCCCATTCAAGGCGTTACGCTTCTGCTCTTTTTTCCTCTCCTCCTCCTTCTCCTCCTTGTCCCCCTCCCCCCTAACCCCGCTGTTGCTCTCTCATATTCCGTCTTTTATTTCTTCCGTCGGCGGCCTCCTTCTTGCCGCGCGCTCGCCGGCTTGATCTTTCCCCCTTTCTTTCTCTTCTCCGCCATTTCCTACTCCCGCACCATGGGAATAAATGAGGAGCACACGTCAAAGCAAGAAAAAAGAAGACGCCTTTCTTGTTGTAAGCTCAAGCGCACTGGCGCTGGGTTGCCATGTTTTTCCACGGTGCCGTCTTCTTACGATGTAGACGTCTTCGCGGGTGGTTTCGTCCTCCGCGCTCGCTTCATGGTTTTCCAATGAGGGCCTCTCTCTCTCTCTCTCTCGCCGAGTCGGTTCGTCGACCGGTCGAGATTAAACGTCTCCGCGGAATGTCAACTCTCTGGAAATGAATCTTAAATAATTTGCATTTTTTTCCCCGCCTCGTCGCTCAGACCCCGCGCGTGTACTTCGTATCTGAATTTGTAATCGCAGAATGGACTCGACGAAAGTCAACGGGATCCGTCGCGGCGAGATGTATCGCGCTCGATACAGACGTTTCGGATACGTACGGCTGATTAAGGAAGGCATGTCTGCGAGCGCGCGAGATACGTCGTTTATCTGTGCTTCGTTTAGTTTCCACGTTTTCTGCAGGCGCGAGCGAAATTTTCCAACGTTCCTGCTGAATCCGTCCTCCGGTACGAGGACGTCGTCTCGGAACGTTCAATTCCCTACGTGACTGTCGTGCATATCGCGCACTTCTGACGCATGTCCTTGCAGTAGTTTGAGTCGATGATGCAGTCAGACCGTACAGCGACGAGACGAAACTTGCCATAGTTCTCCGTGCAATAGTCGAGATCATAGTTAATACACGGTAATGGGACAAACTCAAATCAGTCAAACGCGTCGCAAAGTTTGCGAAATAGAAATATTCCGCGACCTCTCGCTATAAATTATTCCAAGAGTCGACATCGTTAGTACGATTTTAAATCGGACTTTTATCGTTAATAATCTACAGATCGGCAGACTGTGCTAGAAATTATTGTCCCGAGCTACAATTTGATTAAGCAACATTTACTAATACGATTTATATGGACAGACTGTGCTAGAAATTATTGTCCCGAGCAACGATTTGATTAAGCAACATATTTTAATACGACTTATATTTGCTTATTATTGAGTACGCAACCAGGTTCACAAGTCGATGAAGAATCTGGCGAATATCATATTGAAATGAAATTGAGATCATGTGCAAATCAATAATCAAGCTGATATTTAGAAGATTTCACTACGTTATCTGGAAAATATTCTATGGATGTCCACGACCCGGTCATATTTCAATTGACATTATATTGAAGTCGAATCAACATCTCCATTTTTCGACTTGAATATATCTATTATATATCCACTAAATCATCGATAATTGGTGACACTGACACGATATCCTCTATACATCAAATTGATATGTACGCGGAGAGAATTTTCTTTTAAAATTTATTCTGGAAATATTGTAATCGTGGGACAACACGACATTTCACAGAATTTTATGAGGGTTTTTTCAACTTTTACTATACATTTCACTAGTAATTATACTTGATGTACAGTACGCTAGTAAAATGTATGTTAAACTTTCAAAAAACTTACATAAAGTTGTTCGAAATGCCATGTTGTCCCACGATCACATGATTTTCAGGATAAATTTTAAGAGAAAATTCTCTCTGTGTAAACGTAGAAATCTCATTAAGTTGCCAGTAATAGATAACAATAATGAAGCTTTTTAGTCGACATTAACCGGCCAGTGTTTTAATACAGAAATTTTAAAGGGGGTAACCACTAGCTAAAATGTCCCATTGATTACACGATTTCATTTGCTCACAAATAATCTCATCTATTTGCAAATCATTTTCTTATACGCACGTTTAAAAATATGTAACGTTGTTAAACCTCAAAGAGCTGTTAGATTTCCTCAAAATATATTTTTCTTACTTTACTAACAATAAGAAGTATTTGCTTGTAGAGGTAATTTCAGTTAAGATTCTAGCATTCGGTCCCGTGTTTCCTTGCTTCCCACTTTTCCCACTAGTCTAACCGTGGCCTTAACGAAAAGTAATGTTGTATTTGTATTTACCGTTTATTGTTTCAAATTTGCGCGCAAAGGTGCATCAACGTTCCAACTCCCTGTTGTTCAAATAGCAACTACTTCAGTCTTAGTTTGCAAAGAACACGCGCTCATAGGTGTGAACTATGATATACAGGGTGTACTAAAACCACCGGATATCCTTTTAATCATAAATTCTTTAGAAACTTTCAAGACAAAAATTCTAATACAAAAATGTTGCGGCTATAATAGGCAATAATGCAATAAATTTTCTGTATTAAAACGCTGAGCTTGATTATTGTTAATAGATGTTAAACATACTTCGACAATATATCGATAAAGTATCGTGCGGGTCTCTATCGAGCTTCCTGCGAAGATCAGTAAACAATTTAGTCGTCATCAAAGCAAAGGGTCCGAAAACTCGTAATCGATATCGATTTGTTCATCGACTTGCGAACCTGGGTACGCATGTATCTTGTCTTGGGAAATTAGGACGACAGAACGGATGAAAAGTACGTAGCGTCAACACGTTCCGCAATGTCATAAATGCACGAGAGATTTTCGAGAGGTTTTGCCGCCTCGCCACCTATTTGATCATGTAATGGGACTGATAAAATAAACTCGTAGCGCGAATGAAGATTGAGAATTGCGCGTCCACGGGGGGAACGAATAAAGCAGCGGAGTTAGCACGCGCGCTGCGAAGAGCGGTTGCGTAAATAAATTCCAGTTTGAACGGCTTAACGCGTATCGCGCGGCAGCTACGTCTCTGCAGCGGCAGCTTTGTTAAAAGACGTTGCGCCCGAGGGAGTAACCTGAACGAGGTACGGAATGACGAGGAGGAAAATAAGAAAGACCCCGGGTGGCGGGACTGGCGGGGCTCTGGTAGCGGCTACGGGGACGGTAGTACCGCACCAGGCAGTAATAAAACGTGACGGAAAGATGGCGAACAATAACGACGCTGCAGGTAGCTCGCTGGATATCTGCCAAGTAAAATTTTCACGGAGCTAAACGAAGTACGTAAGTTAAGCGGACGAGCGGAGAGAACGAAGGCGAATCGACGAAAGGATAACGCGAATCGTTCGGCGTTAAGAACCTTAAACGTGCGTAAGTGCCGGGTCTTCTTTGAGCTGCAATTTCTCTCTCTCTTTTAGCTCGCTCGTTCACCGGGGTAATTGAACGGAAAGAAACAAAAATTGAAGGTGCGCCGTTACGGCTTAAGCCGAGCGAGATAAGAAAGGAAGACGTGACAGGTATCGCCGTCGGTATCGGGCACACGCCAATCGGAGCTAAACGCGATATCGAGGGACGTAGGACGGCCGGGGGAGGGCGAATTACGTACGTGACGCGTGTCGCCGAGCGTAAGATTGATTATCTCCGGTGGTTAACAATTTAACGCGAGGTGAAAATGCCGGCGGCCCGGCGGCGCGAAAATGCAAAAGATGCACGAGCGAAGAAAAAGGGCGGTGGCGAAGTTACGGGCGGGAAGAAAATCGGATAGAATAGGGAGAGCGCCGTTGCACACGGGCGCGTAACGAGGGTACCGGGCGGAGGTGAGAACAATAAGGGAACCAGTACCGCGCGCGGGATGTCTGCCAAGTAAAACTCGGCGGGGTACGAAGAATAGGAACAGCGAAGACCGCCGCGCCGCCGCCCCAGTCGCTGCCGCCCGATATCCACCGCGTCAGCCCCTTAATCTCTGGCGGTGTGATAACGTCGACGCAGCATTTTGCATGCTAGACTGCTGCCGCATCCATTCTCGTTTCTCTCCTTCCCTTACCCGAGACGACGGCGTCTATCTGCCTCCCTCGCACACCCCTGCTCCCCCCCCCCTCCTCTCTCTCTCTCTCTCTCTGTGTCTCTCTTTCTCTCTGTCTCGGCCTCGCGCGAGCACGTTTCCAAACGCGTATACGCCCGACATCAGCGAGCTCTACCACCATCGCCACCGCAACCACCACCACGCCATCACCGCCGTTGCCGGCACTGTCGTACTTGCCGCTGCCGTAATCTACTACCTGCTCAAGCTAGTCTGGCCCGGCTTTATTGCCTATGTAGCGGCTTCCGAGACCCTCGCCAAAGTACGATGTCGCGCGCGCAAAGCTATCGTGGTGTCGTATTCCCTCCCGTCGCCGATAATCGAACTTGGCGGATCGCGATCCATCTACGTATCTTGGTATCTTTCGCAAAGTGGAGAACACAGCAGGAGGGGGGAGGTTTAACTTGAGACGTAAGATGTAAGTTATCCGGGTCTCTCGATACACGTGTGGACGGCTAACGCCGCACACGTACGGGCAATAATTACTCGGCCGTATTAAAGGATGTTCCGTTGGGAGGCACGTTGAGAGTATCATGTTTACGGCCCTCGTGCCGGATCTCTGAGCAAGACTCGGCGGCCCCGAAGTAACGCACGCACGGTATTGCTCGTGGAAAAGGAACGTTGATCGTAAAAGCGGCCGTTTCAATTAGTAAATTATGTTAGCGGTTTGTTCTCGAGAAACGCGCGGGAATATCGTGAACCGCATAATAAAGGAAAGGAGGAAAATAATGCGGGAAATTAACTAATGGCTCTCTCGCGCGTCATCCTTTTTCTCCGTTTTCACTTCAAAGCGACCCCGGGTAACGTCGGCCGCGTAAGTCAATTCCCCCGACGTTGCGTAATAATTTCCACGGAGATCCCTCGCGTGAACGTCGACGTCACTCGCGCGTCTGCGTTCTCCTCTCTCTCTTTCGTGAATAACGAAATAAAATTCAAGAATTGCCGGTTCCCGCACGGAACGGCGGCAGAAACGGTGTTAACGGGCTGCGGATGTCGGTGGTGCGGGGTTCCATAGTCACGCATTAGGAGGTCGCTCTCTCTGTTCCGTGGCCCCTCTAGGCTCGTACGTTTCAATTTGTCCCCGGCCTCTGATGTAACCGCGCGGTCTCATTAGTCGACGGGGGCGAAGGAACGGGAGGATAGCCCGGTCTCTGTTCCACCCGCGACGCGCGGCTCCGTCGCTCAGCCGGGGCCGCGCCACCCTCTCCACCCCGTCCTCTCTTTCTCCCTCTTTCGCTCTGCCTCTCGCTCTCCACAATCAACCTTACTGCTGCACCACTATTCCCGACCTAACTACCTCTTCGCTACGACCACCATCGGCAACGTCACCACCACTACCATCGCCGTCGCCCGGCGTCGACTACCGCGTCCGCGGGTATCGGTCTATATACCCTTCGCGCTCCGATGTAAGGTACGGACAAACAATTACTTGTTCCACCCTCGTAATTGGTATGCCAGGAAAGAAGCCTCTATCCACCTGTCGGCTCTGCCACCTAAGACTCCTCGAGAAACTTTAGTCACTATCCACGGAACGGCGGACCCCTTCCACGGCTCCCTCGAAAGCTCCGCCGAGCAAGAGGAGGAGCTTTCAGGGAATCGAAATTACGTCCCGCCGAATGAACCAACCAACTCCTGGCTGGGGCTTCCTACATTTTTACGTCTTATTTTTAGATTTGTCTTTATTTTCCTGGCTTTCTCTCGCTCTCTCGCCTTCTCTCCTTTTTCTCTCGTCGGGGTTGCGGTTTTGCGCAAATAAAGTATCCTTTTGTCGGACGATATTTTCGTAATTGCGATTCTCGATACGAGCGCGAAACAGCAATGGTCTGAAATATATGCCACGCATCGCTCGCGAACGTTCAGCGTTCCATGACGACGACAATGCAGCGGTTATAATTATACCGAACGTAATTGCATCTGGCGGATAACTATCCTCGGAGTAATTTATTAGTGATTTTTACATACACACGAGATTTAACACATACAAATTATTTTTGCAAATAGGGAGAAGTTTAAAGATACGTTTATACGATTAAGTTACATTTGTTGCAGCATTTTAGATAAATATCCGACGGTGATGCCCGCATCAGTCGGATACTCGATTGATTTGACGATAAACAAACTAACGTAATTACATATCTTGTTGTCTTCACAATGCAGCCGTAATGCACTCGCCGTAATAGAACATGAGAGCGTCCGTATTCGTATCAATTTGCGAATGGCAACGCGACTAATACACACAACGCGGTTTAGAGATGATGGTTCCGTCATCACCGGGTCCTCGCAATATAAGCAATTAAGTGCGTAATTATATGAAACCGCACACGCCTGCGGCAACGGGTACCACAAATTCATTCGACGTTAACCACAAAGCAAATCACTGTCATGCGAAACGCGCGCTGGCAGCCTGTCAGGTAGCGCGGAAAAAGTTTCGCCGAAATGTTAATAGTGGTCGACGTTCCCGTGGCGTTTATCAGTGCGCATCCGCAGCGGAATAAGAGTCGGATTATGACGTGGCGGAAGCGCGAAATTCTCATTGTCTTTACCTGCGCGAAATTATGATCAATTACGCAGCGAGTTGCCGCGCGGTCGGAGGAAAGGAAAAAGAAAGAGAGAGAATTACGAGTCTTTTCGCAAAAAAAAGTATATATATGTATAAATTGTCTAATGCTAAACTAGTATTTATTCACGTTTAGCTTATTACATAATGGGGTCAGTGCTATTATATTCAGCTATTTCACAAACTTTTCGCGCGCTTCACTTTCCTTCTCGCTCGTTTTTCTTTTTGCGGGGGCGAAAGGATTCGTCATTCGACCGGTGCACTCGACGAGTCTTGCAGTTTGAATATTTTTTTACCGTTGTAAAATTGTAATAATTCACGTGTTGGCTTTTCCGTTCCCGCGCTCTCTCCATCCGCGAAAAACTGTTTACAGTAATCGAACGTGTCTGAGAGAGAGACGAGGGGAGACCCGTAGAATATGTTTGCTCTAATAGTACCAGGAACATGGAACGTAATTTTCTTCTCTGTGTACAAGCTCCGTAATACTCGACATTTCCACGGTATCTCTGATCAGGGCCGGCCTTAGAACTTTCTGAGATCAGCGGCTAAGTGACACAATGGCGGTAGTAAGACCTGAAATTTTCAACTGTTGCACTGAGAAAAATGTCCGATTAAATGTAATCGGATAGTCCAAATAATAACGAACGGATATATCTCATTAAATTGTATATCCAATGAAAAATGTGATCGGTTTTTCAATAAAATTTTATCGGTAACTGCATTTCATCGAATAAATTTCATGCGCGCACACTGAGAAAAATTTCCATCGGAAATAAACCAATTAAATAGCGTTTCCGACGGTTAATTTTGCCGATTACGTTTACCGATTAAATTATGGACACATCCGGTGAAATTTATCCGATAGAATGCAGTTACCGATGAAATTTGATCGAAAAACCGATTACATTTTTCATCGGGTATATCCGTTTGTTATTATGTAATTGGATTATCCGATTGCATTTGATCGGACATTTTTCTCAGTGTCCGACTCCCTCCAAATCTCTATCCGCTCAAGCTTAGACCGTTAATCATTTTTTCAAACGCATGCATAATTGAATTAACATTTTAGATTTGCGAGTTCACGAGTTTGGCAATTAGGTGCAAAAGTTATGCGCGCGTTTGAACGAATCTCATCTTATATGTACGTAAGGAAATCTCGATATCTCGAAGTTACGAGAGAAGAACGCGGCGCCAAGCTAGCATTATTACAATTTATAATGTATTATAATGTATTATAATGAAACTGATTTACGAGCAAACGGAATTCTGCTCGTTTATAAATTCCGATTTCTCGCGGCGATACGCTCTCACCCGCATCGCCGTCGACCCGGCCCTGACTTTGATTCTTGGTCCGTACGGAGAGAGAGACCCCGTTTCTACTTCCGCGCTCAGATGCACTGGCGTGCATACTAAAGAGCAAATATAATTGGAATAAACGAAATTATGCCCGTGCTCATTTTCGCTAATACGATTTGCCGGTTAAGGACGGCGGTCGATCGTTCGCGATGGGATCGGGACGGAAGGGCGTTGAAACAAGAAAGCTTCGTATAGGCGCGCGAGAGTCGCGCGAAGGTTTCCGCTTCCGTCGCCGGCAAGTGGACATTTGCGTCGCGTGAAGGGGAGCGTCGTGATAGACAGGGATGCCGCCCGTTATGGCGGCGGTTCGGCTCAAGCAGCCCCTCGGTAGCAGATGCGTAAACGAGATAAAAGCATGCAAAAGGCGCGCGGTGCAGCGCGCCGGATACGACGCCGCCTCCTCCCTCGCGCGGCTTTTATCTTTCTTATCCCCCGTACGCGCGCGCGCGCCTCGCCTATATTCTTTCACAAACTTTAAGAGGTAATTGAACGTCAACAAACTCCGTATTTCAAATTGTTCCGCGTAATATTTCCTGCTCGTCGTGCACTCGCGTCGCGTTGCCGCGAGTTATTCATCGTCTCGTAAATTTCGCGCTTTATTTAGCAGCGGACCCGCATAAATAACACACGAGGCGCCCCCGCGTCTAATTTGACGCGAGAGATCTATCAGCGTTATAACAATTATCGACAGTTTCAGCAAGAACTCCTGCTATAATGTCCCATTCGTCTCCACTTTTGTTATTTCCACACTGAGAAAAGTGTCCGATTATATATCATCGGATAATCCAGTTATATTATTATAAATAGATATATTCGATGAAAAAGTGATCGGTATTTCAATCAAATCTCATCGGATGTATCCATAATTTAATCGGGAAACGTGATCGGAAAAATTGACCGTCGAAAACGCTACTTCGTTGGCTTATCCGATTTTTCTCAGCGTAGAAAACAAAAATTAGCGTACCGCTTCGTCGCGAATGCCGCGGGAAACGACAGAAATTCGCCGCCTGCGCAGGGAAACGCTTCGTGACCGATTAGCTCCCCGGAACTTTGGTATTTTTATTTTTTTTTCGCAAATGGCGCGACGCGCCAGGCTTGCAAAATAGGACGCCAACTTTTTTGATTACGCTCGCCCAAGTAACCGAATACGTTGCGCCGGTCGCGACCGGCCGGTAGTGCCTTAACCCGTCTTCGATACGCTACCCGCCGGTAATGTGATTCCTGAATTATTCATGAGAAATATGAGTGGTACTTAATCGCGCGCCCGCCGACCCGCCCGCGCCCGCCCGCGAGCGCGCGCACGGGCGACGCATCCCGCGCGCGATGAAAGTGGTAACGGGCAATTAAATTTAAATTTTAAACGCCCGGACTTTATCGCTCGCGATGAATTAATCCGTTTGATACCCATCCGGCGCAGGTCCGGCGCGGCGGTTTGTTTTGTTTGCGGGACGACCGGGCGCGCCGCGCGCGTCGCTACAAACTCGACGGTATAAAAATCATTCCGATTCATTCATTTCCTCCCCCGCCCCCTCCCTCCCCCGTCTGAATTGAAGCTCGATAACAACGTCCGATTGAGAGGTTTCGCGGGACGATTGAGAAAAATTGACGAAAACGGCGCTTTCGGGTGAGGAACGATTCCAATTGACTCCGCGCCGGAAAGTACAAAGGGCGGCAGTTGAAAGATCGGATAAGGAAGGTCGGTAATTCGGGGCGAATCCACTGACACCGAGGCGGCGTACGTTAACAGAGCGGAGCGAGAGAGAGCGAGGTGGAGGGACGAGAGGGTAGCGCCAGTGGGCGAGAGACAGGGGATGAAGGCCGGCGTGGCCGTGGGTCGATTTTACACGGACAACGTACAATCTCTATGCATGAGGCTCACTGGGGCTACCGCTTCCTAAGTACACAGAATACGTATTTGCATTTCGGTCTTTGTACCGGTGTGTCCTGTTAGTACGCCGTCCCTCTCTTTCTGCTTGTCTCACACACACATATATTCTCTGTGCCCCTCTCTCCCTCTCTCTTATTCTCTCGCTCTTTCCCTTGCTGCCTCTCGCTCATAGTTCGCTGGCTGGCTGGCTGGTTGGCTGGCTGGCTGGCTGGCTGGCTGGCTCCGGCTTTATGTATACGCATATACTCGCTCCGGATCTACACGCATAGCGTTAACCGCACTGCGGTCCCCGTGCGAGTCTCCAACTATCCCGCCAAGATAGCATTTATAAGCCTCGTATTAAATCATCGTTGAAGACAAGGGGGAAACCCGACGCACGTCTCGCGCGCGAGATCCGCCTGACGTTCCGCCGCTCTGACACTCACCCGAGAGACGCTCCCGACAAATCGGCCGGCATCCTCCGCGAGAGCGCTCGTAAAACAGGACGCGGGATATTTTATACCCCGACGCGGCTGCGATGGATGTTAAATGAAACTTGTTCCCGATAAAATTTGCTGTTTTCGACGCGGCGGACGCGCGGGGGGGAGGTGGTGTTGAAAATATGCAACGTCGGGGAAAAACATGGAAATTCGCTTCGTTCAACGGTTACTGAGACAGAGTATCTGAAATCGCTGGAATAATCCTCCTTCGAGCCAATGTACTGCGGTGGAATTTCGAGAATTCGGAGTTACTCGAAAATGGAGTGAGAGATCGAGCGAGGTAGGGCAAAATCGCGACTGTCAAGCGCGGCGAAATTAACATGGCTTCTTGCCGCGATCTGTGAATGTACATTGTCTGCGAACTTGCTGTACGTAAGTCTGCAAGCTCGCAGACCTTGGATTAATTCATTGTTCAAAGATCCCCGTCTCCGCGCGGGAATACCTACTCCGCGAATATTCTCTCCGGCGAGCCGAGGCTTCGGAAGAACAAGGAAAACTCCTGGGTAGCGATATACGTCGACCGAGCCTTGCGAATCTGAGCCACGTGCTTCTGCAAGTGTCTCCTTTGTCTTATTCTTGGCACCCGGTTCTAACTCGGAGCCGACACGGCCACGTCGGACCAACAGTCGTTTGCGTATTACTTAGCTTCGAATAATCGGCAACAAGAAAATTAAGGCCGCACGACCTACTGCGTCGAGTTACACTTAAGCGAAGCGAACAAAGTCAAAAATTTCCAAATTAGGTTAAGCAAGAAACGACTCGCCACACTGAAACGACCTTCTGCAAGCGGGCCCCGAGGAGGGGCGCGATTTTTCCCCGAACGTTGAAAACCCTTTAACTTAATTTACGCGGGGACCACGGAACTGCACGGATATCCCGCTAAGATGAATTTTATCGCGCGTCTAATGCATGGAGAACAGGATTTTTATTTGGCGTATACGGCAGCTTTAAATGAAATCTACCCCCCCCCCCTCTCGTTCTCCCTTTGGAGCCTCAGATTAAATCTCCCTTAAAACGACCGACTTTACGATCCCGGCTGTCTCGGGCAGTTTCTTTCCGCGGCAGTTTAGTAAGTTGGCCGACCGTCGGCCGTAAAGTATCGCCGATTTATGGCCCCGGGTTACCGGAGCCATCCACGCCGAGAAGAAATCAGCTATTCGGCCGATTCTCCTCGAACCGATCGTGCGTGCAATGTACGAACGCTCGTACCGCACGTAACGGCGCGCGCGATGAAATACGAGTTACAGATGCATTTTTTAACGTAAATCGTATTTCGCAATTCTCTCGAATCAAGCGCACGTCGCCGGCTGCGGTCGGAGAGGGGGGAGAAAGAGAGAGAGAGAGAGAGAGAGAGAGACTCGGCAAGGTAACTGAAAATCAGCATGGCCGCTTGGACGTATTTTTGTTCTTTCTTCCTTTTTTTTCATAGCAAAGCACCGCGTAGCTTTAATATGTGCGCGCGTTTTTTCTTTTTTTTCCTTTTTTTTCCATAGTCGACCGCCCAAAACGTCGTTTAACTCCGCGCACGAATGTACGTGGCGGGCAGGGTAATGGGTACGCGGTGGGTATAAAACAAGCAGGCATGACGAATGAAAAGCATCGGACCTGAAAGCGAAGCAATTTTAGGTATTGACCTTTTGACAATGCGCAAAGAGGAAGTACCTGCTTTCGTGCGTGAAGCGTGACGCGGCCGGCCGCGGCGACAATTAAATCCGCCGGGCGCACTTTCGTTTCATTATATCTTCCGATCGATACCTCCGGAGCCGAAAAATACGACGGTAATGTCATCCCGGAGATTCGCGGTAAATAATTAAAGCCATTCCAAGTGTGGATAATCTGAGGGAATACGTGGGGGGGTGGGGCGGGTTTGCATTTATTTATGCAAAGGCTAAACGGCGATAGTTAATGGTGAAATATTATATCGCGGAACGAATGTAGTTTAATTAACTTAGCGATCGCGTTTCAAAAGTATTCGCTCACGGCTACGCCCGGGAAATAATATCGCCCGTGCGCGCTTTTATCCCGTTAAAAGTGTTGGCAGTGTGTGTTTTTTTTTTGAGGTATTTATGTTTTACGCGATACAATTTAAAAATTTGCGAAAGAGCCCGCGCGGCATCCCGCGATACGGAAAGGTCAGCGCGCGGTGTATTTAACCGCGTTAACGTATCGTGATGTAATTATTTTCTTCACGCACCAAACACACAAGCGTGTTTAATGTAATAACGCGGGTCAGTGCGAGCGAATAATGACTCTACTTATGTACGTTACGGGGGCGGCTCTCGTGCTCATTATAAGCCGCGGGGGAGGTTCGTGGCGGAACAAAAACCGCGGTACCTCGCGGAATTAGCAAATTTCCGACCGAAAAATACACCGCGCGGTGTTTATGCGGGGAAAAAAAGAATTCGTCAAAACTACGAAACGCGACCGTAGGGGCGTGCGTCAAAGGGGGCGGACCGGGGGTGCGACGGACGCCGGCGGAAATCGGCGCGTTATTTTTTCTCGCGAGCACGCGCTCCTCTCTCTTGCCCCCCCCCCCCCCCTCGTAAACACATTTGGGCGTAACGGTATAATTATAGTTTTGCGGTTCGACGATTTTCGAGTGCGCTAAAACGTTCTCGCCGGGTGGAATTTGGCGAAAATCACGAACGATTCGCGACTATGCGAGCATGTTAATATTATTTGACCCGCGATACACGATAGCACGGACTATCCATACTATCGTTGGACTAGCTAATCTCTGATGCGGTAACGCGGATAAATTTCCGGACGATAACGCGAAACGCACCGGAATTTAATGACGAAGCTTTATCGTGTAAAGTTCAGTAGTTAACGCATACCGGGGGTGTCCCGGGTTTACCGCATCACCTTCCACCATTCACGGATCAATTTGGTGAAGTGCATGTATATTTTAACTAAAGTGTCGAGGTGGGGGAGCGGGCGGGAGGGGGTGGGAGGGGGAGAGAGAGAATGAGCTTTATACATTAATCTTCTACCGTCGCATTGGTACGCCGCATAGATACGCGATCGCGCGAAAACATCGCCGATAAGCTGCTCAACTAGAAATCAGATTGTAGAGACAAGATAATGGCCGGCTCTCTAATCGCAGATTAGCCATTCCGTAATACGAAATAATTAACGTTCGATCGCAGAGATACTCGGGCTCAATTAAATGGACAAGCGCTGCTGACGCAGGCAATTAACGCGGGCCGAATGTGCGCCTTACTGTATAACGAAGATAATTTTGTCCAACTGCTGCGCGGCGTCGTGCGCAACGTTGCCGCGCGCGTAAATGTGCGATATCGCTCGCGAAATTATCGACGCAATTTTTCGTGGGAATCCGATCGGCAGCGTAGAGGCGACAGTGCGAGTTCGTTACTCTTTTCACAAATAAATAATTCGCAATTTTACATTTATCGCGAATCGGATTTCCTGGCGCGTAAATATAGATCCCTTTAATTCTTTAGCTCGTACTTTTATCTTAATAAGACTTTGATTGACACTTCGCACCACGGCCATTCAAGTCGAAAGCGCAAAGCGTGAAGCCGAGTAAAATCGTAAAGCGGAGAGATCGCAAAGTTCAAAGGCCTCGAGAGGATCGATGGTGATGGCGGAGCAGAGTGGAGAACTTTCGATTAATAATCCACTGCACAGACTGGACGCGCGGGTTAGATTTAGAGATTGTTACGGGGATTAAATTTACACCGCGAGAATGCAAAATGAAATTTGCAATTATAGCATTGAACCGGTCTCGGGGTCTACGAAGATTCGCCTTTGTTCCTGCGATCACTTTCTCTTGTTAGAGTACACTTCGTCGGTTTATTTTTTATTAATCGCGCGTGGAGCAATTTTGTCGACAAAGGGCTGCGCACTGTGATTCTTTAAAAAGAAAAAAAAGGAATTGGCTACAATGAAATAATTGTTGTGGAATTTTAAATTTAATTGCTCGCAAACTGGCGACCGCCACGATTTTTGATCACCACTGAAAAAGCATTCGCGTGTAATTTCATGCCCGTAATTCGCCGATAAGGTTCACGGCATAGGAAGGTACTACACGAGCCGTTTAGTATCATACAGGTTTTACAGGTTTTATCCGTTTTACATTTCAATAATTCTATTGATGATTTAAATTCCTTTAGAATAACATTTCACATGGCGCGCGCACACGCGGGCGATTTATTAGCCATTGCATGCCACGCGGAGATCCAAGTAATTCGCGACACAAATTCATGTTTTATCCTTGCGCTGACAATGCATAATGCAAGCGTTTGTTTAATGAAATAATTTGTGGATCAATAAGTGAACTCCCTTTGTGCTGTTTTTTCGATCTTCCTGTAATCGCGCAAATTGCCGCGCGAATATCGAAACACGCGATTGATGAAATTCTCGCTCGGTGCGTCTGCCCGCGACTACGTTGTTCCCGGCGACACGCGTCCGCGAAGATGAGACGCCGGCGAAATCCCGCGGGATTCGCCGAGCAACGTCGCCGATGGAAATTGCTCGTTATGCCCGCGAGAGTTGCGCGGGTATTCCGACATCCGACGACGGGAAGCGAGCGACGATGACGATCGGCGTCGGGACGGGCGAACGAATCCCCCCCCCCCCTTCCCCCTGTCCCCCGTCTCTTTCCGAAACCTTCTCTGACTTCTCCGCTCCCGTGTATAATGACTAACAATCCTACCGCGCGAGCCTCTGGAACAATGGAAACAATACAGTGATATGAGAAAGCCGGTTTGCATTGTCGGACAAACCACAGACAGGGCTCCTCATTTTCCCTCCTTCGCGCGCCCCTCCACCCTTTTCCATCCCGTCCGTCTGTATCTAGCGGTCCACCCACCATCCGTCCGTTCCCTCCGTTCTTTCCTCCGATTCTCTATCTTACTTTATGCTATCCAATACCGCACAGTCGCATGCGTCTCTCTTTCTCCCTCTCTCTCCTCCCTCCTCTCTCTCTCTCTCTCTCTGCATCTACCCCTCCCCTCTCTCTCGCGCTCTCTCTCTCCCCCTCCCTCTCCCCCTCTCTCTAACTCTAGCTCTCTATCTATCTATCTCTGCACGCGTGGATATCCGGACTTAACTTTTTCTTTCGTCCTCTCGTCGCTCTTCGTCGAACGGCGCGGAAAGAATCGTGCGCCGCCTGAATAGCCGTTGATTCCGTAGCGGAGACTGCTCCGCTCGACGCTTCTTCCGCCCTTTGTACGCGCGTCGGCAGCACTAAGGGCTTCACCCTCTCATCTCTCATCGGCAATTAGTCAGCGATGCTGGCTAAGTTCGCCGGTGCCGCTAATAGTTGCGCTGACTTTTCGGAATCGCAGAGAGCGAAACGATATTCTGCCGCTCGCCAGGAAAGCCCTTCGGAATTCATGCAAACCGCTAGAGTATATAGTGATGCGTACCGTTGCCTAAAACTTGGGGTCCCAAGGCTGGGATATTTAACATTCGGTCCAAACGGAAATATATCTGTAGGCTTCGCACAAACATATTGGAATTTAGGCGTCACGATATACTTTTGGCAAATGAAATAACAAACACGTAAATTGTCTTAAACGGCAAGTAAGATGTTGGTTAACTCACAAGTAGATTTAATATCGCCAGTAATATAGAACCAATGATATGTAGATTTTCAAAAACGACATACACTGGTCAATGTTTTTATTTAAAAAACAAATGACGTTTCGGTCCCGGATTTGGACCCTTTTCAAGTAATTTTTTCACACAAAATTGTTATTGATCTCATATCGTTCGTTTGGCCAATATCGTTGTGTTAATAAGATATTGGTCAAAAAATGATTGCACTCCTTGGTTGAAGAGTGCAGAGTCAATTGAAGTTGCGTTGTTAATTGTACGACACGGGTAAAAATATCGAGAGATGTGTGTTAGACGAGATGTCGGATCGAACTGACGAGTGACAAATATAGTTGTCATGCGACATGCGTTGGACGAGAGAGATCAAGTTGAACTGTTGGTTAACGTTTTTCAAAGTTCCCAATTTCGTCTCGACTCTTCGCGCAAAGTTATCAGCGTAGAAATCACAACCGTTAACTGTTGCATAAGAATATAAAACCGTCAAGTCACTCCGGTTGCGTAGCGCGTGACGTGCGAAGGGAAACCGTCGTTCGCTCCTCGTCGAAAATGAGAACTTTCGTTGCTCCACGGAAGGATACAGCGGGCACGCCGGACGGGAACGTGAATAAAAGCGGGCACTTGAGGCAACCTCGAGGGGGAGCGAATTCTCGAAGGATGTTGACACAAAACATTATACGGTTGGTCGCCGCGCCCTCGGTCCCGTCTCTCGAGCGGCTGCCGCCTAAGAAGCACAAGTACGCGTCTTCGGTGGTGCGCTCGTGATGACGTCGAGGGTTGACGGGGTGTTACGCTTCCAGTCTGCCCGGCGTATCGCTTACGACAGCCGGCCCGGCGATCGTGTTCTCTCCCTCTCTCGGTCTCGCCGAGTGCCCTTAGAGAGGGTGTGCAGTCGAGTACGTGCCAGAGTAGATGCAACCCTTAGCTACGCATTCGCTCGTCCCTCCACTCGCCGTCCATTGTTTAGCTATTTCGATGAGCCAACGTATTTCGAGCGCGTTCGATCCTCGATCTGTTTCTGCAATCTGACTCGCCGCCGTGCAATCGCGGTAAAAGGGCGGGATTTTGCAAACTCGCAAAGTTGTCGCGCGCGCGAGAAACGTCGGATCGATGAAGTGTCACGAAGTTACGGGAACGTATCCATCAATGTACAAATGAAGGAAAAGAGTCGGCGCGATTAATCTCTCGCGATATGACGCCCTCCCCGTTACGTTTCGTAATCCAATCTGACTGGCGAAGAGACCGGGATCGGAGATCCGGGATCGTATTTCTGATGTATGCCGTCAATCCGGGAATCCCCCCGCGGTAACGATCGAATCGCAAGACGGCCGGCGTGCACGTCGAGCGGCCGTACGGACAGCGGTGGAATTATAACGCGAACCGGGGGGGTGAACTCGTGGAAGATGAAGAGTTAACTTTTTATACGGGGCGTCTTTCCTTCCCGCTCGTCCCTCCGCGGGGAAATGATTACGAAGCTCGGGGGTGAATGTAGGTCGCGCGAGATATATCCAATCGCAGAGGTCCGCAGTGCACTGGCTATCCGGGCGATGGTGGAGTGCGCCCAACGTTAAGATTCGAAACTCCGCCGGCTTTGAGGAAAGAGGAACGGAGAGCGAAAGCGGAGGGAACCGAGGAAGAGTGAGCGAGGGGGAGGGGGAGGGGGGTAAGGCAGGAAGTAAATCTTTGCCGGGTACTACAGCTTTTATAGGAGAGAGTCCGCGATTTTCTTTTTCGAGAAAACGATAACTTTCCGGATTCGAACGTGCACGTCCGAGAGACGACGCCACGAGGGTGGGGAATCCGCCAGGCTGCCGCTGGAAACGTTGCCTTGGCTTATGGGAGATAAGTAATCAAGATTTAAGCTCGCCAGAGGCTGGCGTAAGGGAGGGAATTGCCAACGTAAGCGCTCATCGGAGACTCGGCCAAAACAACTTCCGACGTCGCTACTTTCGGCTATACTCCGGCTGCCGAGAGTACCTTGGACTCGAGCCTGCGCCACGCAGATAAAAGCACATAGTTTTGCTAAAACAACCCCGTGCTGTCTAAACGTGTGTACTTTGACTTGGAAATTTATAGTTGGCGTTACGCGGGCCCATAATATCGTTGATAATTTATCCCACACATAGCCCGGGGCCGCCGATCGTAATTCTTATCGTCCGTAGCGCCGCGCGCTCGTGCGGTCCATCCCAAGTTTCGCACGCCGGGAAACGCCGAGTGCCGGCGTGCTACGGGATTCCCGAAAACTCGCATCCTTTGACGGGCATCGATCGCGATTTCGTCGGTAGGCACACACGGAAACGCGCCGGGGGCGCGCGCGTCATTCGTTGCACGTTCTGCAACGCGGATGCTGGTCCGCACTTGGTCGGGCCAGCTTCCAGATGAGCAATGCTGGACGGAATGCGGAATACATCGGGAGCGAACCGGCATTCCTACTTAAATCAACATAACTCGGGTGATGAATGGTTAACAGGCTTCGGCGGGTGAGGAGGGCGACGAGGGAGAGGGACGTGCAATGCGCTCCATTTATGGAAGCTATTACGGCCGAATTTCAGCGTTAAATGTATGATTTATGGCCGGGCGTATTATCTTCGTTCATGTCCGTCGACGATACAGTGCACGTCCCACCGTGCCGCACCCCTGCTCGTTCGCTCGCTCGCGTTGTCTCCCTCCCCCGCCGTTTGGAAAATTACTTCGCATTCGGCCGACGGTGAACGAAAAATTCACCGCCGAGTGTCCATTCGTTGACGCTGCCGCGTGATTAATGCGTTTCTGATTGTTATTCGTAATACTCGGCAATTTATGGCGTATTAGAATCGCGAGATAAAGTAGGCAACGCGCGCGCTAGACACCGGCGCTCGAAATCGCCGCCCCCTTCCGCGCCGTCCGCGTCAAGATTCGCGCGACAATTTCGAGCTTGAAGAGCCTCGGTGATTTTTTACCCCGGGAAAATTGGCGAGAGCGCGACGCGCTGGTAATGGAAATTTTAAGCGTATTTAAAGTTGTATGGCGCCGCGGCGATGCGAAATGAATAATGAAAAGGAAAGGCGGAAGGCAGATATCCGCGAAATATGTACGCGGGCAGGGCGGGGAGCCGTAATCTTAATTGAATATAGTTAAGCCGCTTTACGTTCCGCCGTTAATACATAACTGACGTCTTTTCGTCCTGTCCCTCCTCCACCTTTCGCAGCGGGTACCTCCGACGCCTCCTACGAGACGCAGGGACCCAGCTTCGTGACGGAGCCGCCGTCCAGGGTGGAGTTCACCAACGTGAACGGCGGCCGGGTGGACTGCACCGTGCGGGGAAACCCGCTGCCGAGCGTCGACTGGCTCGCGGCGGACGGCGGCAGCATAACGAACATCCTCGGCATCAGACACGTCCTCGGCAACGGGACGATACACTTCCCCGCGTTCGAGGCCGAGGCCTTCCGGCAGGACGTCCACTGGGCCATTTACAAGTGCGCCGCCGTCAACAGTGTCGGCGCGGTCGTTAGCAGAGACGTCACCGTCAGAGCAGGTATGTCAGCCGGGCGAAACTTGCCAGGCTCGTTATCTGCGGTTCGCTTCTCCGTATATTATTCTCTCTCTCTCTCTCTCTCTCTCTCTCTCTTCTCTCTCTCTCTTCCTCTCTCATTGCTCCCCGATACCGAGTCGACGTCCTCCGTCGTGTCCTACGTAGGTCGCGGAGACGGAGAGACCACCTCGTAAGCGACGCGTGCGCGTGCCACGTCTATCCGCGGACGGACTTGGCGCTCACGGCTTCACGGATTCGATCGCCTCTTCTGGCCTCCGGCCGGCGAGATGAAATTTCCTTCCCGCGCGCGTTTATATATTATATCGGATCGTAATCGACGGGCTAAGTAACGGGGCTGCTGCCTCACCGTCGCGACGGGATCTGCAGGATAATGGAATTATTAGATACCTCGGAGTCGCAGCTTTTAGTATCTTATCGAAAGAAAGTGTCGGGAGAAAATCTTGAAGGATGTTACTATGAATTATGCGGACGTATTGAGACTCGTGCAATTTACCATATCAATCCTCGATGAATTAAATAAGAGAGTTTCCGCTTTGCGCGGTGAGGTCTAGAGAGATAATTGAATAACTTGGTTAACTATTGATTTCCGATTAGCGCTATTTGTAAAAAAAAGTGTAGATTTGTCATAACGCGAAATTTCGAGCGCTGACGACTTAAGTGAATCGCCGCGTTTAACAATTTAAATAACAAGATCTCGAGTTGGCGGAAAGGTTGATTTTGATTTGAGCGAATAAGTGATCCGACTGGAATTCTTAATATACTAACATTCTCTGAATCTTTCGCGCCACATGAGAAAACATTCATGCACAAGAATCCTGAATATTTCTTCGCTTCGCAAGGAAAATGCGAATTTCGCAGGCAGACATATTAGAAATCTCGCGTGGGGCGGTACTTAGTCACTGAAATCGCGTTAACGCAAGGGGAGATCCGTCTACGGATTCTTTTTGCTCGGCGACGCGATACCCTCCAAAACTCGCGTCTACAAGAGTATCGAAGTAGAAGACGGCGAGGAAAGAGAAAGAGGCGGGGACGGGTAAATGGAGTAAAAGGAGGCCGCGAGGCGCCTTAAAAATAGAGCTTCCGCCGGGTCAACGAACCGGAAGATATCTTATCGACCTAATACGCCCGTAAATCATCGTCGCGTGAACGCAGCCCATACCTTTTCAGATTCATGCCTGGTGCCTCTGCCGCGTCAGCTCCTAGTATCCGCCTCAGCCATTTTCTTTTTGCTCATCTCCTTCACGGTTTCATCCTGCCTTTTCCCTCGCCTCCCCTCCCCGCCGCTTCCGCGCTCTACGCCCGGCTTCAGCTAGCGCTTCCTTCCGTCCCCGAGAAAAATCTTTCGGGCGCGCACGCTCTATTCTTGGAAACAAAATGGATATGATTGCGTGCGCGATCGCTCCGGCCGGGCGCCTTGCCGCTCGCCGCCGGAAATGTCGCCTTTTTCGTTTTCCCACCAGCTGCCGTGCGTAATCGCGGCGCTTTGTCAAAAAACGGAGAGAGAAAAGGGGAAGATACCCCGTCATGTCGGGTTACTTTGTCTCCGTAAGAAAGAAAACTTTCCGCCGCCGTAAAGGAAGCTTTCTCCGAAGGAATTGGTTTCTAAAGAAACAGTTTATATACGAGCCTTCTTACCAGTCCCCACGCGAAGCCTCGCGGCTTATCTCGCTTATTTTTCTAGAGGCTAAAAGATTCTAATGACGATACATTACGTTGATCGTTCCGGCACGTAGGATTCGACCAAAACACTCTCTCGCGGGGGTAACCTCTATCATTCAGTATTTTCCCCCAGAGTTACGAGACAAACAAGCCATTAGTCTCGTCGTTACTTGACACATTTCATCATCGATCCTGAACGGTCCCGAACGATGTAAGACAAACGACATAAAAGATGACAAGAGATGGCAGAGAATAACTGCCGCCGGGGCATCATTCGCGAGGACGTTCGAGCTTGTTCGGGAATAGACGCTACTTTCTATGACGTGACCCGGCATACGCATAATAAGCTGAAAAGGTGACATAGAAAAATCCGATCCACCAGCGAGGGGACGAATAACGAGAACGGATAACGAATATCGTTTCGCGCTTGGCTGTTTGTCCGGGGCTGTTCACCGCGGAGTTAGCTCGGAGGCGAGTCGAATTTCGTATTCAGCTCGCGCCGGTATCGCGGAACCTGTTATTTATTTCGTAGGAACGCGAGCGAAATGGACGCGACTCCGAGAAACGCTATATGTACCTCCGAAGATTCGGCGATTCGTTATACAGCCGTTGTTCTCCATTTTCTCTAAACGATATGTACCAGGCGCGAGGCAAGCGTAATGCGGGGTCTACGATGCGGGTCTCAGAGTCGCAGTTGTAAGAATAATCGACTATAATTGGTCAATTCAGTCAGATACGTAAGAATTGACCAATCATAGTCGACTATTCTTACGACT
>NW_011967239.1:1120965-1138895 GCF_000949405.1 Vollenhovia emeryi | reverse complement strand
GCTACTCCTAGACTTGCGAGTCTCAGAGTCGCAGTCGTAAGAATAATCGACTGTAGTTGGTCAATTCAGTCAAACACGTAAGAATTGACCGATCATAGTCGACTATTCTTACGACTACTACTCCTAGACTTGCGAGTCTCAGAGTCGCAGTCGTAAGAATAATCGACTGTAGTTGGAATTCAGTCAGACACGTAAGAATTGACCGATCATAGTCGACTATTCTTACCTAGACTTGCGAGTCTCAGAGTCGCAGTCGTAAGAATAATCGACTGTAGTTGGTCAATTCAGTCAAACACGTAAGAATTGAGCGATCATAGTCGACTATTCTTACGACTACTACTTAGACTTGCTAGTCTCAGAGTCGTAGTCGTAAGAATAATCGACTGTAAATGATTAAGTCGGTGAAACACATAAGAATTGACCAATTATAGTCGATTATTCGACTCTGAGACTCGCATTGTAGACCCCGCATTACGCGGCATTACCTCACGTATGTACAATGTATGCGCGATGTGCCCCCTTACACCGAGAAAATGAGTAAGTTTAACGACCGCACTGGACTCTTTTATAAAAACTGCAGGTAGGAACCGCGTCGCTCACCTTTACGAGACGGACGCTCACGTTTTCTATCCCGTGTCTCTCGGCGGCTTATCGTTTAAAGATAACTCGGTGGTACGTCGGCGTGGCGTTTCTTTAAATTTTATATAAAATTATTACTCAGTGTTGGATAACATTTTTTTAACTCGCTGCTTGCCGATGCGGAATCTGGAGGTATTTGTTGTAGCATTAAACGCAATCGGAAAAATTTTCCGCTAACGCAATATTTGTTTTAGAAGCGGTTCCATGAATCGTGCGTAATGTACAATTTTCGTTTCGTTTATTCCGACTTGGTTACAGGTTTGTTTTAATTCCTGAGGATGCGCGCGTGCACTCGCATGCGGAAACACATGTCTAATGATATTAAACGCACTCTCGATTTTAAAGCATCGCTACTCGTCAGACTCGCGGACTCGTCGTCGGGTAATGACGTCCCGCTCTCGCGAGAAGCTCTTCGATACGTTTGCGTGAAATCCAACTTGTCGAAAAAGCGCGGTTTTCGTTTCTAGTGGGTGATTCGCAGAGAGGACGGATGTGTGCCCCGATGGAAAGCTGGTCGACGTCGTTGCTCCTGCGCGCGGCATCTTCCTCTCTGTCTTTCGCTCTTTGATTCCCTCCGTTCTCTCTCTCCTTTTTGTCCCTCCCCGTTCCCTATCTCTTCTCTCTGCTCGTTTCATGCTTTGTAAATATTACCTGCCACGAGACGTCTGCCGAGTTTATGTTCGGCTTGGTTGCCGCGTAACCGAGAGAGCCGAACGAACGATACACGGGGAGAGCTAGAAAAGGGTGGCTGCTGCGGGAAGCGTAACTAGAAAGGGAGAAAGATAGAGAGAGAGAATGGTAGCGTGCGCAGGGGTCGGGCGAAGGGGATAGAGCGAGCACGAGGAGGTGGATGGAGTACGGGCAAACTCACTGAGTTTTTACCCCATTCTGAAGTCTGAGTGCCTCGCTCCGCTGACTCTCGAAACGGGTTGTGGAGGCAGAGAACCCCAACGCACCACCACACAGCGATTCCCTGGCTGCCGCCACCACCACCGTCCGCCTTCCTATCCTCTCGCTCCTTCTTTCGTTATTTCGCCCTCTTTCCTTCCTCCCTCTTTCTTTTGCCCGCCCGCTCTCTCCTTCTTTCTCCCCTTTTCAGACTCCTGCCTGCCTGGCTGCCTGACTGCCTTCCACGTTCTTTACAACCTTATTCCATCCCCCTCTTAGACATGCCCTTACCGACCTTTCAGCCGAGCCCATCAACTTACGTGGGCTGCCGGGTCAGGGGCGGATCGCGACATAAGATTTCGGATAAGACCGCCGCCTTTTCGGATTTTCTACTCTGGCCATATTGCGCTGCCTCATTTCCATCAAGCCCGCGAGCCCTCTCGTTAGCGCGCAAAGTTAGCAGCGCAGAAATGACGGCGGCTAAACGCAGGCGATGACGCGATTTACTCAGAGAAACCCGCGTTACGTCGTGCTTCCCGTAAGCTTTTTTCAGCCTGATCATCGACGCGGGCAAATAACCTTTTCGTAAACTACAGGGCTCCTCTAACGCCGATTACATTAAATCATTCGCGCGATGTAAAAGATTTAATCGCGAAAACATAACACGATATGAAGAATGCGCGTACAGTTTTCTATCCCTTTTACTCGCCTGGCAGAAAAATGACTGAAAGTAAATCTGCATAATTTAACATACGTTATCGTTCCCCCGACGTTTCCTCGCGGCGCCGAATATTCCGCCATTGTTCACCCCCTCCCCCCCCCCCTCGTGTTTCGTTATTCCGCGCAATTATTATTAAATTTCTAGCAAATTAACGAAGGCTATTTGTTACTCATTTTATTAACTGATCGTGTAAATCATTCACCATGCGGATACGCGCAGTAAATGTAACGCGTGTTTACCCGCAAACATGCGTTAAACAGATCATTAAGTGTACAGAGGGAGACAAGGGGAATAAAATTACGCATGTCCGCGCATACATTTATGAAAGCTCTCTAATTAGAAGCGGCGTCGAACGTTGCTGAAAATACGGCAAGCCGTCCCGCGCTGTGCCGTTTCGGTTCTTATCAGCGGACGTGTATCAAAGCGATATTGCAACACCCTCGGCCCGAGACACCGCGGCGGCCATTAGCATTTGCGTTATGTTCTTATAGTCCCCCGAAACCGTGGTATATGGACACGGGGAGAGTGGAACTTATCGTTACGTGTTGCAGTGGTAAACCAACGTTACGATCCGGAAGTGCAAAATCCCAGCGGCTTCCTCGGCAACAACGTGCTCATGCGCTGCAACGTGCCCAGTTTTGTTCGCGACCACGTCACGGTCACGTCTTGGCTTCAAGAACCGGCTTTCAACATTTACCCGTCCACAATGGGTGGTGAGTAACAGAAATAAAAGTAGACACCGGCGCATACGTTTACGTCGTACGCAGCGCGGGCTTTTCGATGCGAGCGAGCGTAATTACTCTAGAATGGAATATAGAATTATTCTATTTAACACGCCGCCACACACCATCGTCAAATAGGAGGAATCGAATTATTCTAAAATTACTGTTGCCAGTTACCTTTTATCATATATGCATATTGGGTATTGTCGTAAATTAATTATATCGCTGGAAAACAGGAGTTATATTGCATGACGTCATCTACGTGCGCGCACGTATAAACACGTAATTTCCTTCCGATCAATTTAGATTTCCATGATGATAGAAACGTAATTCAAACCTCCTCCTCCTCCTCCCCCTCCTTCCTCTCGACACGCGCGTGTTGTTGTAGATGGCAAATATCATATGCTGCCGACCGGCGAGTTGATGATAATCAATATTACGCGAAGCGACGCGCAGATGACGTATCGGTGCAGGACGCATCACCGGCTAACTCAGGATACCGTCGTCAGCAGCAATGTAGGGCGGCTGCAACTGACTGGTGAGTACGTCATAGATTTTTCTTCTTGCACACCCCGGGGCGGGGGGGGGGGGAGCCGCCCCTCGTTGCACCGCGTCGCCTCGTGAGGGCGGATTTCTTGATCAGTTTGTAGCCGGTTGTTCCGTAGCTAAAAGTGCTTGTATTTTAGAGCATCGTTTACGTAATGAAGTCACGTCGATGTTTATACACACCTGAACCGCAATTTGTTCCGAATTATACGCGTTTATTATAATTAAAAATCAGCCAAATTGATTCGGCGCGCGGGGCAAAATTAAAAATTGAAATTTGATTAAAGCGCCATTCGCCGGAAAAAATTAATAAATTTTAATTATACAGAAAACACGATTTTATTACCCCCTTCGGTTATTATTTTCAATTAGTTCCTCCCCCCGGAGCTTATTTCGCGAGCAACTCTGTATTTTCTATCGCTAATTACTCGAAAACAATAGGTAGCACGATACCCTACGCGAGGAAAAATTGTTTCCGAATTAGTTGGATGAAATTGTTATTAAAACACAATACGCTAAGAAGAATACTCATTACCCCGGCTAACTACCACAGATACAATCTTATTATCCTTATTGTGTAACTAGCTCGATTCAGGATTAATTGGACGGCGGGAAAACGGGATCGATTCCGCTCTGTCGTGTCCGCCATTTCACAAGGATGAATTTATTTCGACAATTATTAAATTTTTCGAAAAACGTAAACAGAGCGGGGTGCCTTGGATATCCGTGGCGCTTGTCGAACGGTAAATTCCCGTTCCGCCTCGAGCTGAACGTATAGCGGACGTATGGCGGAGTTTAATTAAATGTTTACTTTACCTGCACCCGATTCGATCGATACCGCGGCAATTATATTTCCCATTTTTTTCATTTGGAATGAAAGCAACCAAAGAAGAGCGGCGAAAAGAGAAAATTTGTCCCGCAAATCGAGAGAACCCGATACACCTGCGTTATTGAAAATTTTTAATGAAAGTAAAGCTTTTTTTCCGATGCCCGCGAAAACGCACGATTATACACACGAATATATTTGTTTCCGCCTTACATACGTGACACACATACACACACTCGCCGATACGCCGAGCCTTCGCCGTTTAATTAATGTCCGATCAAAAGGGATCATCAAGAATCAAGGCATCGTCAAACAGAGTAGATAATTAATTCCAGGAAGCGCCGTCCTCGTTTTTACGCTCTTGCAATTTGTTCCCCTATCGTGTCGAGCACATTAACTCGGATCTTATCTCGCGATAGCGGCATAGTCGCCGGGGATGAAAGAAGATAAAAACAGCGCGTTTAACGGCCGGCGTGGGACCCATCCGAGCGACTTCTTTGACAGCGCGGTCGGTGTTTAATTAGATAACTGTTAAAGAAGCCGATGACGGTATGGCGTTGTGTAAATTATGGGAAGAAGTGAATAAACGAGGGCGAGAGAGGCTAAGATAGAAGCTACCCCCGTGCGGACCCGCTAATGACGTTTCTCTTCTTCGTAGGACGTCGCGTCGCGCGTTCGAAATTAAGTGAAACTTTAATCGCGTCCGCTGCGGAAGGGAAAGCATCGCGCGCTCACCCCTGCCTCTCCGTTCGCGACGTAACCGATCCGCTAACGCAATCGATAACCTCCCTCGAGATTATTGCAAATACACTATCCGTCTGTTGTTCTTATTTAATGCACGCGATTGAATTTGATGTCCCGTATACCGCGCGGGGGAGGCTGGAATAATGTTTACGATGGAATATTGATCGCGCACTTTTACCGAAGTACCCTCGTTACGAAGTCTCCTCGCCGTCCTCCTAGGTGATATTCTAGATTTTCAAAACTACAAGTGCAAGAGGGAGGCAGAGACAGAAAGTGTGTGTGTGTGTGTGTGTGTATGTGCGCGTGTTCGGAAACTTTAAACCTAGGAGACTCTCGCGTGATATCGCAAATTTCGGGGGACGTGCGACTTATTTAAAGTTTCTCGTAGGTTGGAACAAAGCCGCCGCGTGATTTTATGCGCTCCCTTACTTTCCGCTCTTATACTTGGGGGCGAAGCCCTCCGTGCTGCGTGTACGTAAAACCGCGACGACAGGCGCGCCCGGAATAATAACCGGCAATTAATTAATACTATTAGTGCAAATTTTGGGCAAGCTTCATCATATCGCGATTAAATAAACTCGGGTTTGTTGAAAGAGTTCGCCGATCGGAAATTAGCTCGGGCAATATGACACGATTTAACCAGGTACGACATGTTTGAAATCCATAATCAAGCGTGCGCCGCTTTGGTATATTTCTAATCACACAAATATTTCTGACAAACATCAATTAATTATCGCCGTAATTCGCTCGTTGGTTAATTACCTCGTGTATCATTCGACGGCTTGCCGAATAAACGCGATATTCGCTGAAAGCCTCCTAGCAGCGTTACACAGGCGGGATAAATATTTGTTCGAAGCGAGTTGCGCGAACAAACGGAAGGGCACGAGTAGAATTGACCTAAAAAAAAAAAGTTGCCCCGCCCGTTAATTCGGGGATACCTCAGGTCCCTCGGACGTTTCCGTGTTTTACAGCGCAAACAAAATAACCAATCGTAACAACACTATCACCGTCAACGTCAATAAAATTATGCGTGAAATAAATATGACGTTACACAATAATAACAATTAAAATTGCAACGTATCATCGCCGATAACGTTCCATAATTCGATGTTATCCTTGAGGTGAGTAGAACCTGGCGGGGAGGGAACGCGGGCAAGGGGGGGACCGGATAGCCGTTTGTGTGCCGCCGCATAATCAGGCAAGAAAAACCGATCCGACGTGCCCGGGCAAGAATATCTCGGCGGACGTTAAAAAATTCACGGGTTTCAATTTTCCAGAAACGTACGCGCTCGCGCTCGTGCACTCGTAATAAAGCCGGGTTACGCCGGCCCCGCCGGGCCGGGGGCCCCGCGCCGCGCCGCGCCGCGCCGGATATCTTCCGCCGTAAGATAGAAATTTATGCTAAGCGCACTTAGGTAGTTAATAACTTAATAATGAAGTTCGGGAGAAATTTGATCGTTTGCATATTTCGACGCGCGCCTTCGGACCGTCGGTATATTCCCTCTAAATTAACCAAAATCTCGATGTACAGTAGTTTTCCCGGAGTAATGAGGAAACTTTTCGGCGCATTATCCGCGAGCGTGTAAATCCCAGCAGGAGTCCCGCCGAAAATTTAGAACCGGCGTGTAAAGTTAATGTTTATCGCGCAATTCCAAGAGACGTAATAATGCACGTTCGCGAAACGATTTCGGCGCACAGTTCGGCGACGCCGCGAGCAGTGCATCGCCGCAGGACGTAACGTCCGTTCGATTAATTACGGATTTCGACGCTGGAATGGTGTCTTTTTACTCTCGCTCGAAGAGACGTCGCCGAATTTCACAATTTTTTGACGACAGAGTGCGCCCAGAAAAAAGTTTCTTTGAATTTAAACAAATTTTCTTCGAACTTTGACCTCGCTAGGCTTAGGGGATGGCTGGAGTGACGGCTGACCATCGACGGGATAGTTTGAATATTTCAAAGACACAATGCGATACGAATTAGACTTCAAGCGTCAATGTTTTTTTATATGAAAATGTTCTACTGTGCAGTCCACACGCCGCTCTGGTATTATTTTGTACATAAAAGCCAATAATAAGATTTGCAAACGCAACAACTGTATGCAACTCTGTCGGTAAATGCAAACCACTCCAGCATCCCCTCAAACCCAGCAAATGTTTTAGCGAAAGAAAATAAAAAATTAAGTAGATTCGAAGAAACGTAAGTTCAATGTTTCTCACTTGTTTAACCTAAATAAGTCTTTTTTTCTGGGTGTACAGTCTCTCAAGCAGCACACAGTGGTACACTTTATTATAAGTGCATTCCTTAGGCCCGGGTTTTCAGTTTCTGGTTAACTGTTAATCAGAAGTTAATCGACTCTCCATCTTTTTCTATATTATTATCTTAAGAAGTGACAGAGAATCGACTGATCAGTTAACCAGCATAAAGTCTAACACTTAATAAACGTTTAGGAAACGCGTATTAAATAAATTGGTAGGTGAAAGAGGGTCAATGCGAGCCAAACGCAGGTATTCGAGCGATAATATCCAATATGGAACTTTTTATTGAATTTATAAAATAATCATCACACGTTTCGACCCATTTTCGGGTCAACCTCAGTGAGACTATATAGACACAAATATGTTCGGCGCTTAAATACGAAACTGTCATCTCGAGTTGTCTGACATGTTCACATGAGTCTCCAAGTAGTGAAAGTCATAAAGAGGGAATGAGAAATATAAATTTGACATGCCGCAACTGAAAGAGGACAATCACGATGAGCAGTAACTAACTGATATACCTATAAAGTATATAAAATATGTATTGCCATGTGCTACCTGGGTCACATCTCTGTTCAATTCTGTACGCTCGTGCCTTTATTCGCTCGAGAGATGTACGCGACCCGCGCGATCGTTTAGATCGGTAAATTCTTCCTGGCAAATTGGAGAATTTTTCGGGATCGCGCGGATCAAAATGTTAAGTACAACGTTAATTAATTAGCGCTGACGCGAATTGTTATTATTTGCATTGACGTTTGCTATTAAATTTAATCATATTGTGAAACGAAGCGCGAGGCAGCGCGCACGTTTATCGTATAAACGTATCCCGCGTAAACGATAGATGTTTTTGTCGCGACGTACAAGAGGTATGTATGAACGCTCCCGGCGAGTATTCGCCGCCGTAATCCAGCGCATTAATTCCCCGTTAAATGTAACAGCACGTATGTGCGACGCTGTCCACACATCATTTGATCGCGAAATAACACACGTGCCGAAGAGGAGGGCACTTGAGTATCTATGGACGAATCAATAAACCACGCTGCATTTCTACCGCAGATATGCGCCGGGGGTAGATTGAGTGGCTCGATTTTAACATAGCCACGCGGAATAAAAATACCTACATTCGTAATTGGACAAATGGAATAACTGTAGCGCGCCCCGTGATACGCCGCGTCGTATTTGACGTGTCATTAACCGGGGCGCACCTGTATTTTTGCCGCGCACGCGTTAACCGATACCCCGGATACACGTTCAATTAACTTTGCATTTTCCGCGCGTAAGAAAATCTGAAATTTCGCGCGAGGCGAAATTACCGCGGCCGAGGAGGGTTGCGCCGGGCGCGAATCGGGAAGGCGGGCGATTTACGCGCCGCGATACAGTTTCGGCAGGCGTGCCAGCGGTGAATTTTGCAACCGTATGCGGAAACTTAATTAACGGGCGCGATTTAATTTTTACTTTTTTACATTATGTTACTCTTGTGATTTCATTTCGAACGTAATGGCAATCGCCGTTCGCGCGCATGCCGCATACGAATTTCTTTCGAGCGTGCCGTTTTAATATATCTCGGCCCGGGCTCTCTGACGCGGTTTTGTTTTTCGTAAAAAAAAAAACCAGAAAGAAAGAGAGAAAGAAAAACCGTCGCGAAATTTCGTTAATTCGCGAGCGAGTCTCGCGCGGGAGTCGCCGAACGTCGCCGTTCGAGCGGAACGTAATTTTTCCGGCGTTTTTTGATAGCGCGTGACGTAATTTCAAATTCTCGCCAAAGCACGGAGATATATCGTCGTTATCTAACGTGGTTCCGCTTCATGGTGCGCCGTGTCGTAAGACGTGGCGTTATCTGCGACCATAACTTCCCATTAAACGTCACGCTGGATGCGTGCGCGGATCCTGCTCTTTTTTTTTGCTTCCTTTTCGCTTCCTCCCCCCCGCGCGTCCCACCCCATTTCTCGCCGTCCGAGGCCCCGCGTTTCCTTCCCACCCCGCGGACAGTAACGATTTATGAACATATTTTCCGCGTATCACACGGCAAACTTGCCCGGAATCGATCCCCGAACGAGCGGCGGCGACCCAATAGCGTCCCGCGATTTAATCTTCGATTTTACGCTATAATTGAATCTACGCGGCTCCCCGCCGCCTGTATTCTGCTTTCAGAGATCCGGGGCTCCATGCCGCCTATAATAAACGAAAAACTGGTGTACATGTCGGCCCGACTCAAGGACACCGTCGTGATCCCGTGCGTGGCCTACGCCAATCCCACCCCGGCTAACAGGTAAGGTTTTTCACGCGTAATTCGGCCGTACTTATTAATATTGCCGTAGATTGATAAATTA
Source organism: Vollenhovia emeryi (assembly GCF_000949405.1). NCBI lineage: Eukaryota > Metazoa > Arthropoda > Insecta > Hymenoptera > Formicidae > Vollenhovia > Vollenhovia emeryi. Next base: position 1,129,224 of record NW_011967239.1, on the reverse strand, counting down.
TTAATTCCGCGGCTTTAATAACACTTATTAACGCGGATCAATACATTATGTTTAATTCTCAATTAAATTAAATGTATATTATTAAACGTACAGCGCGAGGGGGCTGGACGGTCCCCGCGCGTACTCTGGGAGAGAAAGACAGTTAGCAACCCATTTTGGGGCCCACAGTTAGCAATCGAATTATTTGGATTGTTCGCCACTCTACTCTGTGAGACATTTTGACCGATTTTTTCTTGTAGTTAAGCAACTTAACATTTCGGTTAGTGCCTCTTAAGTGAAAATTATCTTTGCGTTACTGAATATCGGCAGGACTAATTGCGAGAATTGGTTAGTATTACTTAAAAATCTTGGATATACAATAGATAGAATAACTAATTGCGATTTTTAGTTACGCGGGGTAAAATTCGTAAGATTAGAGTTACGAGCAATCCAAATAATTCGATTACTAATTGCGGGCCCCAAAATGGGTTGCTAACTGTCTGTACTCTGGGTACTCTGGGAAAAATTTTGACCGTTTTTGGTAGTTAAGCAACTTAACATTTCGGTTAGTGCCTGTTAAGTGAAATTATCTTTGCGTCACTGAATATCGACAGGACTAATTAAGGGAATTGATTAGTGATACTTTAATATCTTGGATATAAATAGAATAGCTAATTGCGATTTTTAGTTACACAGTCGAAAAATTTGTGTTAGAATTTAACAGATATCACATGTCCCAAACGGTCCACACAAATTTTTGTGTTAATTTAACATAATATGGATATGTTAAACGATCACACTAATACTCTGTTAATATTTTAACACAAAATAAATGCAAATCTCCATAATTTGAAATAAACTTTGTGTAAAATTAACATATATTTATGACATAATGAATTTAAAAAAATGTAATTTTTACATTTTACCGATTTAATAAGTCAAATGACGGTTCGAAATTACTCTCACTTATGTTATATAAAGTAAAATCAACATTTTATTCTGTAAATTTTAACAGATAAATTTTATTACTAATAATATAGAACATATGTATTGTGTCGGGTTAAAAAACAAGTGCGCATTGTGTTTTAACATTTCTTTTCAAGTATTTTAATAATTTTAAATTTGAGGTCAATTAACACACGAGCAATATGTTAAATTACCAGATGAATGTGTTAAACAGTTAACACAAAAATTTTAACCGGCATTTCCTTTAACAGGAAAACACAAATTTTCCAACTGCGTACCGAGGTAAAATTCGTTAAAGATTATAGAGTTACGAACAATCCAAATAATTCGATTACTAATTGCGGGCCCCAAAATGTGGGTCGCCAACTGTCTTTTCTTCCCCAGTGTACGCGCGTCGCATCTCCGACTCGCGTTTGATAACCAAAAGTTTATCGGGTCCATCATCAATTCCGCCCGTAATCAGGTTTTAAACAGCATTTTTCTCCCCGACCCCCTCGCGCACCTCCCTCCACCTCTCTTAGTCCCCTCTCTCGCGGGGGGGGGGGGTGGAGGGGGAGAGGGGCTCGCGTTACGCTCAGATACGCAATTAAACGGTAAGCGGGCATTTACTTTCTGCCGTGCCCCGGCGCGATGCTGTTAAGTAATCTGCATACAAAGTATGGTACACTGCGCTCGAATTAAAGGCGATGCTTGAAGATTAACAGGCGCCGCTTGGCGGACGTCACACACGTCGCGAATGCGAGATAGCGGTCACGAAATCCGCGTATAGCGCGACAGCCCGGTGTGAATGGCAGTTAATAATGAAGAGCGACCGCGACGTGCACGATAAATATTGACGATCCGATATTAGGACGAAACTGTCGAGCACGTAGACCGGATTTCAATCCGCGCTTTCGTTCGCGCGAGAATATAAGAGGGTGGGAAAAGAAAGGGTGTGCGAGCGGAGCCGAAAGAATCCGCTCTCCTCATTGGCTCCGTTAGACAGGAAACGTCGTGTCACTTCTGCACGACGAGTACCGTTAATGCCGCTTTTCGAAGAGAAATTAAAGAAGACGTGAGAACGTACGTACGTGTACCTGCCTGTGTGTGTGTGTGTGTGTAGTTAATCGGATGAAAATTTATATAAAGGGCTTTGCCTTTGTTACGCGGGATCGAACTAGCGCATGCACGGCGTTCGGCGGAGACGATAAGGATAAAACTCATTATCTAAAATAATACGTGTAACGGAATCAAACGCGTTTAAACTATGTTTCGCCGCTCGGAGAGAGCGTCGCCCGACAGACCCGGTGATGAGGAAATTGGAATCTTTGTGCAAACAGACGACCACACACGGCACGCGCGCGACGCTCATTCGCTACTAGATGCGCGCGCGCCCGTGTCTCTATTTTCCTTATATTAATGCTAATTTTAAACATAGATCCGCGGACGGAATATCTCGCGCGATATGAGCTGCGCGGGTGAGACGCGGGAACGCCCACGGGGTTCATCGACATCGCGGACGAGGCCGGACCGGGGCGAGGGTGAACCGCGAGGCGAGCGGGAAAACAGTTACGGGACGGAGGATTTTCTTCTTCTCCGCGCTCCGAGTATTAAATATTACGTTAACTCTCGCGAGATACCGTCCTCTCTTTTCCGGCTCGCGGATATATTACGTTTATCCCGCGAGGAACGAGGGTGGAAAACGAGCGACCCGCGTCGATGCAACACCACCGAGGAGAGACGACGAGAGGCTCTACGAAACTTGTTGCGTGGTGGGGGTGGGAAGCGTGTTATTACAGCGGATTACGCGATTAGTAACTAGTTTGGTCCCATCATTGATGCCGCGAGCACCGTGCGGAGAGGATCGGCCCGGTAATCAAACTCGCGTCGAATGGAAACACACGGTTAAGAGACGCGTTTAAATGATTTACGAGGCGAGAAGACGCTTTAAGAATCACCTCGAGAGTTGGCGCTGCCCTCTCATTTCGTCTCGTCTTCTCGCCTCGGTTTTGAAAGAAGGTTCTCTGTTCGCTTCGAGGGTTCTCTCTCTCCCCCCCCTCTCTCTCTCTCTCTCTCTCTCTCTCTCTCTCTCTCTCTCTCTCTCTCGACCTCCGGCGCGGCCGAAAATATGTAAAATGAAAATTTCAAACGTCGCCGGCAGAACATATCGACGCGAACTTTGATCGTAAAATTTGTAGAATCGACGCGCGGATAGAGCGACGCGATTCGGCTCGGTGTGCGCGTATACACGCACGTGTGTACATACACGTGCGCGCGTGCGACGCGTGTAGAGCCGCCAATCTACGCGAGCGCGACGATAGTAGCCGGGGGGATGAACGAAGATAGTCGGAAGATATATAGACGTCGGGAGGGCTGTATGGGTAGCGCAAACAAACCGACCGCTGATTACAGAGACTGCTTCTGACAGCCCATCAAATATTCCGCATTTACGTATACGTCGACGTCACTGAGTATTCCATGCTTGTGTTCATCAACCGCTCGTCCCCTCTCACCCTCTCACCGGTCCTCCTCCGGCCGCCCTCTTCTTCCACGTCGACTCCCTTCTCCTCCTCCTCCTCCTCCTCCTCTTCTAGTCCTCGTCTCTTCCGCAGGTTGATTTAGTCGACGGAAGAGAGCTGGGGGAGGAGGAAAGCTAGAGAAGCTGGAGATAGGGATAAGGGATATATGTAGAAAGGGCGGGAGGGAGACGAGAGAAGAAGAGGAGAAAGCTGAACAGGTGGAGAAGACAAGAGGGCGAGGACGGAGCAGACGAAGACGGAGAGAGGAAGTGAGTTTGAGGGTTCGCCGCGGCGCGGAGGCTCCCATCTCTCCGGGTTCCCTCGCACTCGAGCATCCCCGTATCCCATCTCCTACCCTCGCCAATTTCCCTCCGTAAATTCGATTATCTATAGGTATACTCCTCATCCCTGTGGCTCCACTTCTGCCTCGCTGCCGACGCGGCCGCCATCTCCGCTCCTATCCTCTTCGGCCTTCTCCTCACCGTCATCATCCTCGTCCTCGTCCTCCTCGTCATCGTCGTCTCCACCCGGATGCGGAGTAAGCAAGACCCGGACGACTACGCTTTAGCGGATTTCTAAACCACGTGGGGCCGATCATCGCGTAAAAGCGCGCGCGAGAGAGCGAGAGAGAGAGAGAGAGAGAGATGGAGAGAGGGAAATAGGAAGAGACTGAATCGAGAGGAGTTATTCCGCGCGCGCGAGAGGGACGGGGCTAATGGCGCGTTACGAGCAATCGCGGAAAGATGAACTGGCTCCATTCGGTCCCGATAAACTTCCCGCAGGGCGATAAGGGATCTCGAATTGGGATCGATTTAGATATTGACGGTATTCGGTTTGTATAATCTTCATTCGGCTAATTTATTCGAGATATTAAATGGGGTTTTGCATCGTTAATCGATTTACGGCGAGGACGCTATTTATTCGGCACATTTCGCGCTAACGAGTGACATTTGTCTTTCACATCTTTTAACTTGTTTAACTGAGATGCGGGAAATTCAATTAGACTATTCGTACGGATTTGAATTTCATTTTTACGCAACGTTCAATTATTTAAAAGCAAGCTTTACATTATTAAAGAAACAACGTATTTTAAACTCATTTAATTAGAGCGCGGAGCGCGCATGTTTGAAATGTATTCGCGTTATATTAAAAATTCATGTCAATCTGGTTATACAAATACATATGCAAGTTCGTTAAATGGTCGACGCGAGCAGATTCGGATCGCAAAAATGGCGGCGGCTTGAAATTTTCATTAGTGACTTGGTTGCGGCACTGACGTCGTATCGACGGGATTGATAAGATAATAGGGAGGGGGCGGAATATCCCCGTCAAGATTGATGTACCCTCGCCGGCGCGCGAGAGCTTCCCCGTATAAAACCCATCTCCCGCGTATATAAAGCTCAATAATATACATAATATGCAAATAGGGATAACGCCGATAAATCTCTCCTTAACGACGCTTAATTAATCGTAAAGGTTGGACAATTTCGTCCGGGATTGACACGTTCTTGCGCGGACGTCGGTGCGCATTTCGCGTCGCACTGACCACCGATAAGGTCAAAGGTCGCGCGTGCTCGCCAAGGATCGATTGGATTATCCTGTTTGCCAAGGGTGGCTCGAATCGAGACGGGGCCGGCCACCCCCGCCGAATTTTCAATTAAGACGAACACCGCGAGCCGGCGAAGTTATGCGTGATCTCGTTTCGTGAAATTCGCGGGGGGATCGACCCGCGGCGGAGTTGCAGCACACTCGCATAGTTATGCAATAGCGTAACAGCCGCGGCGGGGATCCTCGCGTTATCCCGACGGAGCGAGACAAGGGGGCATTTGAATCCCGGATCGGGGGGCCGATTCCTAGGGGGGTGAGGGGGGGAAGAACTCTCGCGCTTTAACGCGACGCGCGCCAACTGAATAATTCGACGGACAACGAATATCATTAAAATGCATGTTCTTGAAAAGTGAACGTTTTGAAAGGGTGCCAGGGCGTATCTCGTCGCCGCCGTACGCGCGCGCTCGCTCGCTCGCTCGCGTGTGTGTGTACACAAGCAGAAATACTGGGAATATAGCCGCCGCGATATATGGGCGTACAATAGCGCGGGGAAATGCATTCGGTCTTTCCCGATGAAACAATAGTTATTTTGTGGTAAGCGTGTGCGGCGGGGAGATACGCTTTCGGACAGGCGCCGCGCGCGTACGTGCATGGAACGTAACGCAACGTTTTCGAGATCTCGTCGGTTAGGTAACTACAATAATAACATCGTCGCTTTGACGAGCCCGGGAAATGGTAATTTGCATACGCATTCTGTTGAGAACGCGCACACGTGAGTAGCGCGGAGCGATGCAAATGCGGAGAGTTTCTGCGAGTCTGTCTGCGCCTGCCTGCCTGCCTGCACGCCGGTGCTCTCGTCGGTGCGGCCGCCCGGTAATGACGGTCCTTGGAAAATGGAATTGAATGGAGTCGCGTCGAAAATTGAGCTACAACCGCATGACGGAGAACCCTGTTTTTCTTGCGCAGATGGTACTACAACAGGAATCAGAGGGAGGAGCCGATCGAGGAGTCGTCGGGCCATTACGTCGTGCGTGACGGCTCCTTGATCATCCAGAGCGTCGAGGAGAACGACGCCGGCTCCTACATGTGCACCGCCAGCAACTCCGAAGGCAGCGAAACTTTGGAGATCAGATTAACCGTGTCTGCGCCGCTCAGCGTTCACGTGCAACCAGCGATACAGACGGTCGATCTGGGGAAATCCGCCCATCTGGTAATCAATCACCATCGGCGCCGATTTATTCGAAAATAAATAAAAGGGCCCGTCAGCCCCGAAGCGTATAATCACGTGGGAACGAGTTGGGCGGAGCGAGGGACGAGGGGAATATTTCGAGGGATCTCAAGAGCGAGAAAAATTAATTAATGCCGTGAATACTCGAGACTTGATGTATTTTAAAGGCCACCTTAGACGACCTATAAATTTGCGCCGGATTTCAAGACAGAATTCTATTTGCAATTTTTATATATTTATTTATTATTGCAGAGCGTTTACGCCAAGTTTTAACCCCGCGTGGAATTTATTCCCGGGGCCATTTCCTGCAAGATTTTTTTATGAGCCTGCGATCGCGATTTCGATCAGATATTTGTTCCTGTTGTTACAAAATTGAGGAATTGAAAAAGAAATGATGATGATATACTCTTGCACTTGTAACTTTTTCCTGTCGGGATCCTAAAAAAAAAGTTTGTTTAAATCAGCGTAACTTTTTAATTATGAATCGGAGATCCCATTTGTATAGAACAAACATTCTTTGCTCGAAATGACTTGGAGAACACTCTCCCCGGGTGGAGGAAAAACTTGGTGAATCGCCCTGGATATTCTGATTCCGCAAATGTTTCTCGTATTAAAGATAGATCAATAACAAGACGGTAAACTGCAGAACTCGGGTCCTTGCACACTCTAAGTTTAAAGACGCAAAAACAGGCGCCGGCAGATCGCTTGCAAACACCGAACACTTCGATTACTGTTATGAATATTTACCGCGGCGTTTTCAGCCGTCCGTAAATACCGTAAAGCGCTGTCGATGACGCGGGAAATGAATCTGTACGTGCCGGAAATTAATGCCTGGCCGTGGTGCCGGGTGTGTGATTCGAATACATTTTCAGGAATATAGAGATCTGATTTTTCTCAAGAAGCCCCACGGTTTGCGGATTCGAGGCGGGACGGCGCTCCCTCTCGTTTCCGCGCGAGCGCGAGCGCGCCGGGCGAGTTCCTTTCTTGATTCTCATCAGTTTCTTCCGTCTAAACTCCTTTGCAGACGTGCACCGCAAGTGGATTTCCGCAAGCGGCACTCTATTGGCTGAAGGACGGTCAGCCATTGAGAACGGGCGCCCGGGTAAGGACGGTCACCAGCGAGCGTATTTCCGTGACGTCGGTCGCGAGGGAGGACCGCGGCATGTACCAGTGCTTCGTGCGGAACGAGTACGAAATGGCTCAAGGAATTGCGGAATTGCGCTTAGGGGGTAAGGCATTTCTGGCTCCCCGCGTTCCGGATGTACAATAATATACGTTGCGACGCCTTTACGTTCGGAAAGGCGAGCCCATAGTCATCGCGCCATCATCCCCGATGGAAACTCCGACCGTCTTAAAATTGTCGCGAGAGTAGCGCTACCTCTCGGCTCGTCAAAATTTAATCAACATATTCATTTTGCGATTGAATTACATCCCGAAACTTGCAGCAGTTTCCAACAGTAACAGTTGAAATGGCATTTTCCACAATTTTTAATCATTCATCTCCACGGATCGAATTATTTTTCGCGGTGACACACTTTGTCGTTACTGTTTAATCACAGCCCGGGCATTGATATTTTATAACGCCAGAATTATTTGTTCGGGCGAAAGAAAGGCCCTTGTTTACCACGCGACCGGTGAATATTTCGCTCTTGGTTAATATCCACGGCATTCACACGGTCCATTCCGCGGTTCGCGTGCCATTTTATCGTAACGCATTCTCCATCGGGGAGGCAGCACGACTTGCCTGCAGGCTACGTGCCATTTTTGCGGGGAAGTGCCCTCATCGCTCTTCCGATTGTGCTTTACGGAGCGTGCTCCCATCTGTGGAACGATAATCGCGGTCTCGGTTTCGATTAACTACGGTTGGGTTTCGTTCGCAGCGGCGAAACGCCAAATCGCATTACCTAACTTTAACAATTGTTTTCTATTGCCTAATCTAGCCCCGGCACTCTGATCCTTTCTTCATTTTAGAATTGTGTAAATTGCAAATCTCCACGTCTAGCGGAATACTTACGAGATTTGCAATATGCGAGTCTGAGG